>NW_008794774.1:5683600-5730203 GCF_000699145.1 Aptenodytes forsteri | reverse complement strand
GTCGACGGTTGGACTCGATGATCTTAGAGGTCTTTTCCAACCTCAATGATTCTATGATTCTATGATTCTAAGGATAAACAAGGAAGACAGATTGTATCCTATACAGGTATACAATTCAAGAACTCCAAATAATCCACTGTATTCAACATTGTTTAAATGCATGCTTTCTAACACCTCTATGCTTCAATTTGTCCTAATATCCGGATTATTTTTCATATGCGACACGAATCAAAAATGTTAATATAAGCCTGAACATCTCTGTTTCTACCTTATTAAGCTTCATGTAAATGAGCTGAAGTTTTCCATACTGTTCAGCTATCTACAAAATGTGGTTACGGCAAAACAATTTTTCAATGTTTTCAATGTACTTCTGCTTATATACAGGTAATATATGTTTACATACATTAAATACTATATTTATACAATTTAAGCAGTTCTTGCTTTTTTTTTTTTTTTTAACGTTTGAAGAAGGAAGATCGATACTATCACCACTGGCCTCATGAGAATGACCAAATTTTATCATGAAACAAGTCAGTAAGAATCTGCTTTTCAACCTAAATGAGGGACGCTGTAAATTTGTTCCTAAGTCTTCCTCATATATTAAAATTACTTCCGAAATCAAAACATCCAAGCAATGTGAAAGCAGTACACTGTCCTAACAGCCAAGCTACTTCTCTCTGCAGGTAAGTGTCCCAGTACAGAGCCAGAAGTTATTTGACACCATCGTTGGTGACCACCCTCAGGTAACAGCTGTCTCAAAACAATCTGGTTTAAGCCTGTCTAAAAAACAGGCTGTTTAAAAAACGCCATTAATTTCTCCCCCTGAATATGAATGCTTTAGTTCATTAGCTCTAGTTACATGATCACACCATATTTTTGGACAAAATATTCATTGCTTTATGCAATGCAGAAGATGGGACAACACTATAGTGAATACATTCCCAGCTAAAAAACTTAATGTTATATTTTCAGAAGTGGAAGAACGTTTACTGATGAAGTCCAGAAAGGAAAGATGTGAACAAAGAAAACATGCCTTTCAAGATCAAAGCACTGAACGGGAACCCAAAGGAGCTACTACCCCTCCTGGCCCTATGACAAGCTTCCCAAGTAATGCTGGCAAGCCATTTAAAGAAGTTAAAATCCATTTTTTTCTTTTTAAAAAGTCCACTTTTTCATTTTAAAAAAGGGAACTCATGGCACCCTGAGGGACAGAACAGACAAATCTTTTGACCGCAAGAGAATCAAGTGTTTCAATTCTGACAGCCACATTACCAACTCATTCACATTCTCCCTATCTTTGGCCTACAAAAATTCTGAATTTGTAAATATTAGCATTCTAAAACAAACAATCACATACTGTGACGATTAACTAACATTTATAGCAATCAGATGATAATATGTAAGTATTAAGATGAGGAAATCGTCATCATTAATATCCTCAGAGGAGTAATAATTAAACTGCATAGTCATCGCTTCTCTTACCGTATCTTAGCCTTTCACTTCTTTAAGAATGTAAATAAACATAATTTACATATGTAACTGTTATCCAACCACTTATGACACCAGAAAATGTTATTTATTACCTCCTCTTGCTCTTTCAATAGAAAAATAGAATATGCAGTACATTTATAATTTAAAAATTGAATTCAACTGCAGCACAGCAACCTCAGTGAAAACAGATTTTGAGGTATACTTCAACTTATACGAAAAAAGGAAACTTGTAACATATTCCAGATACTCTTGACAAAATTTAACATATTTGTAATACATTTTTTAAATCCTACATAGTTCTCAATTAAAAAGATAAAGAATATGGTATCAGCAGGGGTTTTTTGTTTTGTTTTTGTTTTTAGTATCATGTTAAATTTTTAAACTCACCTTTCCACAACCAAGCTGACAACTTCAGTAAGATCTGGACTTGACACTTGGAGACGTTTCCACAGAGACCACACAAATTCTTTATCAGCCTTAGAAACAGGGAAAAAAAGACAAATATATTAAATGTATGCTATGCCTTTTATAGACGAAAAAGTTATACTGCACATATTCAAAAGACAATTACAAAAAAACCTGTTTTAGTGAGAATTGCCTATAAGTTACTCACTGTCCAGTGAATAAAAAACCCACAGCAAACAGTTCTCTTGAATAAACAAATCTTTAACCATACAGAATTTTGAAGGAAGACAAAGACCTACAATCAACAATAAAAGAGCATGCAACGTGACATAAGGCAGCAGAAATCTACGTTATTCAAACAAGGCTGCCTTTTGCTATATCAATTACTGGTACTTCTACCAGCAGGACACAATTTCTATTAATAAACATTAAGCCTGGAATACATGCTTCAACATTACATTTTACCATATGCAGCTCTTAGATTTTATTTCAACATAGACAGTAAATCAGTCTTCCAACATACGCTCAGCTAACCTACATTATACAAAAGCTTCTGAAAAAATTCTCAAGTGAGAGCAAGAAAACACTGTTCTTTAAAAACACACTGAAGAAAGTTTGTGAAAACTAGATGTCTAAACTAGTTTAGTCTAAACTAAAAGCTTTTTCAGATTTGTATTTTCTACTACACAGAAGTTGTTATTTTGCACTGGTGTATTTTTATTCCAATACAGTTTTATTACTGGAAGCACCAATATTGATGTAGTTATGTTAAAAACTAAAACCATGTGTTAATTATATAAAAATGTTAGGGTTAAAAAAAAAATTATGAAGATGAAAACAAGGAGAACAATAAGAAAGCATATGTACATAAACCATGGACTCGACTAAGACCAAATGTGCTAAAAACAGCCTAATATAAAATTAGAAATTAATAAGCCATAAACATCATATTGGCAGCTAGGTCTATTCAACAGCTAAAAGTCACAGGTGTGCAGCTTAGTCTACCTTTTACTAGTTTTTGAATGTTAAAGAGAAATAGAACTTGCATGAGGACAATACATGACCTAAAAGGAAAACCAACACTATTACAGCTATCCATTTCCCTGCTTCCTTCTTCTCCCAAGCTTCTGGAACCTAACTATCTACTAAGATATCGCAGGTATCATTAGTTAATCAGAACCTTGCTAAAATCGGCTAAACAAACAACACTCTCATCGCTGCACAACTCTTTCTTAATCCTGATTATCAAATAAAACAGAAGACCTGAGTCCCTACCTTCACCTCCACTGTTTGGTTTCTTTGTAGCTTTCCCACTTAATTTCTTCTTTCCCCGATTCCTCATTTTTTATGATTAAGAACAGATTGCACCTTTGGTCACAATACTGTGCACCCATGACTTGAAACAGCTAAAAGCGATTGTCATCTAAGACACAAAACAGCTCAACAGAACTACAAGTTTGAGAGGCCTCACAAGAGCCAATAAAGACCACATACTGTATGATTAGAGTAAATCTCAGGAGTAGAAATTGCTTTTTCGATTTTTACTATCTTTTCTTTTCATTTGCTCCAAATCAGTTTTGCCTTCTAGGAAGCAGGCTTGAGCTTTACGAGCAGTATCAGTTCCAGCGCATGACAATCACTCCATCCTAATGTTTCTCTTTCTTCAGAACAAGACAACAACTATCTTCAATATGAAATCAAAAGATCTCTCTAAAGCTAGCAGACTTTTATCAGGATTTATCAGTGTACTGAGTCTAAATTATTTTATCAAAATTAATACTGTAACAACCAAATACACTGAATTATGTATTTAACAAACTTTAACAATTATTAGATTATAGAAGAAACAGGAGAGATGGTTGTACCTATTTTCTCCATGATCTATGAAGAAAGCCTCAAAGATTTTTTTTTAAAGTTCTGATGTCTTTCCTTCAAATTTAGAAATGCACATATTTTGAATTTTAAAATTGCATAGAGAAGTGAAGCAATGATGAATTTATGAGAAAACATAAGAACAATGCTGAGCAACTGAGAAGTGAGGGGGGTTTTATGATTGCTGGTTTAAAAAATATCTTCTTCTCTTAACTACTGTCATTTCTATTTATCTAATTTATTATCTAATTATTTCATTTACTTAAATCTTTAAATACCATTAAGTTCTTCAATCAAGCAACGAAGAAAACTTTATGGAGATTCGATGCCTTATCAAGGTATTGCTGTAAACCCAGGAAAATTCACCCACATACTGTAAGAATGCACGCCACTAACAAATCTGACTAGCTTTCTGATTGTATTAGAAAGTAAATAAAACAAAGCCTCTGGCCACAAAGATCTTATAATTCAAGACTATTAGCAGCTTATACAAACTGGACTACAGCAGAGTTTGTCTTTCATAAAACCAGAGAATTTTCATCTAACTGCCTTTGTAGGATGTACGCAACTTTTAAAAGTGTTGACAGGGAGACTTCATTTCTGGTATTTCCAAACAAAACCAAGCAATTAACAAAAAACTTCGTGCAGAAAGAAATGGGGCACAAACTGTTCTTTAAAAACCCTTGAAAGGAACATCATCTTTCTCTGACTGAATTGGGCTAGCAGTGTAAGGACTCCTTTCAAAACCAAAAGCGGCCCTGCTGCGTGCAAGCAGAGTAACTAACTGGATTATGATGCACTATGGTGTGTGACCACATTCACTTTTTGAAGAAAGATAACACCAAAACTAAGCCATACATCATATAAATAAGAACTCAAAGGACTTCACATCAGTATCCTGGTCTTTATTCAGTAGAAGTGCTAAAAATAAGTTCACTTTCAGCTAGGAATTAAGTTAAAAGACAAACAGTAAGCATCATATTAATTAGGTTACTCAGTTCAGGCCAAAAAGAAGGCTATCCACCTCTTTAAAAAAAAAAGTACAACCTCTCATTGTGTGCTACCACCTTATGCCACTTATTATCCCGGATTTCTACATATCTAGTCTGAAAGGCTATAAAGTGTGCACTTTTTTCATGTGTCCTCAAAAAAGCCACCATGTCCTGAAAATGCCTTACCATGCCACCTGAAAAGTCGTAACTACAGCTCCTTCTCAGGCAGAAACAGAATGAAAAATAAAAATGCTTTTCAGATTCAGAAGAACTGCAGGCTTCCAAAAAGCATTAGGATCTACATAGAACATGGATTCTGAGTATTTTTAACATCTAAAAGTGTCTGGTATTTATTTTCGGAGCCCAGCAAAGAAAAAACACAAAGCCAAACAAAAACTCACTAAATAACAGCAATGGAAATGTGATTTCTTTTCAATCATTTAGAAGGACAATAACTCAGCAGTTCTTACACTGTAAATGACAGCACTTTGAGTATAAGGAAATCTTTGAACCATAATGGAGGAAATAAACCACTATATCTAATAAACTATGTCTAACTCTAATTTTAAAATAATTTTAATTCCAATCTCTCACTTAATCAGCAACGTGGAGAACAGAACTGAAGTGATAATAGTGCTTGAATATTTTTAATATCTTTAATACACAATTCACTGTGTATATTCACACGAAACTACTTAAAATCACTAACAAATTAGTCTAAGGGCCATGAAGTCATTACAGCACAAAGAAGTCCAAATATAACAAAGTGCCAACAGTATTCCACCTGCAAACACCCAAAAATCTTGAGTCAAACAAACAATCAAAGTTTCTGATGCTGATTTATGAGCTCACGAGCTTCAGTTCAGTTTTGTTTGCCTGTTTAAAGACTTGGATTTGCTTACCATCAGGCTTCCTTCGCTTTTTGCCTTTACTGTCCTGTATACAAAACCACAGAAGTAGCTGTTGGGTTTTCTGCTTATTTATTTATTTATTAGAAGAGCTGAGACACTTGGGCTTCTGCATGACTCCAAGAAGCACTATCAAATATCGTGAGACTCACTACAAGCAGTAGCAGCTGCCTGTTGTCCTACCCTGCAGGTTCCTACACACTCCAGGTCCCAGCTGGGGAACAGCACAAGGCATCGCAAGAAGACAGAACAATGCACAACTTTCAGACACATACTTCTAAGCACAGCATTCTTCCATTACAAAAAATGACAAAAAGGGAAAACTACAATAGCATATACTGAATTGTTCCTAATGAACAAATATGTACAAGATATACATATGTACAATGCAACAAGAGGGAAATGTTCACATCCCTCCCTTGATTTTTGCTGAGTATCCAGCAGGTATTGAGTCTCTGGCAACCTAGTTTCTACCTAAACTTTGCCAAGCTTCCCAGAAATTGACCTTTTGATACTATATAAAATATGAAGTTTCAATGAATGTTGTCTTCCTAATGAGAACACAGGTACTCAGGTACAAATGGTCTTTTAATTGAAAAAGCAGTTCAGATTAACCTTAAAGCACCTCTAACTATTTCACAAACAGATTACTTTCAAAGCTGTCCAAGGAAAAGTAAAATCAACTCCAAATGTACTCATGTCAGTGAAATTGCCACTCCTTACATAACTAAGTTCTGCAACATTTCTGTCTGTAATGAAAGAATGGTAGCGGAAGTAGGAATGAAAAAGCCATCCTAACTTAAAAAGAAAAAAGCTTGCAGTAAGGAATATTGAATGTGAACAGTGTGCACTAAATAAATTTCAAAGAAACAGCTAAACAGAACAGGCTAAGTAGTGTCCATTTTAAAAGGAAAAAAAAAAACAAACCACAAACAAAAACCTTCCCAACTTGTCTGGAAATCGGTGAAAAAAAAATCACTGGAACTTCCAGAACTGCAAAACAATGTCATTTCAATAAATGCTGTGTATTTTTTATGATGGCAGGTGCGGGTATTTAAAGTTACTACTGGAACCTATGAATGAGCACCCACAGAACTATACAGCTATGCAGCAATTTTATCACCACATACTCTAAATCAACAAATGCCTTTCACTGCATATTTGTATTCCTGTAAATGCACACAAAACAAAGCAGCATCCTGCCTAAGTGGCCTTTCTGCCAAAAGAATAAGGACACAAATTATTTAACAGCATCTTCAAATACATGTTACCAGCAAAAGAATAAAACATCACCTGCAATTAAAATTCTGTGAACTTTATTACATAAAAAGAAAGTTTACACAGAAATGTACAAAATTTCTCATTATGACAATAAAACATTAATAAAACATTAGTCAATGAATGGTAAGTTACCATAAAATGTGACTTACTTCTCTTTAACATACCAAACATTTTAATAGCTAAAACTGTTTCATTTGAATCTATAAGTAATTAAGCATTTTGTGCAACAGAATGAGTATTAGCCAGAAATTATTACAGTTTTAAGATGAGAAGAAGTTTAAACAGCCTTTTTAAGCTCTTGGCACAATTAATGGACTTGGTAAGGCTGTTCCCTGAATGGTTTTGGGAGCCAAACAATTTCTTCCAAAAAAGCCCTGCTTAGACTGTCTGAAGTTGGCACAGAAAAACACTACAGCTGTCAAGGCCTGGGATGTATCAATCTTCAGCGTACCCAAGGAACATTCAGCCTACTCAAGTGTATGTTAAGAGCTCAAGAGGTTAGCAAGAGTGTACCTTGAACAGCTGAGAACTTACATACACAAGGCAGCATACAGATGTCATTTGAAAGTTAGTGAAAAATTACTCATTAAAATGAAGATTATTCACAACACATCTAATGTCAGATAGATGCTCATCCTGCGATCAGGTTTGCTCTCCAGAACTAAAGAATTATGCAAGAAAAAAACAGAGCGCACTGTGTATCCCCTGAAAGGTGGGATTTTCCCCCAGCCTACAGTGAAAGTAATTGTAGTTCATCATTAAACAAAGACGTACAGAAATGAAGAGTACCTTAGGCCTTGAACATGTTTTTGCAAAGCAAACTGGATTTTTCTTACTGATTTTTTAACAGCGGCAAGCTCAGAAACAGGGACAAACATAAGATGAGCCACTGACAAAGGTTATATAGCATGACTAGCTACAGCAAAAGTACTTGCTTGCAAGTGAAGTCATGAATTTATTATACCTTAGTGTAAGTCACAAAACACAGAATCCCTCTGGCTTATAAGCAGGGAAAGACAAATATTCTTATTTAAATTAAAACAATTTACTTTCCTTTTGTAAGACAAATCCAAGCATAAATACTGCTCTGGATATTTGATATCAGAAGTATGTAAAACTGTATCAATATTGCAGTTATTTGTCTAATGGAAACTTAAAAGTGACCTAAACATAGAAAGTTTTGAGTATTTTTACACTGCTTTATCAGCAGAGAATTAGCTGGCATTCTTTTAAAGTAATGATACTGAATTGTTATAGGAAAAGCTTTTAAATTAGCAGTGAGAGGAGTACCAAAAACATAAGCAGTATCTCTCTTTTTTTTGCTCACAGGAACTATTCATTCATGAGTTTGGGTATTAAATTTACAGGTAGGTTTAATTTTTGTTTACGTGCCTATCATGCACTGTGTTGAGAACAAGGATAAACTGAAAAGCCTCCTCCTTTAGTGTAAATTCATGTATCAAGCGTCTCAGTTACCTACAGTTTGAAATCAGTAACTCTTTGCTGTTTCATTCAAAGCATGTATTCATTTCAAAGCATGTTAACTATTAGTAGTGTTTCTATCATACATTAAATTTTTATAGCATTACAAATTATTATTTACTAATTAGGTAGATACCATCTTCTGAAATCTGGGAGAGAACACCCCCAGAACAGAAAAAAAACCAAAACAAACAAACAAACAAAAAACCACGCTTCCCACCCCCCACACCCAATAATTACTAGAAAAGCACAGGACACAAATTCTCATTTTAGTTTTTTAATCCGTAGATACCCCCAAAAGGGAAAATGGAACAGTTGTGAGGACAGAGGGAGCTATTGGTTTACAGTTAATTTTTAGTAAGAACTCTATAATAGTCAGATACTGATAACTTTCTGTATTATGAAGTGAATATTTCAATACAAAGTGAAATACACATGACTGTCAGGCTGGAAGAATTCGTATGGAAATGCAAAACACTATACAGAATTGAGAAAAAAAAAACAAAACCATGAAATAACATGGCTGGTATAAGCATTGAAACATGTGCAAGAAAACTGTTAATATGGATTCTTTTAGACACCCCTAACATCTAGTATACTTCTGACTAAAGAGCTCAAGCCTTTAATCAAGCTGACGTATACACTTTACATGCAAGTGACAGAGTTGCTTCTTGATGTCTCACAAGACTTTTAAACTTACACTGTTGTATGCTGCCAGTGCAGACTCTCTTGATCCTGCTGTGCCAGTGTTTCTTTGTGATTTCCAGTCACGTATTATACTCCTAAATAAGAGGTATTCTCTCTACAACCCACCCAGTCCTGCTGAATGGTCACAGTACAGAGTACTCCTACACTTTACAGAACCTATCTTTGAGATGCTACGCTTTTCAACAACCTAAAAAGTCCCTAGAAGATAAGACTGATCAGTACCTCACAAGAAAACTTAGTGCCTTATATGCACCAGGCTCTAAAGATAATATTAGATTATTTTCAAGTTCAGAAGTCACTCACAGTATGCACTGTTACGTCTAATTGCCAGGCAGAGATTGTAAGAAGGCTGTATGTGACCCAACTAGATTGATAGCTTCAAAATAGATGCCATCAGCAAGCAAGTGTATCTTCCCCAGCTCCTTAATGCTGCAGTATAAGGGGTATGCAACCAACATGTAATTTTATGATACCTGAAAAGTAGTTCAACATATCTTCCAGCCATAATTTTCTTTTTAAAGAATTTCCTGTTACCTTGCCTCTGTTGGTAGTTTTGGCAACAAAGATACCTTTGAATCAAAAATGGGAAAAGATAGTATACTGCTTTACTTACACATATATGTAGAATATAAAAAATTGTGTATAGATAAATATACACATACCCTCTCCCTCAAGAGATTGCATCCTTACTCAGAACTCTGTTGAAAGCAAACAGGCACCATAAAAATAATGTTATCATGTTACAATGTTGATACAGTAATAGTGGTCTAAGCAAAAATACTACACGACATACTAAAAGATGCTGTCATTACACACGATTTCATAAACGGACTCTCAGATTAGTCCATCAGTGTGACAAAGACAGCAATGCACTTAACTGAATAATTTTATTACACATTTTTATTTGACATAAATAACTGACTCATTATGGCATCGATGGACAAGAAATACAAGATATTTCTTGGCCTTCATGACATAGTCAGTGAATTAACACCACAAAAGTTAGATCAGTACCATCACAGGAGGACAGGACAGAAATAAACATGCATTAAATGGTAGAGAAAAGTTATCAGATAGACATGGACCTACAACACACAATGCCACCCTCACTGAATAGCTAAAAGTAAATTACTTCCTTTGCTCTTTGGTGAAGCACAGTTAGGATGCTCTGCATGCCTTCATTCACTGGTACAGACATTACACCAACAATTGCTTCTTTCCGAGTGCTCAATGTTGAAAACTCAACATTTGGTTGATGTAAGAACTGTTTTTGAAGAGGAGAGGATAGGAGAAAGCGAAGGGTTCAGATCCAGAGGTAAGGGTTTGCTTTAATCCCTTTACAGATCAAGGATAGGATAACTCATCTGTGAGTTTTCGTTTCAAGCTGTAAGTATCTAAACTACTTCAATTAAAACTAACCATAGTCATTGAAGTAATTTGGATGGAAGATGAAAATTCATGTCCTGTTCCATTCTGTGCAAGTCACATAACTGCTTTCTGGAAGTGCTACAATTCTGAGAGTTATTTTAAGACTCCAATCACTTATTTGAGAGCACAGGATAATCTAAAAGTTTCAGCATAGGCCTCAATCTTTGTTTAAATATAATGCTCTGGATTAATACAATCATAATGCGTTTGTGATTTTCAATGCATTCGAGAATACAGGAATGCACAAGTAGTTTTATTTTATAGACAATATAACCATATGCACACATCTGGGTATATTCACTCTGAATTACCATGACTAATCAAGTAGAATTTGGGTCCTTCGTGTCAACTCTGCCTGAAATGACTTAGTACTTTTCAAATCCTGTGAAATTGCAGACAAATAGAAGATATGCAAATATTCTCCTAAGTCATGAGCTAAACAGTACCTGAAATAGTTGAAACAGTGAACACTTAGTAACAACAAAGAACAAGATTATCTGAAGTCATTCTCGTAAGAACAGCATACCTCCTCCTGAACCAAAATACAGTTTGACAGGAAAACCAGACCTGCTACAGCCATTCTCCTCCGGGCTGAATCTGTAACTACGTGGTAAACGTAGACATCTCAGCATGTTCTAGAGGCATCCTCAGTGCAGCTGGAAAAATTACAAGCAAGAGCCTACTTCTCTGCACGTAAAATGCAATTTCCTTTATTGAGAAACAGCAATGTTTTGTTGTTCCCATAAAAGGCACCTTTTCACTCATGCCTATCCCACAGCAGTCAGGTGAAGTCCCTTGTGACTGGAGGAAAGGGAATATTGCACCCTTTTTTAAAAAGGGTAAAAAGGAGGACCCTGGGAACTACCAAGCAGTCAGCGTCACCACAGTACCCAGTAAAATCATGGAATAGATCCTCCTGGAAGCTACGTCAAGGCATATGGATGACAAGGAGGTCATCAGAGACAGACAATGGGGCTTCACCAAGGGCAAATCATGCCTGACTAATCTAATGGCCTTATACAATGGAGTGATTGCATCAGTGGACAAGTGAAGAGCTACAGATGTCATCTACCTAGACTTCTGTAAAGCCTTTGACACAGTGCCCCACAACATTCTTGCTACTTCATTGGAGAGATATGGGTTTGATGGATGGACTGCTAGATGGATAAGGAATTGGCTGGATGGCCCTGTCCAGAGAGTTACAGTTAACGGCTCAATGTCCAAATGGAAACCAGTAACAAGTGGTGTCCCTCCAGGGTCCATACTGGGACCAATACTATTTGATACCTTCATAAATGACATAGACAGTGGGATTGAGTGAATGCACCCTCAGCAAGTCTGCAGGTGACACTAAGCTGAGTGGTGCAGTTTCTACACCAGTGGGAAAGGATGCCATCCAGAGGGACGTTGACAGGCTTGAGGAGTGGGTCCATGCAAACAAGGCCAAGTGCAAAGTCCTGCAACTGCATCAGGGCAATCCCCAATATCAATATAGACTGTGGGATGAATTGATCGAGAGGACCCCTGTGGAGGAGGACTTGGGTATGTTGGTGGATGAAAAACTGGATATGAGCCAGCAACGTGCACTTGCAGCCCAGAAAGCCAATTGTATCCTGGGCTGCATAAAAAGAAACATGGCCAGCAGGTCAAGGGAGATGATTCTCCCTCTCTACTCTGCTCTGGTGAGACCCTACCTGGAGTACTGCACCCAGCTCTGGGGACCTCAGCACCAGAAAGACATGGCCCTGTTAGCACAGGTCCATAGCAGGGCCACGAAAATGATCAGAGGGCTAGAACACCTCTCCTGTGAAGAAAAGTTGTGAGAGTTGAGGCTGTTCAACCTCAAGAAGAGAAGGCTCCACAGAGATCTTATTGCAGGTATTGACCTAAAGGGGTATAAACAAAGACAGAGAGACTTTCTACGAAGGCCTGTAGTGACAGGAGAAGGGGCAACAGTTTTAAACTGAAAGAGGGTAGATTTAGATTGGACATAAGTAGGACATTTTTTATGATGAGGGTGGTGGGGCACTGGAACAGGTTTGTGGATGCCCCACCATTGGAAGTATTCAAAGTCAGGTTGGACAGGGCTTTGAGCAACATGATCTACTGAAAGACATCCCTGCACGTGGCAGGGAGGTTGGACTGGATGATCTTTAAAGGTCCCTTCCAATCCAACAATTCTATGACTCTATCCTCTCTATACCAAATTTTAGATTCCCACTCACATGCTGGGGGCAATTTGAAATATTCGCACACAGACATACTGTGAATAGGTAACTACTTTAGTAAGTGCAAAAATACATTTTTTTAATTTAAATCTCACTCTCAGTTCATCTTCAGTTTTACTCAAATATTCCAAACAAGTATTTGTCAGAAAGAATGAACAGGTATGCAAAAATTCATTCTAGTTAGCTAAAATTGGTCAAAAGTAAAAAAAGCAAAAGAAAATAAACAAACTTAGCTATTCAACAATGCTACTTCTGTCTATAATACATAAAGAGTAAGGCCTTTATTAACAACACCTGTACTAATCAGACTCATGTGATTTAGACTCCTTATGGCAAAATATAAGAGTATAAAGTAACAAAAAAAACCACCCAAAGCACTAAACAGCTGGCATCCCTTGGCACCAATAAATATGTGGTCTTGGCTTAACCACTAATAAAAGAAATTAGTATTTAATGAATGGGAGCATTAAACACTTTGCCCCATTTCAAAAGAACACTATGGATATCAAAATTCATCCAGAAGAAATACTAACGCACTCAAATTCTCATACTGGTAGTTCACAACCATTTAAATTTTGGTCACAAAGTCAGAAGAATAAGAACCAAGTTGATATAAAAACACATCGCTAAGGAAGAACTATGGCTTTTTTAATTTAATATTGGTTTCAATTCTCAGCTATTGATTTAAAAACATTTCTAATATGTACAAGCAACATGCATCTCAAATAGGTATTCATGTATCATGAAAGAATGCAATGTTTTGTTTTGTTAATATATTTTTCATATTTACTTGTAAATAAAGGGGGGGGAGTGTTAAAACTACTTATAAATCAATGTTATGATGGCTACAGTAGATTTTCAGTGGGTGTCTGCGACAGACGCGACTAACTATTCAGCTCCTGTCTCAGCCCACCAATTTCTACAATCTAACTATACATTGTATCAAGATTTATCTCCTACCCCCATTGGAATAAAGCTCACATTGGTAAGAGAACTGTTGCAACATGATGACCCAAGACAATTGCTAAAACAAATTCGGAACAACGGACGAAGAACCCTGATTACCGTCCATTATGATGCAGAGAAGATACACCATGTCCTAGAAAGACTGAAGAAAGATGGAGAACATCACTGGTGGGAAACTCTTTTTGGATGGTCACCAACAGCAACTGGAATTTTGAATTCGATGCTGCATCCAGTTGTAGTTTTTTTAGTTTTGACCTTATTATGTTTATTGCTTATAATAATTCTGTATATCAAAGTTTGGCAAAAGATGAAACAAATTACATCAATCCAACATGTAAAACATATACAATCAACTGATTCTGTATGAGAAATGGTATATAACTAGCATTAATTGTGGCACTCAAACTAAACAGCTTATCAAATAATTGGACTCTTACCACTGATCTGCAATATGCCGCATATTTATGACATAGAGGCAAGAGGTAACCGTACTACCACTCTATGAGTTGATCAAGCAGATTAATGTAGTCATGGGGTGGAGTGTGACAGATGCACGCGACCCTTTAACCAAACTAACAGTAGTTTGGTACAGGCTCCAAAGGAGGTAAAGACCTGAGCCGTAGCTGGGCCAAGAACTCTAGTTTCAATCTGTTCTTTAAAAGCCCAAGAAGGAGCAGAGTGACACAGTGATCATCGATGCATATGAGCTTGGAACACCAATCATGCAATTAACACATGAATAGCGGGGTGGCTTTACCAAGACTCATTTACCACAGAACAAAGAAAGTTGTGGATACGAGGAGTCCCATGCATACCTTTTCCATCGCATGGAAATTTGACTACAAGCCAACCACATTATTCCATAAATATGACAGCCT
Organism: Aptenodytes forsteri; assembly: GCF_000699145.1. Lineage (NCBI taxonomy): Eukaryota > Metazoa > Chordata > Aves > Sphenisciformes > Spheniscidae > Aptenodytes > Aptenodytes forsteri. Next base: position 5,715,564 of record NW_008794774.1, on the reverse strand, counting down.
AAGTGAGCCTTCTTTGAGCCCTCCCTGCTAGGCAGCGAGGCTGCATGGCAGTGATCTCCCCTTGAGATGGGACGCCTCTCAAGGTTGCCCTCGAGGCAGAGGGACCTTTTACCAACAGCAGATCTTTGGTAAGTGACTGGCAGCATGCTGAATTAATACTAATGAAACATCACTAAACCATGTAGCTATTAAATATTAATTACTATAAACTTTATAGATAATTCCGTTAGACATAAACCGTTGTCCAAGTCTGAGACTAAGATTGGACCTAGCCACACCTAAGCTCCATCAGGAGTTTAGAAGGCAGGGGGGTGCACTCTGAACCTTGTGACTCAACAGGAGTGTCTTTCTTACTCATCTCCAGTCTCTGTGTGAATCATTCTAACTCGATTCTCACTCAATTTTCCTTTGTATGCTTCTTCCATGAAGTGATTAATAAAGTGAGCCTTGCCATCAAACTTATTGAACCTTGGTAAACCACCGTTAAACTTTGTTAAATTCCACCAAATTTATTGAACCCTGTCAAATTATTATTCTACCTCAATAAAACATATTGCTGCTTCTCTCTTTTGAGTGAGGTACATTCTACTCTTTCACGACTGTGTCCTGGATATTAAATTGGTCCAGAATGAAAGAATGTATCTGTTTTTCCAGGCAATGAAATATTTTTCATGAGAAGAGTTTGTTATAGCAATCCTATCTGTTATTAATGCTAGTGATACTAAATAGAATATTTTACATCCTTCCCTGACCCACAAAGTGATCAAAACAAGACAGTCCAGCTGTCCACAAAGTACTGTTCTTTTTCTGCAAACACAGTATGAAGTAAGACATGAAGACCAGAACAGGTCTATGCACAGCTTTTCACAGTAAGCAGGAAACATAAAACATGAAACAAAGCCAGCAGCAGCTGAAGCCCCTGTCACTCCACTTTCCACAAAATAACAGCCCACCTTCCTTGTTCCTCTTCTACCCAAAAATGCTTATGGATACACATAGTCCACTCTTACAGACTTCCCTCCAATCCCCGACAATGAAGAAAAGCAACAGTAACGGCAACTACAGGAAGATCTCTTTCTTCCCCATTTGTATTTATCACCTTTTGACGGGAACTGTGGAAATTCTATTGGCAAATTTGCTGCAGCAGAACACTTATATACAGATTACTGATCAGTTCGTAACTTTTTGACTAATGGAGAATTTCTGGTTTTAATCTATAAAGTGCATTTGTAAACTGAAAACCATAAACAGCAGTATGGTTTCTTTTACTAAACATTATGGTCTGCAGACCGCTGGTGGCTGACAGACTGTACCTTCTGAGTCAGGGGTATAAACTGTGCAGAGTACCACACAACGGTGTACTCTGGAGATACCTGTTACCTAGTCACAGCTAGATACACCTATAAATTCCTAACATAGCAAAGCAATAAGCATTATAACCATCATTGACTGGAAAAGCACATGGGCTAGAGAAGATAACACTAACAAGAGCTCCCTAAAAACAGTATATAGAACTGCAGAAAAAAGACAGGGTATTCAGTTTTTGCAGAACCACAAAGTTAGAACGGAAGTCCTCAATTAGGAAAATACCACCTTATTTTAGCAATGAAAGATGCCATGTTACCTATGAAATCAAAGCTGCAATGAGTAAAATGAAGACCGTTGGGTTTTTAAACTAATAATGGGTAAATTGTTAAGACACTTGCTTGAACCCAAAACAGCACTTTCAGCAAATAAAGAAAGAGAGCCTAGGCTGGAAAATATGAAATGAAGCTAATCAAACAAAAGTCCTTTTGTGAATATCACCAACAGCATAAGTAAAAACAGAGTACATGTGCTTGCTTCTTCCAACTCTCCCCATTCCCAGCAACATAAGACACTCAACTGGATGTGGAAAATGCAGTCTCAAATCACAGTGTCTTGTTCAAAGCGAGGATTTGATGAAGTTTCCCACCACAGGATACTTTAAAAAACTTTTCCTGCCTTTTTAGTTATAGAATAGGGAGCATGAAAATGTCTGTAGTTCAGCAGTTAAGAGACTGAGAGCTAGGACACCACATACCTTCTGTTTTAGGAATGTGCATTATTTTGCACCAAATGAAATATCTTTTACAAAAAAAAAAAAAAAAAAAGGACTGCAAGAAACCAACCACAAAATATGCTATAAATCAATTCTTAAAATATAGAGTCACCAGGTGGTTTAAAGAAATACACAAGGTTAAAGAGAAGGCACATGAAAGCTGAAGAAAAATACTCTTGGCCCAGAAACTCCACTCACAGAATGAGCTTCCAGAGATACAGCAAATCATTCCCCTCAGAAAAAAATAGCAACAAACCACCCTGATTTCCTTTACCAGGAGCAACTATGCTTGCAAAAACAGCACCTCCATCTGCCCCCAAAAAATACAGAATCACAGGAGAAAATGAGACGGGGGTAAAACAGACACCAGATCTTTTAAACACCAAGCAGAGCCAAAAACTCCAGGAGTAATAAGAACATAGGTGTTGAAGATTTTCCATGCAAGGGTCTTGAGATATTTAGGTGGTAGGCAGCAGCATAAAACCCTAAAATAGAATGCAGCAGTTAAAGAAAGTAACAGAGACGAGATGTGTCATAACTTACTGTTGGACCTTTGCCTTTCCACTGCTCCCCAACAATGTTGAGCCAGTCACAGAAATGGAACAACAAGGTCCCAAAGGAAACAAAAAATAAGAAACAATAATCCATGTTTCCCTTGCAGTTGTTTCCGGGAAAATTACTCAATTACTCAAGTAATTCTCAAGTAAAATTAGAAGAAGGGGAGCACTGAAATTAAAAGTCATTTATTAAGTGATTATCAAAATAATTATACAATGCTCTACTGCAGACACAACAATAACTTTCCCAAAACAGTATAATACAGAGGCAAACATGCTTTAGATTTATTTTTTACTTTCTCAGCTTTATACAAGTCTCCTTAATAGACTTTGGGAGCTTTGGACTATTTTCTTAATTTGGCTTTCTCATTTTTGTGAATTCCATCACAGAATTACAAGACAACATCAGTTTTTGCAGAGTGACTGCAACAAAATTGTTGCGCTTCTAACAGGCCTGCCTCCAAGATCTCGATTATGATTCAAGCTCCCACAATGTTTTTAGGAGTATTAAAGAAAATACCAAATACTGCAAATATCAGCTGCCGAGATCAAGACTTACCAGCAGAATCTTAGCTTTAGAAAAGAATGGAGAAAAAAAAAAAGGAAACATCAAAATACCATATTTGGCTCTGTCGGCACCTTTACTTGGTGGGAAGTGTTACCTTAAAAGACAGAAGAAACATGAAGAAGAAAAAGAACCTAGGTTTGAACATAAATGCCACCATCCCAGATAAGAAAAAAGGGTCAGCTACTCCAGGATCCTGTAGCAGAAAAGAGACAACAGCCAAAAGTAGATGCCTGGAACACCTGTGGTTAGAGCAAAGCTAGCATGCACAACACTTCCACTAAGACTCAGGAGCTTCATTAGCCAGAGGTGGCTTCCATATATTTAGCCAATGGACTCTGTATCATCAACGGACTCCAGTTCCCAGCAAAGAGACTTTGTTTCAGAAGTGCAGTTTATATGACAGCGAATATAACAGTCCAAGGAGGTGTGGAGAAGTAGAAAAGAAACTTGGCATATTTTATTCAGGTGCTAGATAACTGTTGGCTATATACATCTCTATTTCTATAACCCTGTTTAGTGTTCCCTAGAACCAATTAAAACTTTCAGCCTAATTCATTTGATAAATGGGTTGGTTTTTTTCTTTGGAAAAAAAATACCCAAAAGGCTAATACCTAAACAAATACTCAAGGCTTATCTTTAGTTCTGGTACACTGTTAAACTATTAAACTAGATTTCAGTTGGGAAGTCTGTTTTGGAAATGCAGTTTATTACATTCACAGACACATTCTCAGAAGGAAAAAAAAAGTAGGCAATTTTGTCCAGTTGCTGGATTAAAAGCTAACACCCTCTCACTAGTGTCTTTTTTAAAGACATTTACATAACATTTCTATCCAAATGCCTGCTAAGGTAGTCTTCAAAAGATATAACCCTACCCAACAGCATAAAACGTAAGACAAGGAAAATCTTAATAGAAGCTGAAACACTTTTACCGTGAGGGTCTTTACACACTGGCACAGGTTACCCTGCGGGGCTGCAGAGTGTCCTGCCATGGAAATACTCAAAACCTGACGGGACACTGTCCTGGGCAACCTGCTCTAGGGTGGGGTGGAATAGATGCTCTTAAGAGGTCCCTTCCAATAGGGGAAGTTTCACAATTCTGAGACCCAAAAACGTTAGGTGACAACGTAAGACAAGAACGAAAGAAGATCTTACATCCAAATGAAATTAAGGAAATCCCAGCAGATGAAATATAATTCAACTAAAGGAATTAGTTGGTCAGTAGAAACTTTGTATTTCAACTGTGAAGAAATTAGAAAAGCACATTAACATTGCCCATATATACTTATGCTTTCACACTGCTTGTCTTTGCACAAAGTTTTCATATGAAGTATGAACTTAAAATGGATTAACCACCCCTGAATAATTTTAACAGTTGACTTTTAAACCAGCTGAAGAATTTTAGTGAAGCCTATTTTAGTTCCCATACAAACTCAGAGTAACTTCACAAAACTTCAGAAAAGGTTAATTATTTTAGATAAATCCTACTTTGGAAAAGCTGCATAATTGACTAGGTTATCACGCCTTTTACTTATTAAAATCTGTTTTCCCCTTTCTTTACATAACATACGCATGCCTAAACATGTCTCTGTACATTTACTGATGGATTAGTAAAATGGTAAAGCATGTAGATGTCTCTACTCAGTGCTTTCAGAGAAGAATCTCTGCTTATAGATTACTGCTTCACTTTTCTTTTTATTTTATTAATAACCTGAAATAAGTCCTGAATACATGCATCCCCTGTTGTTAGAAGGATGGTATGTATTGGATTCTACCTAGAGCTGGAGAGATTACAGCAGAACACTGACTGGGTTCCGTTTTCAAATATAGGAACTATCATGTTCTTTTTCGCTTGCTTCCCTCCCAGAAAACTATCTGATCCGATACAAGATGAAGATACAAGAATGGCAGGATAATATGCATGACACTTAAAAGAAATACATTTAAAAGTATTTTCTGGTCGCTGACTTCAAAATGATTGGAATGGGTTCATCAAGGAACAAGGAGAAATGCACATGTAATTGCATGAATCTAAAGGGAAAATCAGATACTTAACTACAATTTGTGTACATCAAGTTACATTATCAAAGTGATTAGAAATTCAAATTTGTACTGTTTACTTCAAAGTTTCTATTATTTATAATGCTCTTCAAAAATATTTCATGCTACTAGGTTTTAGTAATATATAATTTATGTTCAACTAGCAAATGAGCAGAGCACAGGGCCTTCCTCCTGCCTCCACCAAATTTTGTCTGATACTGCAGATCTGCATACCGAGAAGAGAAAACTAACCAAATTATCATTATAAAGAGTTTTCTAAACTTCTCCCACAAGACATTTAACATATCCCCAAACCATTCATTGTTCAGTATTTCTAAACAGGATTTTTATTGACAGTTCCGTCTCCCCGTAGTTCTCCTATGCAACAAGTTTTTGCAAGAAGTCTGGATTCTACCCACAGCAGAAATCCAATGCCAATTACCAGATGTACGAAAGCTGCTTGAAGCAACAAACCGCTACCTCTAATGCAGATGCTATTTTCTGTTCACAGCTATGCCTACGTCAGCCCAGGCCTTTGTGGATTTAACCAGACCGTGTCCCACAAGAAAATACTGTTTTGGCTATCAGGAAGCAAGTGAGAAAGCAACCAGAGCACTGGATGTCACCTTCCTCTCTGCCATATCCTTCAGGTGTAAACCACTTGTTTGGCAGAGAATTAGCGCAGATTTCTATGACAAGACCTCATATTACCAACATTTTGTTATTTTCATGAAACATACCCAAACATAAGTGATGAAAGACTAATTAGAAAAAATGAGGGAAGTGTACCTGTGAAGGAGGTCACAGGGAGATAGCCTGGGGGAACTTTTAAAAGTACAACTGTAATTATTCATAAAGCCCTCCCTCTCAGGAGCAGCTTGGATATACCTAATCCCGCTGCAAGGTAGGGGGAGAGATTAAATGACCCCTAAAGGTTCCTTCAAGACCTACATTTCTATAAAACCCCTTCATTTGTTCATTTTTCCAGGAGTTGCATAAGGCAGCACGTCAGTACCCTTGCCATTACACATCAAGCAAATAAACGGTGGCTTCCTGTGGAGGGGAAGGAAAAAAAAAAAAGCTTTCAGGCCAGGTGCTTGCTTCCCCCCGGGGCCCCCGCCGCGGCGGCCACCCGGCTCTCCTACCCCACACGGCCGGGCGCCCGGGGCCCTACTCCCCCCCTTGCCCTCCGGGTCCGACGGAACCGGGACGCGAACGCGTGTCCCCATGAGGGACGGAGCGCTTCCGAGCTGTGGGCAGGAGAGGCCTCCCGGAGGGCGGGACGTGCCCGCCCGATCCCAGCCGCGCCGCTCCGGGGTGCCCCTCACCGCCGCGCCCCCACGGGCCGAGGGCGGAGGGCGGGACGTGCCCGCCCGCCGCGCCGCTCCGGGGTGCCCCTCCGCGCCCGGCCCCCACGGCGAACGTCCAGCGACTGCTGCCACACGAAAGGAGCGCCCCCCCCCCCCCCGCCCCGGGGGGCCCCCCCCCCCCGCCGCGCCCGGAGGGGACGGCCCCGCTCTCAGGTACCTGGCAGCGGCCCAGCTCCTCCGCCAGACTCCGCAGCTCTTCCTCCAGCTCTGCCACCCGCGGTGCCGCCGCCTCCGCGCGCCCCGAAGCCATCGCCGGCGTCGTGGTGGAAGCCTCTCGCCCCCTACGCAGGGGCGGCGAGGAGAGAAGAGGGTCCGTGCCTGGCGGAGGGGGTGCGGAAAGCCCTCGCTCGCCCGCCCGCTCCTGAGGGAAAGGGGAGAGAAACGGTGCTGTGAACCACACAAACGAAAACTTTCCCCCTCTCAGCTGCACTTACCGCGCGGGCGAGCGCCGGAAACCGCAGGGAAGGAGGACGCGGTGCAATGACGTCAGCGCAACTGCTACCCCGACAAAGAGAAGGGGCGAGAGGCAGGTTTGAATTTGCCCGCCCGAGCGGCAGGGCCGCGCGTGCGCCGTGCCTGAGGCGCCGCCTGCTTCCCGCGCGAGCCGCGGCCGCTGCGGCAGCGCGGGGAGCCGTTGGTTTTAACGGCCGTCCTTGTGTCCCTGAGTGCCGCACGCAGGGACGACTGGGTGCTCGATCTCGGTGTAGGGGATATAAAAGCAGTATGCTCTTCACTGGCAGGGGCTGGCACCTTGGAAGGGCAAGCTGTGTGAGCACCTGCCGAGGGTGGTATTTCAGCCTTATTTTTTCCTCACGATATAGGAACAGCTACTGCCTAGCCAAGGTGCTGAGCGCAGGATTTTGCAAATCCTCGGAATCCAGCAGATTTCTGCCCTTCTTGAGCCGTCGGAACACCTAGGGTTGTCTCACATCTCTGTTGTGATACTACAGATTTGCATATGAACTGTTCAAATATCTATGGGTGTTCTGCTGTGGGGTACTGAGGCTCCGGCATATTCTAGCTTAGTAAGATGTAGCATGCCTTTTTGGACTTTTTCTTTTCTTTTCTCTGAATTAGGTACTAACATTTGCTGGACAAGAATCAGAAACCTGGTTTTAGAGTAGGTCTTCATAGTGCTTTAGGAAGCACAAGCAGCCAAACTGTCTCTCACACAGGAAGATTATTCAGATTTATTATTTCCAGAGTTGGATTTGAGAGCCTACAACTGAAAGCTAAGAAAGGTGTGGAAGATCTAACTGTTACAGTGCATGAAATATTTGAGCTGGTGCTGCTACATAAATGTACTGGATTTAAGATCAGGATACACAGAGTACTTGGTTTTGAAAGAAAAGGTTTAACGGTGTTGCCAAAGCAAATCTTTGCATGTTTCCTGTAGCCTACATGGGAAGAAAAATACTCATAAAAAGACTAGAATTGTTCCCAAACACACGAAGAAAGAAGTTGAAATGTGAGGTCAGGATATTTTTTTTTAGCCTGGAAATAAGCACCAACTGAATTGCGTTTCACCAATGTCAGTATCTTGCTATAGGAATATCATACATGTTTTTACACAGAAGCATGTTTTCTTTTCCCCTCCGTTGTCACTTTTGCACAGATTTTGGAAAAGTTGCCCTGAATGTACCAATATGACAAGAAATAAAATTCTTACTGTGTGTGCATGCAGAGAAGCAAAGGAGGTTTACATACCATGTGAATTATAACATATATTAAAATGTCTAATCCTTCCACCTGTGGCCCTGACAAAAAGATTCCAGCATCCTTGGTGATGGCTTTGCCTATGAAAGTTGTTTTTGCAGCATGTGGAGCTCTAGAGTCCCTTCTCAGAAGAAGAAAGTGACTACGCTACTCAAGGCCAAAATAAGTTTTTATATAATTTTACATAAAAATATTTTTATTATGACTGCAATTATTATCTGCGCAGTTACGAATGTAAATTTAGAGGTAAGAGACCACATCTGAGTATTCTCTGTCCAGTTATGTGGAGATTTAAGGAGATTCAACCATTACCTGATCAATACTATGCCTCTCCTTAGAGCATCCTTTATAATTTTGATTGTTGTTCATTGCTCCTTGTATATTGTATCATCTCATATTCATGATCTTACACTTTCAATTATTTATCTTTGTGTGTTATTATATGTACATTTAATCATAATGACCATCCTGTCATAATTCTAAAATGTTTACATTTTTACCTTTTTCTTTGTTTTGAGGTTTTTTTAATTCTTTTTTCCCTTAAATTATCTAGTCATTATGTAGTATGTAGCCTTCACTTTTTCCACATCCCCACCTTTTAATAACCATCTTTTTTACTTTTCATCTGTTTCCTAATATTTTTATCATTGTCCCCTTGACCGTTTGTTCCCTATTACACGTGGGCAACAAGAAGCTAACCTTACTTAAAAAACAATATACTTGGATTAACTGCTAAACAACTATAATGACTAAATGGGATTTAAAAACATTTTCCAAGTACAAGGTCATTCAAAGTTTAGCTGAAAAGATTCAAGCATTACAGGGTCTAGGTTCACAGCTTGACACAACACAAAACAAAAAGCCACAATCCCTATAACTTTACAACTTAAAAGAGAAATTTGTGCATTTGCTATTAGTGTAGACACAACATGTTACCACAGCAAGCACACAAGCAACACTTTCCCGTAGCCAGATACTTATTTTATGGATGTACTATTTTTTGTATACAGCTTAATCATTATCTTCACATTTGTTTTCCTGCCAGCTCATAAGTTGGCTCTCTATTATATAAAGTTTCTAGTTATTAATCCAAACAGCATTCATGATAATTCTTAGAATATTTTAGAAAACATAGAATGTGCAGTTGGCAAGTTTTGATGAACTGGGAGACCTTGCCTTGTCTTGGAGAATTTTGTATATCATCTTTCTCCCAAATCTTTGTATTTTGGAACACCTGTATTTACAGCTATCAAATGTATGAGACTGTTAGGCAGAATTCTTCCAAGCCTAAATATTTCCCTTTGGATTTCACTTTTTTCAAATGAAACCACATTCAATTCGAATTGGGTCAACACAAGAAATTTTCCTAATACACAGCTATTGAGTAAGCATGCAATTTTCTGTGGCTTTTCCACTTGTAAGAGGTCTATTAGAAATATATTACACAACTGAAATCTAGTTGCTGTGGCTTTGTTACGTATAGTATCTGTGAAAGTTACACAAATAAAAGTGCTCCCTAAGTTGCCTTGGTGGCAGGAAGCATAAATGGTTTTTGTTTGGGTTTTTTTGCAGTTGGGAAATTCCACATCTTTCTTTGAAACAGGTCCATATCACAAATATATTGCAGTTACTCCTGATCACATCATTTCTTTTTTCTGTTTGTCGATTTCCTCTCCTTATCTAAATGTGAAATAAAACATTATTCCATCCATTGTGGCAACCCCCAATACTGCATTATTGGAAGTCAAGAAACATAATAGTCCGTGCTCATTTTCTTTTAAACGAAAGATGTCATTACTATTCTGGTTTTAATTAGAAGTGTTAACATTTTTCTCTCATGAATTTGCATATCTCCTAGGATTTTTATGTTGACAGTTCTCGTTCATCACCAGTAGTTTGGTAGGAAACAGCATCATCAAACAGGTGCTTTCTGGAAGATGCTTTTCAGCTACAGTGAGCAAAAGAAGCCAAAATTGCTGAAAATATTTCTAGCAGTTTTTGGCAATGTCCTCAGTATTTTAGTAATTTATATGTTTCTCAGGAACATATTATAAGCCTAGAAATATGTTAGATCTTGTTTCGACAATGAATTCAAAACATACTTGCTTCCAGTCAAGGTTTCTGGTGGTTTTGTGATGTGGGTGTGGTTTCAGGTTGTTTTTTTTTTTAACTGACTAGCTATAAGCCAGCTTATCTATGCATTCAGGGCTGCAGGGGACTTTCTTTTCACTTTTGTGACAGCTGTGAATAATAACATGATTATAGTTGTAGCAAGAATAGTTTTGGGATATAAAAGTGGCAAGGCCTGTAGGGAGAAGTAATGTCTGGTATTAGACCACCTGTCATAACCAAGAGAACAGGCAAACCATTTAGGTGGAACAAATTGGTGAAAAAAGTAATTGACCGAAACTACCCACTTTTTCCAACTGCATCTCATAAAAGATACTACTTCGGACCTCATTCCTACCACTATGATGTGTTCAATTGAATTTGCACAGTTAAAAAATCAGAGCTGGAAAAGGTCAGCATGGGAGCCTAGATTCACTGACACAGGGACCTGGAGTTCCACTGCTAGCGTGATTCACTTTTCACTCAATGAGAAGAAAATGTCATTTTCATCTCATGAGCAGAGAAGAAGGTAGCAGAGGTCTGATCTGCCACTGGAAAGACAAGAGCTAGAACCAAACAGCCTCCTACAATTTATCAAAATGACTAAGATACGGCTTCTTGGGGAAGTTTGCTTTGGTTTACTGCATACTTCTCTACTACACACTATGCCATGTGTGTAGGCTGGGTATATAAACATCAATGAGATAAACAGGTTACATCCCCCAGAGTTGCCACATCATATTGCCCAAGGACTCTCAAGCATTGCCTTGGCAGTCACTCTTCCACTTACCTTTGCAACCAGGAAGGCTGCGGTTTTTCATTGTCTTTTAAATAAGGTCACAGACCATGGCACTGCACCCTTCAAGGCAATGAAAAACACAAACCACTAATATAAATTAGGGCATGTCAGTAGAACAAAGCACTGAGGAAGGCGGTAGTTAACAGTGTCCTGGATGTGGGGATGAAGTTTGCCACACCCCATAGCACCTGCCAGCAACATGAGGCCTAGAGGGAGGGACCAACAGCTGGAGGTAATTAAGAGGAGGAAGCAAAGTTCAGAGTTTGGCTGCCCTGGCAGAGGGAGATTGGGTTTCTGTTGCAGTAAGATGAGGAGATGGGTTTAGCTGAGTCTTGGGAGTTGATTGTTTCATTGTTAATTTGTTTCTTAGTGAAATTGAACCCCAGGAAGCGGCTGAGCTTTGACCTTGCATGTGGTGTGTAGCCTCTGTCATAGACTAACAGGGAGAGTCACCTGGTTATGGAAGGGTTGCATGGAAAATGAAGAGCTGAGTTCCATCAGCCTGAAAGAGGGCGTGAAGAGTACGTGGCCACCCAGGCTCAACGAATAAGACACGATACCCTTCTTAACCCAAGGAGTGGTTGCTAGAAGGGGCAACACAGTCCATGACCACCCAAACTTTGTAGGGTATGCAGAGGACACAGATGAGACTCTCCCTCACCCTAGGGATGGCAGCTGAGAACATACACCTACACACTCTTACCAGCCCATTGCATTCATGCACATGCATACAACATGAGAGCCACAAACATATACAAGTGAATATTAGAAATCAGTTTTGCAGCAGTTTGTCTGTTTTAGTATTGCACACTCATGAGCAATGCACTGGAACATACTGGTTTTCTGACTGTGGACAGATTAAAAGAATAAGTACTGGAATTAATTAAATAAGAATTTCAGCTTTAATTTAAAAAAATAAATTGCTACACTTTAAGCTTCTATCATTCAGAAATAATAAAAGAATTTTGAACAGAAGTTTTAATGTGAATATCTCAGGCAAGCTGCAAAATTCATTCAAGTACAGTTTACCTCCTTTTACATGGTGGAGAGGTTAAGGTGTAGTCAGGTTAAGTCACAGCAGAGTGCACAGCAGTAGCCTTGATAAAGCTACATTTATTAAATAGGGCATAAGTCAGAACCCAGCAATGTTTTTGCTCAGAACAGAGCCAAGGCATATGATTTTCAGCTCTTTGTTTAACAATTCATACTGTCTTTTAAAAAAAAAAAAGACCTTAGGAAAACAAACAAATTGAAACAAAATATAAGCACTGGTAGTTTAGTCAAAAACATTTGCAGCAATTAAAACACTTTCTCTAGTTTTCTCCATCTACTTATATTACTGTTACATATTGTTTTACAGGCACTAGCTTTTCAAGAAGAAAAGATACTTGCTCCCACTCTTAAGATAAGGGGGTTTTGACATCTCAGCATGATATCCCTTTTGCCTCACTTATCTTGTTGGATTTTTTTACTTGACATTCTAAGCTAAATGTCTTTGTATTTGTCTCAGTTGACCATCAGATTTAAGTTACAGTTATTTACAATCACTTAAGTTGACAATTCAGAAACTACTTCAGATGAACAAGCAAGATTCTATTTTTATTATCTGTGCGCACTATGGCAGTAGCTGAGAGTTACTGGGAGGCCACTTTGTGCTGCAGTATTTCAGTTGCTAACACTGTTTCCAAAAGCAGTGTTTGCTATAAATTCCCAGCCCAAGGGAATACAAAACAGATACTGCACATTGCATTCTAGGGTGGTACTGCGGAGTCAGCCCAACATGAACTCTTCTTGCAGCCTGAACTCCATCATCACAGTGGGACTCAGCTGACTCAATCCAGTGAGATAGGGCTCGTGTATTTTGGCAGCGATGCAAAGTTGTAACTTTGAACTTTCCTTTCCTACTGTGGTCGAGTTTAGAGTAACAAAGTGAGACTCTGTGTCTGTTGATTTAAGTTTTTAGACACACTTTTTACTCAACAGAATTGCTTTCTTTAGAGAGAGAAAATATTTAAGAATAAATACTACATAAACATCTGTATTTTCCAATAAACAAGTATTATAAATAGAATGCAGCCTGCAAGTAAAATTATCTGGAAAAAATTCAGAAACAAAAGATATTCTCGCAGAAATGAAGATTTTTTTAATACTGAATTTCCATAAATGTGTTTGACTGTTTCTGTTAATTTCCTCAGCAGTTGTATCCTAGTAATATGCACAAGATAAGAATTGATTTAAGCATATAAAAGAAGTTAATTAAGTTCTGAAGTCAGACAGTGAGTGTTCAGAAGAGAGCTTTTCATGCTTACTCATTTGTGGAGTGGACAGACAGTTGTCAGACCATATTCAGTTTCATATTCACAAAACAACATAGGAATAGAATTCGTTCTGCCGTTTATTTTTAATTCTAGTATAAAATTAAATAAATAACATTCTATTGGAGTGGTTTGCCAAGAATTATTACTTTTTTTTTTTTTTCAGAAAATGAAATTTAATTATTGCCAGCTCTCACAATTTTATTGCAAGCTCCCTGTTGTTGTTGTTTTCCTTAAAACCCCTTCTGGAGTCCTTTGATTACGTAAGAATTTCTAGGTTCTTTCTTCTGCTGCTTTTAGCACTTCTATCGCTCACAGCAGTACAGAAATACGACTCAAATGTGATCTAAGAACTGAGAAACTGAAAATCAAATAAGAATAGCTATTAGAAATCACTATTTTATTTCCATTCTGACCTGTGTTTTTTGGACACTTAGCATACGTAACACTAGAAACCTCGTGTAAACAACAGCAAAAAAACCCTAATTTGGTTTCACTACCCAAACAATGGTAGAAATATGCCAATGAAGACTAGAAACAAATGGTAAAAAAGTGATAGTAATATTTTTCACTGCTTTAATTGTCTGAACTCTTACTACAATATGATATACTGAGGCTGTGAAAAATATAGAGGAAATACATTGTTGAGACAGCAATTACATTAGATCGTGTTGATTTGCCTTCACTTTACTCAGGGAATGAGGTATAGCTACAAATAGAAGAATATGTGTAGTCTCATCTTGCAAGCTAACTCTGCTTTTTCAATATTCTCAGATAAGGCTTTGTGCCCCTAGTGAGTGTCAGGTTGTCACCTGTCTCCCCTGACCAATCCTGCATCCTGACCACGTGGCTCCTAACCACGTGTTCTGTTTTAGAAATATGCTCAAAATGATCTGATCCCTGAGTTGCTCTGGTCTTCTGCATGTGCCTTCTGGCAGTATGTCATGATCTAGAAAATCCTGTGCAGTGTTCAGTCTTTTATCTTCACTAAGGTGTCATTTCTGAGAATCCAAGATACCAATGAACCAAGTTAATTTAGATGTTAGTGTTTTGACAAACAACTTCTGAATAATCTAGCAGCAGCAGTTTAAAATCTGATCTTAGTCACCTCTAGCCCCCTGCCAATGAACAAATCTTACACAGAAGCTTTTAGAGGAGGAGCAGAGCAAGCAACAGAAGACAGTAACTTCTCAAAATATTGTAGCTTTATGGTCTGGATTATAGTAGTTTGTATACCCTTCAGGAATACTCAAGAATATAACTTGGACTCTGTGAATTCTTGTTATCTACGTGCATAATTCTGTTTTTGTCTACTCTAAATGGGGAGTACTCATCTGGCAGACCTGAAGAATCTGTCATATATAGTGCTAACGGGATTATCTTTTGCAGTACGTTGCAGCATTCCTGCCAAATACCCTGATTTTTTAAGGCAAATTTGGGAAGCTTGGTGCTAATGCCTTAGCTATACCTTGCTCAGACACCACTTTGAACATTTTTGTTGGTGCTAGTAAGACATAAGTCTCCCAAGTCAAGGAGACCCACTTCATTCTGAAACCTCTTGGTATCAGAATAGACAGAGGAAATGTAACGTAACACATGAGGGTCATTCAGCCCACTACAGGTACTTACCCAATTGCACAGTATTTGTTATGGGGTGGTTCTGACCTCATGCTTCACAAAAAACTATTCTATTATTCTTACAACATTCATTGTAGGGGAAATAGCTATTATATTGATTTATATTATAGATTAAATGTTGTTTGTAGGACCAAGGTTGCACTTGTGCTCCTGTGACTGACTTCAGCAAGCAAATATTCTCAGTCATTGCCCTTTTTCCCTATCCCACCATTGTGTAGTGAGAGGCTTGACCTTTCTATTTGGAAATATTTTACAAGATAGTGAATACACATAGGAAATAATCTCTGAAATAGTAGGAGAAATTAGAAGGCCTATGTTTGGGCAAGTCATCAAGTCACGCCAGAGAGGCACAAAATAACAATGCTTCAATGCATGGAGGACACCAATGGAAAAAAATATTAAATCTAAAAGACAATACTTATGCAAGGAAAATTCAACAAAACGTGGCTACGTGAAGATGGGTCTCTGCCCTTAAATAGGATTCTTATTTTTTAAATATAAAAAATAAATCACCATGAAAGTTCCAAAAGATATACTGTGCCTGGATACAGCAGAAGATTTAGTATTGTATCCCAGACTAAATCAATAACTGGCATCCTATCTGGTCCAGTTATTGAGAGAACATGATTTGCTTTTTCTTTGCATCACTTCAATGGATTTCTTTTCCTATTGAGTAGTACTTCTGTACGACTAAGGTTTTAAAGTTTATTTGGGTGAAAATTCCCTTTGCACAGATTATATACTTATGTAGGATTATATACAGCGGAATGCTGCTTACAGAAGTGCTGTTACTTGTTTCTGTTATATTCTAGTAACCAAAGTAATAAAAGGCAATGTATTTCACTGTTAACTTTACACAAAGGTTCAGATAAATATGCAGCCCTGACTCACTTAACGAATGGAAATTCTGAATCTACCCATCCTTATCAGCATTCAAGGTAGCAGAAAAAAGTTATAAACATATAGTAGAAGGTAAAATAATATCCTTCATTAATGTGCTGATTTTTAAATTATGGCTTAATTTAAATTATGGCTTACAGAACCAGAATTACAGGAGGTTGGTGTACATGCATGTTATTCATTTGCTCATTTTTTCCCCCCTTATCTAACTTACTGTTTCTAGGACTGGAACAGTAGTTGTCTGCTGCTTTCTTCAGTCCCAGTAGACATATTGCCTTTGCCCCCAGCAACTGCATTATCCATAATGAAAGCAGAGAGTACTTTTCTCTAATCTTGGGCCCATGTCTAGACAATATTAAGTATGAGTTGCAGCTACTGAACAGCAAGCCCGCTACTTTCTTTCGCACTCTCTTTTTTTTATATGGCTATCAAAACTTCAGCTATGTGTTTCAGTTCCTTGGAACTGTATAATTTTATTTAGAAACTTGTCAATTGCCACATTAACCCTGCCCTTGATACCTCTTCTGCTCCCTTGTACTCTGAGCAAAGGAAACTCAATACTGTCTATTTACTTTTAAAATCCCTCAGAAGTGATTTTGTGTGTGTGTGTTGCAAAGATCTCCATCCATAACCAACCCAGTCCTGATGACTAGGGAACATTAGACCACAAGAGAAAGGTCACACCATTCTTTATTTCCTTCATTGTCGCACATTCAAGCATACTCTTTGACCATCCCCATCTCCTTGATTTTTACTTTCCTTTCCTGAAAAATGCATGCTGTTCTACACATTAGAAACATGCTGTTTCTAATCCTGATTCTTCCTTATTACCACTTTTGCTCATTTCTCCATCTTGATCATCACTGCAGGTAACATGTCCCTGTGTTTCTTCTTTTTCAGCCAGGTCTTTCTTCTGACTTATCCCTGTGGTTATGTTATTTAATGGGCCATCCTTCTTTTCCAGGAGTTGGCCCTCCATGTCCTCTTATTCAGCAGTATCGACAAATTCTTAGGTATGCTGGCAGCTTCCTGTCTTCCATCCTCCTCCAGTTCTTCTAACCTACACTGTAGACTACTGTAATCTCCATCTTCTCTGTTCTTCAGGCTGTCTTCCATGAAGTCTGTCAGTGTCTGCACACAGTCACCTTGTTTGGCAGTCACTATGTGGCCTTGCCAGTCATCCTACCACCTATTGCCTGATTCTTACTTTGGAAAAAATAAAACACTTTTCCCTCCAGCATACAACAATGGTTTTCTTCTGTTCAGTTTGATGAGCCATCACGTCCCTCTGCAACTCTATAGTCCTCCTCAGAATTTTTGTACCCTTCTGACCTCTTGAATGGAGTTAAAATAGAAGTTAAAAATAGTGGCTACTAATGAAGAGCAGTATTGTGGGAAGTACTGAAATTTTGTCCTTTCTTCTCCAGGCCAGTTACTTCCACCCCAAGGTCCTTTTACTTATAGCCTGAGGCAATCCTTGCATAGAATGTACATATAATTTATTCGAGGCTTTAGAGGGCACATGCTATCTGTGCAAAGCCTTTCATACACTGTATTTCTCATGCATTTTATTTCACTAAATGGCACATACCTAGTATAGAGGAGCCAGGGCCTTCCCATGTAGTAGCACTCACCCACCCATACTCACTAGTATCGTGTTTGCTGGCAATAGGACCATCCCTGCCTACTGCTTCTTGCCCCGTGCCTCCTCTTCTTCAGCAGTCACATGGAGATATGGTGCCACCTTCCCAGAAGTCTTTCTGTTTCACAGACAGAGACCTGGGCAGAACACACAGAGCTGAGCACCCTCTGCTCAACACAACAGGAAAGTGGATGTCTTTTAGGAAGAAGGGGAACATGGGAGAAGGACCATCAGCTTCGGACAAAATGCCCAACAAGAACAGTTTACCAGAAAGACAGTGAAACTGTCTCCTTTACTACTACCATCTTGGCCAGCTTTTCTAATTTGTTTTTATCCATGATATTGCAACAATAATGACCTGGCTAATAGATGACTGTGGTGCTGATACAGTTCTAAGAATTGAATTTTCCTTCAAATCCAGATGGCAGAAGAGCATAACCAAATGCATTTTTAAGCCAATTCATACTGGCTAGGAGCCTAAGCTGAAGGTCTGTGCAAAGTCCCAACACAAAAGCTAGATATAATACACATATGGTTAACATGGATTGCCTTAGCATATTCCGTAATGTTGGCTGCCATCATTCAGTGAGAATAAAACTAAAACTTTTGGGCACTCCTCACATCAAATGAAAGATTTACAGAAAGGAGCCAGCACTTGCCAGTGTGAGGTAGTTAACCTGACGAAAAGGTAACAGGAGAGAGATCAAAACAGGTCAATTACAAATTGTCCTTTGGTTTTTTGGGGGGTTTTCTTTTTTGGGAGGAAGCCTTATTTCTTGTCATCTTGAGTAATCTTAGATATTCAAAGCATATCCCAAAGTGGCTCTTCTCTATGAATTAGCAGTGTTGGAAAAAAATAGTTAGCCATGTCCTTGATCCTTTCATTTATTGGCAAGAAAAAGCGTAACTGCGTTTAACAAAAAAGGTCTGTGAAAGAACATGGATCTGAATCATATATTGTACTGTTTAATGTGGCAATGCCAAATCTTTCTATTACATAAGCCTGTTACTATTTTTACACCTTTTGTTCCTTTACATCTCATAATATACTCTTTGATTCTCTTAGCAAAAAGTCACATAGCACATAGCACAAAGTCCTTGTGCTATGTTTAGGGCTTAGGTGATATCATCACTGTCCCGTTTTTTAAGAAATTACTGCCAGACCTTATTAAAGGATGTTAGTATAGCACCTGTCCTTACAGCGCTGTATGTACACAGCAAATCCAGTTTGTCAAACATAAACCCATCCATGCTACATTGCACTCAAAGTAGGGCAAGCATTACACGCACTGTAAAGTTGGTCTGCACATGCTTGTTGAACATTAAATCTGCAGTAGATGTGAAGTATTAAGCATCAAAGCCACAGAGTGAATCTCAGGGCCTCCTTCAAACTGGTATCTCAAGGTCTCTAGACAGCACTAATAGGCAGCATAGCATAGCATAAACTGATAGGTTGTTTTGCAGTCTCTCATGTAAAGGGATTTTCCTTCCTATTCAACTAAAAATATAAAAAATAATAAATTTTACTCAATATCATTATCACTGACTGATCAGGATATCTAAAATTTTCACAGAAACACCATCATATTTTTTCTCTGAGGGAAATAAACTGACATTCTGAAAGACAACTGAAAGGCAGCCATCCAATAGTAAGAAATAAAGAGAAGACTAGTAACTTAGCAGATGTAAGATCTCAGTTTATTTAATATGATTTTATACAACTTTCCAAAAACTACAAAAAATGAGAGACAAAGGAGTACTGGACATTCTAAATGGAAAGCCTGAAAACAACATACTACTAAACAACTAAATGTTAATTAAAACTTTGATTGCTGTTTCATAAATGTCTATAAAACTGTCACCATCAAAGCTGACTCGTTGTAGGCCAATATGTTTAAAGATCACAATGGGCTTTCAGCTATTAATAGATTCTTTTTTGTTATTAGCGGATTCCATAAATATTCTGATTTCCAGAAAGGATAAGCAGCCAAAATAATGAGCCCCTTACCAGAACACAAGAGTTTAATAATAACATTAAGGTTCTTGCAATGATATTCTTGTACAATTTGTTAATTATTATGCTGTCCCTAAAACAAGCTGTATTTATCAATAGCAGTTAGCATCTATAAGTAATTTAGGACAGATAATTAAAATAATCTAACAGGACAGAGCTATATGAACCATCTGTAAGCTGACAAAGCATTCAGTTTGGTTGAGTGGCTCTACCCTGCAATACACCACAAATGCTGAAATTTTATCATTTAAGGCCAAATACAATTGGCCAAAAAGCAGATTTGACTTACAAATTTGGAAGAGTATGTGTGTAAAACATAGTAATAGTATTAATATTATTGTTGTCAGTATCAGTAGTAGTATCAGTATTATTAGTACTAGTATCAGTATTATTACCTCATTGAAAATTGATGGGTGGGAAGAAATGCACGGTTTTGTGTTATGGAAAATAACAAACACACACACATTCAAGAGTCGAAGATCACAGAAGGCTAGTAAAGACAATAAAAGCTTTATTTACTTTTTGCTTCAGCTCCTGGGTTTTTTTTTCAGGAACTTGTTCAGTATTGTTTCTTTTCTTTTGCCTAGAGTACATCATGAGTCACAACATAATGGGAGTATGAGTAATGTTCAAATGACAGACACTTTCCAAATCAGAATGATGCTCCAATCAAAGGTTGGATTTTTCCTCAGCGTTGTATTTTATGTAAGTATTTAGACCTGACCACAATGATTATAAAGTGCTAAAAACTCAAAATTATAAAGGGTTGTGATCATTCTTTCTTAAAGCAGTAAATATCTACATGATATAAAAGGTGTAGAAAATTATGTCCTAGTCCTGAAAATTCCCAAACCTCTTGCGAGGATCAGTTTAGTTCTTCTCAGAAAGAAAAGTAATGCTGATCAGATCACCCCTCCTTTTGTGTCCAAATGGCTTTGTAATTTCTGGCTCAGTGTTTTCACAGCCATTATAATATCACTGGTGAAATCTGCAGAGGGGTGAGGTCAGGAAGGAATTTTTCAGCTCTTCTTATTTTTCTCTAGTTTTAATGTCTACTTCTATACATCCATATTTTAGTCTTCTTTGTGCAGATGACAGCATTTATAATCATACACTTTTTTGAGAACTCAATTATATAAATTATCCAAACAGGTTAATACACTGAAGCATAAAAGGGAAAAATAAAAAGTCATTTATAGCTTTTCCTTTCTTTCTTCAACCATAAATTATGATGATAACAGAAAAAATAACTCATAGATGTCTACTATGTATGTGCAGTAAGAAACTTCTATATATAACTAAAAATAATTTAAAATTTAATTAATAGAGTAGCTAAATATTCAAACACAATCCTCATTCATCTAATATCTTAGATACCTATGTTAAAACAGCACAGAGATTCTTCTCACAGTAGATTTGATTTTGTGTTTTTCTATAGATACTGTTGCTGCTACACTTACGAATGGTTGTACTCCATCCCCATGTAAGAGTAAGTGTAAGTAAGTCAATTGTGCCATTATCTACAGCCCGTGACGGTAACGGAAAGACTCCCTTGTCTTTACTGGATTTTGGATTGGATCTTCTTTTGCTGTTCCCTTGTATGAGTTACACAACTACAGATTCACCGGTCCCCCCCTTCCCAAGAAAACAGCAGGAGACAGGCATGTCCCCACTGCTGTCTGAAAGATACTGCTGGCACGTCAGTTGCTCCAGTTCAGCTTTAATTTGACAAGAGCAGTAGCTGTATATGTCAAAGAGCAGTTTTCTTTTTTTGCAACCAGATCATTAGAAGAATCTTATTAAGCGAACTGTTTCTGACTACCTTTCTATTCACAATGAACCAGCAGAATCTGTGTTCCTCGTGAGAATTTTAAAGCTACTTTTCTGGTATTTAAGCAAACAGCACAGGATTGGTTGAGACAGCATCTCACTGTAATATAGGAATTTCTTATTCTGGCAAATTCTGCTTTACTGTTTGGTTGCGGGGGGGTAGTGGTGGTGGTGGTGTAGTTTAATTAATTGGATGCTATTTTAAGTTCCTGCTGTGTATTGGCCTAGTCATGGGAATTGAATCTGTGTCTCTTCTCTATTGCCATGCATCAAATGAGTAGGAGAGCTGGAAAGAGCCGAACATTCCTTAGTAAAAGCCACACAGCTATAATAGCTGAGCTAAAGCAGCACTTGATTAAAAGGAGACTGAAGTATCCAAGGAGAGCTTAGAAAAAGGTGAAGTATCTGTTTACTGTATGGAAAAGGGTAACAGGCCAGTGTTCCCAGACATCAATAACATGGTTGGTTCATTTTTCTGTTTCATATCTGGTCCTATGAATATGCAGTACCAACTGCATCTAGTTGCAATACCTTCAGAAATTAAAACAGAGTTTTTCTTGTCCAGTTCACTGCACAACAGTGTGGTGGTTAACCCTTCTTTCAGTTAACACCATCAGCCACACAATCCTATCTATACTCTAGCAAAAATCTTTTACATAACCGTACCTGCTGTGCTTTACACAATATAAGACCTCAGTTGCTGAAACAACAAATCCCATAAGTCTCTGATTGAGTTTCCACTTCTGAAACCTGAATATAGAAATTAGTTCTTTTTTTTACTTTTGATTATTCCAAGACTGAAAAGGCAGATATAGGTGAAGGATTCCTAGCCAAACATTAGAGACTATGAAAGTGGTCAGAAATGCATTTCCTAATGATGTCCATCAGGAACACCATATCCTAAAAAATTAAAATGAAAACCAAAACTCTTCAATATTACAGATCTTGCTTGACAGTGAAGCGATGCCATAATTCCCTCAGTTCAACTGAAACTTCATGTTTTCAGCTGAACTGTGGGGAATGGAATTTTTCCTCCATTAAAAGAGGCCAGGGCATATTTTCTCTCATCATAATCTGGCTCTCAAGCAGCAAAAAGACCTGAAGGGGAGAAACTAATCCTGTAAACAGAACTAAGAATTAGTAGAGAGGAGAAGTAAGAGAGTCTAGAGGGAAAAAGCAGGCTGGATGAAGCTTGAGAAGGGACAGGGCATAAAACTTAAATGGGGACAGACCAATAAGAGTAATGGCAGCTAACACCTGCAACTGTATAAAGTTCCACTGTTCTGGATCTAGTTATGTCACAGGGGCAACCTGTTTTGAATAGGGCTGTGGTTCCCTAAAGATCCCTGACAGAAAACAAAATGGATTGCTTGAGAGAGATATTCCAAAGAGGCAGTGTGGGGGACGTGCTTGTGCATTGTAGTTTGCCCTGCAATCTTCCTATAAATACATACAAAACTCACCTTTCATCAGTGCTAAAAAAATAAAGTGACGCTTATGGTGATATGCAAATTATTTTCTTAAACTGACCCACTAAATATTTTGCATGAAATGACACACATAAACCAGCATGAACTTGGAAGATATGGAAAATATTTCAGGAATATTCCTTTGCATTTAAGAGAGACATAATTTAAACAAAGATAGCTAATCTATCATTTCCAAGCACTTGTCTAGAACCCCTTACAGCATGAGATTTCTATGTTTTGAGATTTCTATGTTTTGAGATTTCTATGCTTGGAGCTACAAACTGTGTCGATATTGTTTTCACATTTTCCTAAATCTGGATAGGCTCTTAGTTCACCAGCACATTTTGCAAGCACAGTATCTCGTTGTGAAGACTTTCTAGATTTGAGTATCCACATTCCAGCTGCCTTGAACTCCACAGTAATGCTGAATACCTCATATAGCATCTCAGTAGCTTAAACAATGTCTTTCCTAGAGCTCCTCTCTCTGATTTACAGTTCACCCCTTCACGGTCATCTGATCAATAGTACAAGCAGACAACGACTTTCAGAATGTTTGACAAGAACAATCACTCTTTACTTTAGAAAGCAAAAGAGATATTCAGATCTAAGTAACACAACAAATACTCATATTGCCAGCCTTCATTTTCTCACCAGTCATGATGCTCATAAGATTCATATCTGTGTCACTGCAACTTTTCACGTCACTTCTGCTGAGCTGAACTCCTCCAACATGCCTTCTTTTGGAAATACTAGTATTTCTTGACTTCTGTGTCAAGTATCCTTATGTCCTGTTCCCTTTTAAGCAGGGTCCTTTTCTATCTACTTCTCTGGGTGTTTCTAAATATTGTACCAAAATTTTAATAACTTTAATAAATTTTCAACAACTTTGATTCCCCCTTCTGGGGAATCCCTAGTACATCTTTACTCCCATGTACCTCTTCCCCAGCTTCTAAAAAAGTTGAGTCAAGCTGGACTTTGCAGCTTCAGACACCGTGTTATTCTAAGATACTGTTCTGCAGCTGAAAGGACTAGGCACTTTTCATTGTCCCTCCTGTATATTTTACAGGAAGTCAGACAGCAGATGAGTGAATCTAGAAGCACTGAAGGATTCAATACTAAGTCAATTTAATATAACCAATGAATTCATAATTCGTACATAAATACCTAAAATCTCAAATTCTTACAACTGAGTATCATCATTTTAAATTGGTACCACTTATATCTGGATGCTTTGTGTTTAAAATATTCTAAATGCAGGCATAAGCAATTCTGAGCCAGGTCAAAATGCAGACTTTATTTGGTGTCTGGCCAAGGAATGAGTTTCCTGAGTTGTCTGAACAAATCTATTCAGCTGCTTTTTAGTTAGTACTAGAGTAAAAACAGCAACAACAAAACCCTTTCCCGTTATAATAAAATTCTAAGCAACCTCAAGAAATAGCATAGAAATCATCACCTATGGAAACAAAATTAAAAGCAAAAGTCAAAAGGGGAAAATCAAGTTAAGAAATTATGCATGTAAAATAAAGTGAGGTGTACTTCAGGAATGTTGAGTTATCACAGCTCTATCTAGAAATTTTAAGAATTTAAAATGCTCACTGGAGGCTTTATAAAGACATGGCTGCTAAACATTACTTGTTTAAAGTTAGGCATATGAGTTCATAGGCAGTATTTTTAAGATTGAGAAATTTCTCCTTCCTTCACTTGCTTAAATTCTATAGGCAGTATTTTTAAGATCAAGAGAAATTTCCTTCCTTCACTTGCTTAAATTCTCAACTTGTGATTCTATTGATGTAATAATTTCTTTAATTGTTCAACTTGTTTTCAAAAACCTACAAGACTTAGGATGTCTTTAAAAACAGGAGAAAACCAAGAACTAAAATCTTATTTTCTGTATCATAAAATAGAGAAAAAAGACTCATTGATCCTTTTTTTCCTCTGTTTCTGATCACTGTTTGCTAAAACCACACATAAATCTCCATTGTCAATCAGCTGCAGCATTCTGAAGAATGAGATGTGGCATTCAAGACCAAATAAAGAAAATCTTCCTTTTCAATTTTCTTTAAAGATTAACAAGGAAATTAATAAATCCTTGAGACAAAAATTACTCAAATTAATTAAAATCAGAATAATCACCATCATTTACTTGCTCGATATTGTATTTTCTATTTCTGTGAAACTATGAAGGTTTTGTTGTTCAAATCCTTTTTGTATTCGATATCTGTTCACTTCTGTATTAGGTATTCTTCCTTGCTTGTCTGGCTCTGTCTTCAGGGATGCACATATAGTCATATACACATACATCAGGCCTTTATTGTTCTAAACTGTATAGAATCATGTATGCATATGTACATACGGCTTATAACCAACTAAACAAAGCTGCCACACCTTAACCTATTGACTTTTTCTCTATGTGCATATGCTCATGCATGATTTCTAAACATATAGTAGTACATAATTATGAAATTACATTACTCACAGAGATACCTTGGTAGACCCTCATGCTCCCAGTGGAAAAAGCACTAGCAGGTGGGCTTTCACTTAAAATATTTTGTAATGTGCTCTTTTTCAGGTGAAACATTAGCTCTCGATTATGGATCTGCATTCAAAACCACAATTAACCAGTGATCTAAATAATTTATCTTTTGATGAAGAGGCTCTGATATAGCAACAAATACCACAGTGTTAACGTAATAGGGATTAAAATGTCAGTTGATCATGATGACCCTCAGAACTAAATCTGAAATAGAATTTGGAGACTGAACCCACGGAAGTCAAAGTGTCTGCAGTGAGAGAGACAGAGAAGGAGACTTGTCCAATTCCTGTATGAAATTAATTTTGTACTGTATTTCATACAAGTAATGTTCTTTTCTTTCATTTATTCATTTTGTTTGATATTTACTATGACAATTCACTGTGATGTGATCTCTAACTCACTTAGGTTACAACTTCTTTTGACATCATGCGTACTGAGTCTGACCCTTACTGAAGAATCTTGAATCATATGAATCTTAAGAGTTAGCATTCATGAACCAGGTGTAGATAAACACATACCTTTATATTTTTTTATGATATGTAAAACTTCTCTAAAAGTGTAAAGTCATATAGTTACACATATTTCAGATGTGTAGACTTCAGAACAAGAGAATAAAACTGCTTTTGAATAACGATATGAAAAAGTTGCACATTTACTAGCATTTTTGTATTCTCTCATCTTAAGGTGGAGAAGAACAATGTGCACAATGAAAATCACATTTGATGTATCACTAAACTGAAGAGAAATATTAAGGTTTTTCTGAACATTTATGTGAAAGAGGTTACCTACCAGAGTCATTTTAAGGGGTTTCTTTTGTTAACAGCTTTGCAGCTCTAGCACAGTAATAGTACAATTCAAATGAACTCAAAAGCACACAGAGCAAACTCATTAGAGGTTAAGCTAGCTGAAGAACACTGGGAAAGTTAGAAACAGATGTGATAAGCTGTCCACAATAAAAACCTAACCAAACCTACTTAAGTTCATATAAAAAGATAAGTATATGATAGTAGGATTCTGCATACATGTGGTATATATTTTTCTGTGCTATAGCAACAATAACAAGTAAATCTTTGAGACTCCCCCAGTGAGGTAAGTATTCCTGTATTACAGGTGGGAAATTTTGGAAGGAAAAAGATTTAGTGACGTTCCCAAAATACTGGTATTAATTTTGAAACTTACAACTTAGGATTTTTCGGTTTCCAAGTCTGAGATTTTTATACTATACTATACTATACTATACTATACTATACTATACTATACTATACTACAGAACTTTCTCTTGTTTAATAAATAGATACATTCTGAGCTCCCAACTTAGCTATAACTCATATTCCTCTCTGGAGGAACTTACAACTTAGATGGCATTTTAAGACTGTGCTTTACGTGCCTATATGTTGAGATTTGCATTTATTTCCTATACTGAGACATCACGCTGTTGAATGCCATCTTGCTTCATTCTCACCTCTCACCAAGGACTTACAGGTACTTCCTGATTAGCAGCATTGCCATAGAGACAAAAAACACGCCTTTCCTTGTGTTTTCTACCATTTTTTTTCCAATTATACTTATGTGGAATCCTCTGGTGAAACCCCATTTGGGTGATATTTATTTTGGGCTCTTAAAGTCCTATTCACATTTATGAGATGCCGTATAAAATTATAGAAACAGCAAAGCAGCTAAAACCCAACTCAGCATTTGAAACATGAACGCTGTAGACCTTTACTTTGCTATTATCCATATTGCTAAGACTCTATAAATGGTTTATAACAACTATTTTTTAATGATCATACTAAATATCTGGCCAGTTCTATGGTAACCCAAGTGATCAGAAAAGCTCTAAGGGACCCATTACAGTCTCTTGTGTAAATAATACAAAATTAATAAAGTAATTCATAAATATTTTTAAACATTCTGATTATGTATTAAATACAGAAACTAAAAGAGCTCCAAAGGAACCATTCCCTCCTCAGACAAAAAAATGTGCATTTTTTAATTTTCTATAAGGCATACATTTGCCTTAAAAAATAAAAAACAAAGCTAGTAAATTGCATTTTAGAACTCTATTTAAAGACACCCATAGAGAGACTTAGGCTAACAAAACTCAGGAAATTCAAATGTGGAAGTAGAAACATAAATATAAGAGGGGTGTAATTCATGCCATTATACCTGTTTGAAACAATTTGTGTGAGTTAAGGATAGAGTGCCAGCATAAACTTTGAATTTATTGGCTTTTGTTGCTTTACATCATACCCTTCACATTATTTAAACATAGTTTTTGTATTTAATATTCAGAGCGATAGAACACATACATTTGGCTGCAGATAGATACATAATTCATGTTGGTAGGAAGCATACCTTATAACACTTAAGTGGTTTATTAAACTTGTTTCATCTGATATGGGATAAATTCTGTAATTGACGGCAAGTCATAGGCAGATCCTACATCTATCATATTTAAGATTACCTTATGTTATAGAAACTATTCTGCTTTGGCCTCTCAAGGGCTTTTTTTTTCCTGGAGAGAAAATATATGAAATATGTTAATGTTGTTTAAAAATGACTTAAACCTGAATTCCTACATGAAATTAGTTTAGTGGTCTCAGCTCAGTCCCTAGCAGACAGTTGAGTATATCAGGAAAACCATCACACATAATTTGGCATCAGTCAGTAGGACCAGCAGCCTCTGATCTAAAGAGGCCTGGCAATGAGCCTGGGGAGGCTGAATGACCTCTTATTTTAGGGACTGTGAACTCTTGAAGTCAGAAGTGAGGTCGTGTTGTGCAGGGAGGTTATTTCTGTACTCCTTGCTCCCTCTCAAGTTTATAGTTCCTAGTAGAATTATTTGAAATTTCCCCACCTATTTGATGAGCATGGATAGGAAAAAGAAAGTAAAGAGGATTGTCTCTCTCAGACGGTGGATTCCACTCAGACCTACCAACACTAGAATTTTCTTTCAAGTCTTCTGTCGTTTCTGTTATCTGTATGGCCTTACCAGTATGGACTGGGAAGAGTCTTAGGGTGGAGCAAGCTACAACTAGATTGTGGTGTTACAAGCATTATGACGTCTAATATTTCTCTTGTTGTCTGCATCATAATGGATTGAAATGCTAATAGCCAGCAATAGTTTGTTTGACTCTTTGCTCCTGCTGTTGACTATTGATAACTATAGAGTGATATTCTGGGACGGAAGTTCAAATGCTAACAAGGCATGTCTAAAATAAGTAGATGGGTCAGGGTGACTAAAATATCGTAAAGATTGTGACACAGTAGTGGTTAAACCCCCTGTTTTTTTAAAGAATGGATAAAGGTAAGTGAATACCATCTAGTATTTTTGCTTCAACTGCTGTTATTTGGTAGTCATGTTGCACCAGCCTGGAATAATGATCATTTAAGAAAAGTTTTTCGCAAACTTCTGCAAATCGTGCTCAAAACCAAGACAAGTGGAACCCCGCTGCTAAAATCTCTCCATAGTTAATATATTATTAAAGTACTTTCTGAGATGAGATTATCACAACTTTCTTAGAGGTTTTGAATAATGTTACTGTTAAGGTTCATATCTGAAGTCCCAACTCAGACTTTAGATGATAGTGACAATGAAAACGAACAGAGCAGTTACACTGCAGTTGTCCTAGTTCAAGCTCACTGCTAGTAAAGGTAGATGTGTTACATTAGTAACTCTTAAACTAAATATGAAATACTTCTGCACAATCACAATTTCTGGAAATTTAAAGACAGAAGAATGAGAGGGAATCTGAACTATGATTGAGAATTCTCCTCTTCTTCCTTTGCCATTAATTAGCTCTTTCCCGTGGAAAGATATGCCAGTACATATAGGTCTAGTACAGGAATAGT
The DNA here is from genome assembly GCF_000699145.1 of Aptenodytes forsteri. NCBI lineage: Eukaryota > Metazoa > Chordata > Aves > Sphenisciformes > Spheniscidae > Aptenodytes > Aptenodytes forsteri. Next base: position 5,686,135 of record NW_008794774.1, on the reverse strand, counting down.
CACAGAAAGATAGAAGCTGTATAATTTGGTGAAAGAACATCACAGTTGGGCTAGACAGGTAACATTTCTGTTGATGGTAGTATTTGTAGCAGATACCTTTTTCTTCATTTTTCCTAGAAAGAAATGACATATTTAGAGGAAGTTCCCAAAAGTTCTTTTAAAAGGTTGCTACAAGCTACAAAATAAAGAAGGCTTCAAGCAAATACTGAAATTTTCACTTTGGGAGCCATTAAATGAGCAAACCATCATGAGTACTGCTGTCTGGATATGTAATAGGGTATAGATATCTGGCTACCTGAGTGTTTCCCTTTGCATTTATGCTAGGTTCCCTTGCTATGAGTCTTTTATTTGACTGGTTCCTCATTGTATCTCTGCAGAATCGGGTTACTCTAGTTACAATTATTCTATTATGCATTTCTTAAGTTCACGGTTTTTTAAGGTACAGCTGTTTTCAGAGATATGGGGTTTGGATCGCAGGAGAGTAACTAAGTTTCTGTTTGGTTTTGCCTTTGTGTTCATGCTTTTAAAGTCTCAGACCCTGAATGGATACCGGGAGCAGAAGGACCTGGTATACAGCATCAACCTGGATGACACTGTAACAAACTATTTTGTAAGCAAATAATAAGATTGTTAATAGTAAAGTTGTTAGTGGAGCTTTAGGTTCTGATTCCACAAGCTTTAGTGACAGCAGTAATCCTTTTCCACATTAGTAACTTTACAGACAGCAAAGATCACTTGGGAGACTAAATTTTGTGGCAGTAGGCTCAGACTTCAAGTGAACATTCATCTTCTCCGTTAAATAGATTTTTTTTTTAAATTGTATGATAATAAGAATATTCTCACATTTTTGAGACATTTCAGAATGTCCGGCAGTTTTCTCTAATTGATACTGAATTTATCAGAGCAGCAAAATAAGATTTTAGCCACCTTTCTCTTAACGGTCCATTAAAAAAACTTCAAAAGGAGCTTGGCACTTGAAGAAATTAAGTTTCTTAGGAAGAAGTCAGGCTGAAAGCTTATGGAAACACTTGTTTCTTTTTACTCTGTATCAAATAAAGACAATGCCCTTGATATGGGATGGGAGAGAGAAGGGGGTTGACCATTAAATAAACCAATGGCACATTTGCATTGTTCCATTCAGATGGTACAATTCAGTGTTTGAGTAAGGAGATTACTTGAGAAAAAGCTCTTGAATGAGGAACCTGGTTGGCTTTGAGATGTGACTGGCAAGTGAAAAGAGGCTTGTAAGTGGCAGTCCAGTGGAAGATTCCGGTTGAAGTAAAGAAGTAAAGGAGTTACAGTCCTACAGTCCTTAGTAAAGAGGTTGCAGTCCTCAGAAAATGTGTCCAGCTGTGATGTTGCTCCTTCAGGGCACCAAAAGAAAAGGGAAAATTTCAATTTATTAGACAGATGAAAAGTGTCAGATTTGTTATCTTCCCAAAGTGGACAATCTTTTCTGGCTCTAAAATAACTGATGTAAAGATTAAGATAATCCTAATTTCTTTTGAGGAGATAGCATAAATATTTTGCAAATAAAATACTTCTAGAAATTTTTTCATTGCTGTAACAGCAGTTCACACAGATGATTCTTTTCCACTGGGATGCAGAAAACAAGCTTTTTTCATACTCAGTCTTGCTGTTGATCCAAGAGACCTCCAAAGTTAGTGTTAGAGAAGCAGACACAAATCATCTAATACACAGCAAATTTCCACTGGCACCATGTTTCATACTGATGTGTCTTGGACTTAGTTTAACGACGGTAGGATCAGTTTGATGTTATTGGCTGTGGGCCCTAGTCTGAGAGGTGGTGAAAGATCATCTTCTCTCCTCTTATTTTGACCACAAAATGCTCAGCAAACCCCAGACTCCCACTGGCCTCAACAGAAATGCAGAAATTCAGGATGCTTAACACTTTCCAGGATTGGGCCCAGATGGATATGACCATTCATCAGTTAATTTTACTGCTTTTCAGCAGTTATGAAATATACACCATTACACGCCTTTTTTGAACAGCTGGAAAATTATGTTGTAACTAAAATTCCATCATTCAGCTTCCCATGGAATGTATTTTGCTCTCAGAGCTGAGAGGCAATCTAAATAGTGGATAGATACACCCTCACCATAGTAATAAATGTCACAGTATTTGGAGGGGTGGGATGTTGTTTTAGGACAAAGTCATTTTTTAGTGACATTCATTTTACTTTGTATCTAACATGGAATTTTTATTGCATTTTATGTATAAAATACAGAAAAACAGAAATGATAAGATGTTTAACATCCTTTTTGTAGTGTAATTAGGCATTCTATACACTCTTACTTTTCTCAGTCGGACTATAAAACTTGAGGGTTTTTCCCTTGTGTGCTGGTTTTGGCTGGGATAGAGTTAATTTTCTTCACAGTAGCTGGTATGGGGCTATGTTTTGGATTTGTGCTGGAAACAGTGTCGGTAATACAGGGATGTTTTCGTTACTGCTGAGCAGTGCTTACACACAGTCAAGGCCTTTTCTGCTTCTCACCCCACCCCACCAGCGAGTA
>NW_008794774.1:5671094-5682514 GCF_000699145.1 Aptenodytes forsteri | reverse complement strand
GCAGCAGGTGTACCCCTGGAGAGACTGTGGCTCATAGATAAGGCTCCACTTGGAGCAGGTACACCCCTAAGAGACTGAAGTCTGTGGGTAAGTCCAAGCCGGAGCAGGGGCAAGGGGAGGAGTTCATTGCAATGTTAAACCCTATGGTCCGGTCCAAAGGGACGATGCACAGATGGAAAGGGATTACAGATAAGTGAAGGCCGTCAGCTACCACATAGGTTAGAGCTGAAGAAGATCACGTCTAAGTTGTGTTTATAGTCTTAAGAATGGTCTGGGAACTGGTTTTGAAGACCTTAAACTGTCAGATTTGAGGAATAGCAGCCCCTTTTTACAGATCTATCATAGCACCTATCTAAGTTGCTTGTAATACTGGAATTATTTCTTACACTAATGAAATTATCTGCCAAGACTCTCCAGCCTGGTTATGCTACATGGTGTTGCAGTATAGAATGAGTCTTACAGGCAACAAGTCCAGTTGTAGACTACTCTAAGAAGTGATTTTTCAGCCTTTTCTTTTCAAATGCCTCTGTTTTTGCTATCTCAGATTGTAGGTGCGTAAAGTCTAAAAACGTAACCTTGAACACTTAAAAAACATTAGCTATATTCAGAGATTTGAATTTGGCTTTTAACATAGTTCTCTAGCAAAATTCACCTGAATTCAATGGGACACACCTTCTGATCTCCTAAAGCACCAATTTGGTTGAAGTTTTGAATGAAGAAGAGATTCAGTAGCTACCACCTGAAATGTGCAGTAGGGGATTTTTAAAATAAGAGATTTAACATTTTATGACTTTTAACATTTTTACATTGTAATATATTTCACTTCCTTCTAAGTGATTTTAATTTTCATGAAAATTAAAAGATTGACTGCATTACAGGCTGTCTTCTGCATAACCACAAAACTATTACAGGAAAGGGGCAGGTAGAGAATGCTCCACGTTGCAACAGAAACATGCTTAAACTCTATCCAGAAGACACTGCCATAGCAATACAAGCACAATACATTCTTAATGCATAAACTCATGCATATGTTGAATTTTTCATGCATGAACAGTAACATTGAAGACAATGACCTATTCATATTCACAAATACAGCACAGAGATAAGCACTGAAGGATGATTTATTTAATCTTTGTCAAAGTGTGAATGCTTTTTTTTATTTTATCAGAAAAATGGACAGGTTTCATTGCAAGATTTTCCACATAAATACACCATTAAGTGTAAGCTACTGCATTTATGTGTTGTAACCAATAGTGTGCAGAAGCATGTAAGAAATAGAGTATCTTGCTTTATCACCTAAATATTAAAATACTATGGGGCAAATTCTTAAGTTTTTTACAAAGGTCAAATTTTCACTGAATACGTACTGAACAAGAACTTCAAATTACTTCACATTACTAATTGTGTTTGTTTACTTCTAACATGTGTGCTACTAACATATTAGATTTACCTGAAAATGCCTGGCGGAACAGAACTGTTTACAGTCACAGAATCTCACTGGTATGGAGAGGTCTTTGTGAATGAAGCCTTAAAGAGTTTTCTGGCTCTTAAAATATTAAAATGCCAGGTATATTCTGTCTCTTTTTCATAAAAGCAGAACTCTGCAAGGATCCCTGGCAGACATTTCCTCCAGCCACTGCATGACAAGGGGCAAGATTCCAGACCCCTGCTAGCCAGAAAAGGAAGGAGGAATTTTGAGTTTCTGACCCCCCTGAGACTGGCAAGAGGTGAGGAATATTGAAATTCAGTTTGCTATACTATCGTCACACTGTCTTCAGTGTCTTTTAACCACTCTGACTGTTATCATAAGACCATTGGAGCTATGCTGCCACCAGCATGTAAAAGCCCTCTGGATTTTGAAAAGTGCTAGCACAAAACCTGCACTTCTGTCTTTCACTGGAGATGTTTTTTGCACCTTTCTCCTAATTAGCATATTTCTGTTCCCAAAGGCAGCAAGCTGATTTTCTAGGAAACTTGTTTTCAAAGATTTCATTTACCCTGTATGCAACAAAATGTCTCCTACTTTCATGGTATCAGAACCAAACTTTGGGTGAAATATTTCATGATAGTAATCAGCAAGTCAGCTGGTAAACATGCAAAATCTTAGATAGCCACAGACTGTATCAAAATAATTATACAAGAAGGAAAGCATTGATGAGCAATCAAAAAAAGTATAGCCTTCAAGAGTAAGTAAGTACTAGCATAAAAAAACTTTGTTTCTTATTTTCTGTTTTAAATGCATTTAGTAAAAAATGATCTCTACAGAGAAATATACCTGGAAGCTCCACCTGCAAATAAATAAAGAAATAAAGACATAAAGACATAAAGAAATAAAGGTAGCTGTTTTTTTTAAATAAGAAGGAAACAAAACAGGTGACCACCTATTTTTTCACTTTCTCTTTGATCATTTAATTTACAATAAAATTATGGCTAGCCAAATATGTGTATTAATTGCTACATTTTTAAAATGCAAAAATGCAAAAGATATAGCATCACTACTTCTTTTTCAGAACGTAGCATGCACTTTATTTTACTATAAAATCATTGCAGCATATCATATATACTTTGACATATTTGTTTATAAATCCTGCTTCATTTTTTTGTAACAAGGAATGCAGATGCAAAACCATATTGAGATCTCTTTCTTCAGCTGATGGCTTTTAAGAGCATCCATCAGGTTATCTTTGTGAATCTGCCACTTGAACATGATTGCTGATGGTCTTTATTTCTCTAATCATTGCATGTACCATATCCTTTAAGTGGGAAGCCATTTTGAGTATCATTTCTTAAAAGCAACTTCCCCAGCTGGGGACGTATAATTATTACCTCCAGTTCCAATCCTTCAGCCAGGATGAGATATCAGACTTAAAGTAGGAGTTTTACCTATTTATGTATTTGCCTGGATATATGCACCAACAAGGTACATATTTTATAATCTGCCTTTAAAACTGGACTAAAACCCAACTGAAACGTTTATAATCAATTTGAGCATAAAAACAGTAGTCCCACAAAAATATTGCATTAGCCGTGAAGTAACAAGTAAAAGGAAGTGCATCCTTCTTCTGTGTACAGTACATCTCTTTCCAGCAGCACATCATCCCCTTTACAGAGGTGAGCGTGGCAGCACGCCTGGGAAAGACGACACTCCAAGGCTGGCTCAGAGGCACTGCAAAGGCAATGGGTGCTCACAAAGGGTGGCCTGCTGGCAGAGAGAGTTTTGTACCAAGAGCTGTCTAATGCTCTCTTCTCCATAGGTCCCAACTGCATCAGCAGAGCGTGTACGTGCACTCAGGGGGAGGCAGACGTTTATATTTCCCTCTGCATTCTGTCAGGACAAAAATATGATAAAACCATATAAACCATACCATTCAGTGATGAGAAAAGCCCGCTTATAGTACTTTCTAGCACACGTAACTGGAAACACTTGCTGAGTAGACTGAAGATGGAGCCTCTGTCATAACTGGAGACACAGCTGGAGACTGTGATTCTGGTGCAGAATCTCTAGTACCCAAACCGTATCATACAGATATGTGTCACAAACCTTTAAAGGCTGCTATTGTCTGAGGTACAACCCACATCGTCATACTCAGAAGATCTGACCGCTTAGATATACGCTGTACACATTTTGTCCCACAGCAGTGCAGCTTTTTAGTAGTAAGCCAGTGTTGCTGAAAAGTACAGTAACTTCCACACTTTTCAAGAGATGTTTGTGGGCTTAACAAGATACCGTAATGGAGTGCAGCCAGTGCCGTCGAGTTCAACTCCACTGAAAGTCCTGCCTGCCTATTCCCAATTCCCTGTCTCACTCTCCTTGTCTGCCAAACCCTGGCACTCGCATGGACTCATAGATGCACACAAGATTTTTAAGGAGTGTCCAAGTAGGTGATTCTTTGCTTCATACATGTGTTTAGCACAACATCTCCACTGCACTAGGAATAACAATAGAAATCTGACACACAAACCTGCAAGATCTGCAGGATGTAGTGTATTTTAATTTGCAGTTGAACCAGGCTTCTAACTGCAGATTATGCTGCCAGTTACTCTGTTCTTCAGAGTACAATTCAGCACAGACAGTTGCTAAAGGAGGCTTCAGGCAGCAGTTGCAGGCAGGGTTAAAGGAAGAAGGAGACTTTTCTCAGTTGATTGATACCCCTTCCTGCTTTCCGAGAGCAGCTGGCCCCTTAAGGGGCTGAATCAGATAGCCGTAATTGCTATATCAAGGCAAAGGAACTCCTGAGACAGAACGAACAGGCTGGTGTTTTCTCCAGCCAACTTCACCTCTCCATCTTGAAAAGGAGTGCTTAGCCTGTGACACATCCAAAGCCTAAGTGGAGCTCCCCTCTCCTGCTCCTTTGGTCAGGGCTCTTAAGAGTTTAATTTCCGGTGGCTGTGGTTCCCAAAACTCGCTTCAAAATGCCGCGACATTGCCATGTGAAATTAAAGAATTGTAAATGGAGGCAAAAAAGTTCAACAGAGCCTCGGGGGGGGACAATATGGTTGTTGCCAATGGATCAGAGGATCGTGGTGTGACTCGGGTAGGAATTCCAACTTAATCCAACCTCCCACTCAAAGCAGTGAAGTGTGGAAACCTCCTGCATTACAGAGGGTTGATGTCAGGAATTCACATTGTATTTCATTCCCACCTATGGCATGCTAATGAAGAAGATTGGCCCTTCCTTTTGTTTCAACAGCATACCAGTAGAAATAAGCCAAACAGGCATTTTAAAAATCAATTTCCAGCCTACAGCCTACAAAATACACGTTTATATTTCTTCCCAGGAAATCTGAACTATATTAATTATAATTCTCATTATAATTACTTTAAGATTTTGAGGAGTAATAGAAAAATATTTTGAACTGTTACATATTTTTTATTAGGATTGTGACTGACTCAGACAGCGGTGGCTGTACAACAATACATTGCTGGCCTACTTTTTCTGTATTTACAAATGTGTCCAAAACTGGTTTTCTAGTCTGGAAATTTTTTATATTCCCAGAACACAGTCAAAAGTGACCTTACAAAATGCAGGACAGTAGAGGACTATGCCCAAAATCTCTACAGAAATCATATACAGATGCTTTGATAAAAGTAGATAAACAAGTGAATGGTGTGGAGAAAATAAATTTGCATTTTCCCATTAAGTAACTGAAAACAATGGTGGGAAATCAAAAATGTTTAAAGTTGGCAAATTAAAAATAAATTTAAATTTATATGACAAACAATTAGAGTGTGGGACTCATTGCCACACAAAGTTGGTAAAACTAAGAACTTGGCTAAGACTTGAAAGGGTGATTTATAGAAATAAAGACAGTGCAGAGGTCATCATAGGTAAAGTTGACCAAAAAAAAAGACAGAATAGAACACCCTTTTTCTTCACAGTCTTTAGCTATTGAAGAAAGTACTCTTTTCCACTTTCTGTGATATCAGTGCTGGAGACAGCGCATTGGATCAGTTCCAGCATGACAGTTCTAATTTTATGTTTGTCTTTCAGAACAATTTAATAACTGACTTGAAATTAGTAACTGCAAAATTATATCAAATGAAAGAGGGAAATATCAGTTCACATACCATGATAATGGTAAAATTCACTGTTACATGGGGTCATAGAGCCAAATGCTGTGGCTGAGCTTTATTAAAATCTAAGTAAATTTATGACCAGTAAAAACCTTTACAGTGTTGACTTCTAACCCTAGGGTAATCAAATTTTATGCGGATCTGAACTAGTTGCCTTAGAAGTTCTGTACTTCACAACTGAATTGGTGTCCAGTGGGAGTTGTGGACTATCAGCTGTTTTGTGTACGAATTGACTTTGTTCTGTGTTTCTGCAGCTCAGCACTACCTGCTGTTACAGATGATAGGATATAGAACCTGACCAACTAACCACCTGCTGCTGGATGTCGTATCTTGTGTTCTTATAAATGGGAAGGTTCCAAGAAGGGAGAACATTAGATGCCACAGTCCAGTCAAATTAACCTAAGGTACAATACTTCCTCCTCCCTTTTAAGGGGAGGAAATTACATATTTGTCTCAAATTGCATACATTTCTGATTTTTACTATAAAAGAGGAATGCATTTCATTGGATAAAATAATCTTATTTTCCTACTGTTTTCTCCCTCCATTAAAAAAAAAATTCATTCCTGATTTTGACCATCATTGGAATGCAGAGAGATCAGAGTGCAATTCTTGCACTGTTTAAGGGTACCCAGTATTTTAATTATTAGAATGAAGTTAACGATCACTTCACTTTCCAAAAGGAGATATGTGTGCACTGTGTGACAATGGGTTGGTTTTGAAGATAAGCTTTAATTCTGAAGAAGGTTGGCCAAATAATAGCTACTTTTTACTAGCATTCTCTTAATGCTTTTTGTCGTAACCAGGTTACCATGCATTCTAGATCAGTGTTAACTTAACGAATTCCAGATTATATATCATTGCCTTCCTTTCCGCAGTGAACTCCTTTTAACATCAGTCCAATCAGTACCAGCATTCTTGTGATTTGTAAAATTTGATGTAATGAAATTATATCTTGTACTCTGTTACATTTTAAACTTTTAATGAGCATTCGTTTATATCTCATATGTATCACTTATGCTATCAAGAATATATAATTGCAGAGAAGTACCTGAATTGTAGTCTTCTCCTGACTATAAAATCCTGTCAGTGTGTACACATGATGACATCTTAAAGCATGGCCAAATGGCAGGTCAACAAGCTGACACGTCAGTCACAGAATCACAGACCGGCTGAGGTTGGAAGGGACCTCCAGAGGTCATCTTGCCCAACCCCCCTGCTCAAACAGGGACACCTAGAGCTGGTTGCCCAGGACCATGTTCAGATGGCTTTCGAGTATCTCCAAGGATGGAGACTTCACAACATCTCTGGGCAACCTGTGCCAGTGCTCGGTCACCCTCACAGCGAAAAAGTGCATCCTGATGTTCAGATGGACTCTCCTGTGTTTCAGTTTGTGCCCATTGCCTCTTGTCCTGTCACTGGGCACCACTGGGAAGAGCCTGGATCCATCCTATTTGCACCCTCCCTTCAGAAAATCAATACATTGATGAGATCCCCCCTGATCCTTCTCTTCTCCAGGCTGAACAGTCCCAGTTCTCTCAGCCTTTCCTCATAGGAGAGATGCTCCAGTCCCTTCATCATCTTTGTATGATGTATGTCCACATCTCTCTTGTATGGGAAGCCCAGAACTGGACACAGCCCTCTAGGTGTGGCCTCACCAGTGCCAAATAGAGGGGAAGGATCGCCTCCCTCGACCTGCTGGCAACACTCCTCCTAATGCAGCCCAGGGTACCATTTGCCTTCTTTGCCACAAGGGCACATTGCTGGCTTATGCTCAAGCTGGTGTCCACCAGGACCCCCAGGTCCTTTCCTGCAAAGCTGCTTTCCAGCTGGGCAACCCCCAGCATATATTGGTGCAGACATCCTGAATAACAAAACCTTTCTGGTAATTTTAAATAAACTGCTTCTTTTCTACTGCAAGGGACAATCACAGCAGAACAAAGCTCTTTTGCAATACATCATTAACCCTTAGCTTTTCTGACATGACTGCACATAAGGCAGGTGAATGACCTTCAAAATCATTCTCCTGTCCTTTTGGAGAGGGACATGCTTTCTTCTCCGTGGTTTCCAGCAACAGGATGCATGGAAATGGTTCAAAGCTGCATCAGGGGATGTTCACACTAGATATTAGAAAACATTTCTTTAGAGAGAGGGTGGTCAAACACTGGAGGAGGCTTCCTAGAGAGGTGGTCAATGCCCCAAGCCTGTCAGTGTTTGAGGCATTTGGACAATGCCCTCAATAACATGCTCTAACTGTTGGTCAGCCCTGAAGTGGTCAGGCAGTTGGACTAGGTGATTGTTGTAGATCCGTTCCAACTGAAATAGTCTGTTCTGTTCTGTTCTGTTCTATTCTATTCTATCCCACATAAGTCTATGACTTTATAATGCTTTGCAGTAACAACAACAGTTTAAGAAAATTGTTATTCTACATGCTAACAAGTGTACAATCCAGGTAAAAGACATCACTGAAGCCAAGTTCTGCTTAGGTGACACCTGCCATCGGATCATGGTTATATTCCATGCTGAGAATGGCTTGATAATGGAAATAGAAGTTCAATCTGAAGGTAAAAAAGAATCTGGGATGAGTAGCTGAAAATGTGGGATGACTGAAGACTGCATAAATTCAGAATGTGCTATGATATGGCAATTAAAAGGAATGTAGTTTCTCAGACTATTCAAGCAGAAGTTGATGATTATTTTACAGCATTTGTGGAAGTATACTGCTAGAATCAGCATTCTCCATGGATAGTATTTTTTCTTTTGCATGAAGATCTATTTATGTATTTGCTGAATTATTTCATAAATTATATTTTCCTTGCACAAATACTCAGCATGGACATCTGTAAACTGAGGAGAAAGAACAATGATGCATGCCAAAAATCTTTTAAAAATTTAAGCTGTAAACACTACTATGTTTGCTTGGACCATGAAGTGAAAAGAGATTGGTCAAATAATAACTAAGAGCAACATTTGCAGCTGCTAGAGGTAACAGGAGTAGAGGAAGTTTGAAAACTAACAATTCTTAACTTGAAATTTGTACAAAAGAGAAAATAATCTGTATCAAGGAAATCTTGGAGTTTTCTTATTTAACCCTGGAGGATGGTGTACAGTTTCACATTTTCTTCTCTGAATTTGGATGCCATAAATTTCACTGTTTTCTCTCTCAGTTCAAAATATTACAGAGCTTGAGATTATTGTACAGAATTTTGTTTCCTCCATCATGTTTTGACCATGAAATGATAGGGATGCAGTAGATTTCAGTAATAACACATCTCATCAGCACCATATTTTAATAGTAAGAAATTGTTATGCAGTAGATTTCAGTAATAACACATCTCATCAGCACCATATTTTAATAGTAAGAAGTTGTTGAAGTTTCAAATGTAATGTATTGTCATGGAAGTACATTAACGCTATTGAAGGCAAAGATAACATCCCACAGGAATCTGTGCATGCCATATGCAATATAGCTCCCAGAACGATTTTCCATGTATCTGTCTGACATGCTTTCTACATGTGAAACATGTATCACTGAAAAGGAAGTAATAAAAATGTATTAGTCTATGTGATTTCTAAGCAATAATTCCTAATATTGTAGGTACAGTGCTACCAATACAGTAAGTTCTCCTGCCTTTGACATCTGTATTTGGAATTTATCTCAGAACAAAGCATTTTAAGAACTCCATCTACATAATCTGTTGTTTATTTACTATGCAAAAAAACCTATTAAATACTTTTCCTTTCCCAATGGATGACTCCCTGTAGCAACACCCTAGATTGGCAGGCCAAGGCATAGAGGGCCTTGGGCAGTCATGTGCCACAACTATAATTTCTAATTCCATGTCAAGCATTGATACACAGTATTTTACAACAGCAGATTTCAGTCCTGATGCCTGTATTTTGTTCATGTGTATATAGATCAGTTCTACGCCCAATATTATTTTTCTTGGCATGTAGCTGGTATATAGCTTATTTCTTCCACATTGCTTTGAATGTATTGTATATTTGTCCTTTGATGTAATGACTGAGTCAGATATTTTCATGTCTCACCACAGATAAAGTAAATGAATAAATGTCATTGTATTAAATCAGTTAGAAATCTGATTATGATCTTTGAAAATAGAACTTGAGGCATAGGCATGTGTCTATCTGAGGACATTAAATTTACTGCACAGGCTCCCAGCACTTGGTGATAGACACAAGCTAATCTGTGTTTCTTATTCCATGCCCTAATTCAGCAAAGCACTTAACCAAAGTGCTTGATCTTAAACAAATACTTAAGTCTTTTCCTGTCAGAGATGTTTTTATCAAATGAGTGTCCCATTTCATCAAAATAATGATATTCTCTAAACCCAAAAAATAAGCTAGAAGTTTGTCAGTCTAGATTTTCTGCTGGAACTCAGCACAAGACCTTGTATATAAGATGGATCTCTTCCAGAAAGCTTTAGGAAAACAGCACAAAGCAGCTGCTAACAAGCCAAATCAGCCATCATTTACCACTAAGCACCTGAAGGAAAACAATCACCTGCCTCAGTTTAAAATGAAAGACAGTGTGGCCCAAATAATGAAAGAAGTAAATGTCTCATTTTGCCAGACAAGACTAAAATCAGCTAGGACTAATCTAAAGCTGCCCAGGGCATAACTCAGTCATCAGCCTTTGTATGTTTTGGAACCCACTTTCTTAACTGAGAACATTTTGTACTCTCATATAACTTTTCTCTTGTATGCAACAAACAGAGCCTGTTTCATCATGACAAATAGAGGAGAAATTCTGAATTTATCAGGACAGAGGTTTTTTTTATTGTAGATAAGTTTGTATGCCATGCTAATAATCACTTAAGCACACCTATCATTTGTTATGTGATTACACTCTTTGTATGAAATAGAATATCTTGTTTTGTATGGTTTGGAGATGGTCACTTAAAGGGTGGCTACAAAGAGGACGGAGGCTCTCTGGCTCTCTCTTCACAAGGAGCCACATGGAGAAGACAAGGGGCAACAGGTACAAGTTGCACCCGAGGGAGGTTCCATCTTGACATAAGAAAGAAATTTTTTACAGTGAGAACAATTGTTCACCAGAACAACCTCCCCAGGGATGTGGTGGAGTCTCTGTCACTGGAGGTTTTCAAGATGTGATTGGACAGTGTGCTAGATAATCTCATCCAGGCTCCCTTTCCTGCGAAGGGTTGGACCAGACGATCTTTTGAGGTCCCTTCCAACCTGGGCTGTTCTGTGATTCTATGATTAGAAAGAATTAACAGAAACTTGTAAATTGCTAGAGCGCAGGTGTCTCTTTCTTTGTATAATGACTAAGGATTTATAAATTTAGCACTTGCACATGCTCTTATTTCAGTGCTCTCTGGTAAAGAATACCATACACTGAAGGTATCTAGACATTATTGTATAATTTGATGTATGTCTGCAACTTGCATAGAAATTTTCCACAACCACAATACACCATCGATTCTGAACTGTGACCCATAGTGCAGAAAGACTAATCTATAATTACAAAATTTGGTACATAATTAGATTTGACACAATGCTTACTGCATTATTGTCTGATCTCTTCATACATGGACCTATTTATGCACTCCTAGTTTAATGTCAAAATGACTCTCTAAATGAGTAAAATAATTATCTAAATACTGATTCTATCTGTGCTTTTGAAATCCACTTGATACTCCATTTAGTTTTATTGCTGAAATTCAGTTGTTACAAGATAGGGAGTTGAAAAAATTTACTCTTTTGGACTTTTTTCCCCTTCCTCAAAACTTTACTATATGTTTCTTTTTATTTATTACAAATTAAAAAACCCACTGTTACGTCAGAGCCCCCGTGGCAACACAG
>NW_008794774.1:5665593-5671060 GCF_000699145.1 Aptenodytes forsteri | reverse complement strand
GCTCCCCCCAGCCCTGCCCAGGGCCCAGGACCCCATGGCAGCCTCCGGGGCCATCAGCCTCTGCCCCAGCGATGCTGCAGCAGGGCCAGTCTCCAGCTCCCCTCAGCCCTGCTGGGCCCCTGGGCTGATGTCCCAGCCTGGCCTCAGCCCATCCCGTCCCCAGCAGGTTCCGAATCCCCGGGGCTGGGGCTGCCCCCAGCTGCCCACCCCCACCCCAACTGCCCTGCCTCTGGCTGGGGTGGTGGGATCTAGGCCCTGGCTGCCAGGCCCTGCCCTGCTGCCTCTGAAGTGCCCAGGGAGCATCAGTCCCTGCCTGCACCCTGATACATTCTCCGTGTTTATTTAAAGTATGCTTTTTAGTTTGTCCCTGTTAAATAAATACAAAATGTCTACCATCATTTAGTTTATATGAATGAATTGTCATTCTATTTTCCGAGGAAAAAGAGAGAGATTTCGAGTCAGAGTAATTTAAATGCTATAAGGGATTCTTAGAAAGAAAATCCAAGGCATTTTGTTGGGCTTGTGATGGAAATAAATTGCTGCTCTGTGTTAATATCCTTTCTATATAACTTTGCTAACTATGTCCAGCTCCTCGTCCTGTCTTGCAGTGCCATGAGGGCTTTGTACTTCCAAAAGGACTGCACAGGGCTGCTCCAACAGTAGTCTGAGCACACGCTGCCTACAGGTGCTCTGTGCTCCGAGAGGCTTTCCACGGTGGTTAGAGCTGACTGCAGTCACTACAGTTAAGTGGCTTTGGGTTTTTTTTTCTTTGATACTGCATAGCCTGTCATCACAAATAACATGACACTGCATCCAAGCCTCAGGAAGACAAAGTTCAGTCACAATGGTGAGAATGTAACAGTTCTCAGAACAATTTTTTTTTAAAGAGTAAAAGTGTATTTGTTTACACAGTACACAGTAAGCCAAAGCAAAGGTAAACATACACTCCAGACCACACTGAAAACAAAGGCAAAAGTTCGTTATCAGGCCACAAACACACACATGTGCACATACTACAACCCTGTTTTTTAAAAGGTTTTTAGGAAGCCAAAAAATAAATTATTCAGAAAAAAAAATACGTGATTCATTCCTGTTTTTAAATACAGTTTTATTCTGTACATAAATTTGCCCTATAATCCCTGCTACAAGAGTTCTGTAATTGCTTTAAGCATTCAAGATGACATTCACTATCAGATTTATTTTTTGGGAAGACCCAATTTCTGAGAAAAAGAATAGAAAGTACTGTCTGTCTGCCCCGGCCCTCCCTCCCCACTACAATAAAGTTTATAACCTGTCTGCTGAGGAGCTCTAGTCACGTAGGGTTTAGAGAATGAATCTATCATTTTTTGCAAACAGTGGCAATTTACAAGCTTTCAGAAGCAGCCACAACGGGCATATGCTCAGTGGAGACTTCTTAAAGACTGAAGTTAGACCTGTCTAACTAACTAGCTAACTAATTTTTTAGACCTGACGAGTATCTCAATAAAGAGTATATTCAAGTCTTGGGGCAAGCAACGCTTCTCCTTTTGCATTTCTAGAGCCACGACCTGAAGGTGAAGGCTGGATGTTTGTCCCATGCTGTCAGATGCTTCTCCCTGCATAAGCCAGACAAAGAGAAGTCATCAAAATGGAACCCACTACGAGGAAGATGAAAAGAAAACAACATTACAGAAGCCAGATAGAAAACAAGCTGAAGAGAAATAGTTGGATAGGGATATGCAGACTTCGGAAGAAGACATCAGTCCGAGATGCAAAGGAGTTACTTTCTGTGTTTATAAGGTAGGTAGGCAGCAGCAGAGAAGGTGAAAGTCTACAGACGAAGAGATAGCTGTTTAGAGACACGCATAAAAGAGGTATGAACAAAACTCAAAGCCAGAATGAGTAGGATTAGATGAAAGCAAAACACAGTGGGATGTAGTAGATTATAGAGCAGAAGGGTCTCTGCAAAAAAGGAACTTGGTATGTCGGTGCCCTTTGTCTTTGCATTTTTCTATCCCCTGTAAATAGCATGAAACCTGTTAGCAAAAAATAAATCGCAGCCCTTCAAAATGCTGTTCCTTGTGCAGAGTAACACACTAGTCCTGGGACAAATTAACCTGTTAATTCTAGTGTTATGTCTGTGGTGTGCATCTAATGGGCCAAAGATTGCTGGTGACACAACTCATGTACCACCCGATGGATTTTTGTTTTGGCAGAGGTAGGTTTTCAAAACTGCTGCATGAAAGTAGCTCAAGGTAACCCCCATTAAAATAGCATTGTCTGCAAAGTTAAGTACTTACAAATTATGAACAAAGGAGAACTTTCCTTCTGCAATCTGAATTCGGTATCCTACAGTATCTATGTAACAATGCAAACTGCATTCCAGGTTAATGGGTTATTTTTTCTCCAAGACCTTGATTCATTCAGTGAACAGGACTGACAATGGTCAGGGTGTTAAACAGAGTTGTGCTCTTAAGCAGGCTATTGCCAATGCAATCTCTTTCAGATAATGCAGAATTGGGACAGGATTTAGAAGCAGTATGGAGGACTCCTCCAGTCCTGGCCTTATCACCTTCTATTTCCAGTTATCCCATCCCAGTCACTCTTCTGACCTGTTCTTTCTTTCTTTCCTCTTTCCATTTCTGCTCTCCATCAGCACCAAATTCCTTCTTCAGGAATTCCATTAAGGCATGACAGCGTCCCTCTTGAGTCTCCTGGGTCAGTGATGGCGAGATGCCATTTGGATGGTAAAGGCGTAACTCCAAAACAAGGGCCAGTTTCCTGTTGAATACTAAGTCACCAATGCACAGTGTTACTGACAAAAAGAATTATCAGAATTTTTTTTAGCATCCAGTGTGATTTTTCTTGGTCTTATTCTCAAAAACAGAGTAATTTTGTTAAAAAAGAAAAAAAATCCATTCTGAGGTAATAGAAAATACCATTCTGCAGTATATAAGATTTAAAAAGTTAAAAACAACCAAAATACTGTCAAGTTCTATTTTTGAACACACTTAGCTGTATGTAGTTCGACTAGTTCTGCCAATAGTGGAAATATTTTACTTTTTTTCTTTTTTTTGACTGCCTCTTGGTGTGAGGATACTGTCATACTCCATATTCTGCACCCCATTAAGTGACACCAGAAATTCTCAGTACTCATAAGCTTAATCATTAGTATTAAAAAGAAGACATGTTCCTTATTCATATGTTTAATAAAGAATTTAATGCTATTACAACAAAGTTAAGACTCAGATTTTCTGTTCTACAGAATTAATCAGTTCATACACCCTGAAATCACAGAAGAAAAATTTTATACGGACACTAAAAATATTATGGTAGACGTGGAAACATGGCCTAATAATCTAAGCCTCTGACTTTAAGAATAAACCTTAATTTCTATGTCTTATGACTTTTAATGCTGGAATAACACTACACTGCAAAATATGATTAAAACTGGTAGTCTCCTTTGCCCCAGCTTTTAATGAATTTATTTTACAAATATGCATTGCTTACTGCTGAGTTCGGTGAGAATCATTCTAACAGAAATAGGAAAAAAGTACATGTTAATTCGCTAGTCTTTGTGATATTTATTTTCTGTCCAATATAAACTTCCCAACTCAGAAATTGTGCTACCTGTGGTACACGGCCAACAGGAGCCTCTCCTTTCATACAGCAGTCCCATAGTTATTTACGGGACCAGTGCTGCTTTCTCAGAAGAAGGCATGTAACACTTTTAGGTATTCTTCATCAAAGAAGAATATGGCTCCGTGGCTTGGTGTCACCACCACAGTTTTGGGTGTTTCGATAATGGGATGGTCTACACGGCACCAGGCCTGCTGGCGTCGGATGGGATTCACCTTTCTCAAGGGGGGGAAGAGGGTCTTTGCTCACGAGCTAGCAGGGCTTATTGACAGAGCTTTAAACTAGGCTTGAAGGTGGAGGGGCATAATATCAGGCTTGCCCATGACAAGCTGTGGGATGACACGCCAAGCTTAGAGGGATGGGGTACTAGTGAGGGCCCTCAGCCTGTTGCTCTGAGATGTGCTGGGTACACTGGAGCACACCTGAAGTCTTACGGAGATGAGCCAGGGGCTGCTGAGGTAATAGGAGCCAACAGGGGAACACTGGTGAAATACCTCAAAGGAATTAAGGTGTGTTCCTCTAACAAGGTGACACGGCCGACAGCCCAGCTGAAGTGCCTCTACACCAAAGCACGCAGCATGGGCAACAAACAGGAGGAGTTGAAAGCCACCGTGCTTCCAGAAAGCTACAACCTAGTTGCCTTTACTGAAACTTGGTGGGATGCATCCCATGACTGGAGTGCAGCTATCGATGGCTACAGGCTGTTCAGAAGGGACAGATGAGGACGGAGGGGCAGAGGAGTTGCCCTCTACATCAAGAAATGGATAGAGTGTGAAGACCTGTCTCTGAAGAATAGCCAGAGCAGGCTGAAAGCTTATGGGTAGGAATTAGAGACCGAGGCAACAAAGAGAACCTTGTGGTTGGCGTCTACTACAGGCTGCCCTATCAAGGGGAGCCTATTGACAAAGCCTTCTTACTCCAGCTACAGGAGGCATCGTGCTCGCAGGCTCTCATCCTCCTGGGGGACTTCAACCACCTCGACATCTGCTGAAAAGTAGCACAGTGAGCTGTAGGCAATGCAGGAGACTCCTGGAGTGTATTGAGGATAAGTTCTTAAGCTGGGTAATAGTCCTACCAGAGGGGATGCAATATTGGACCTAATGGTCACCAATGCAAGTGAGCTAATCAGTGATGTCAAGATTGGAGGCAGCCTGGGCTGCAGTGATCATGCACTGGTGAAGTTCACAATCCTGAGGGATATGGGATTGGTGGAGAGTAGTCAGGACCCTGAATTTTTGGAAAGCAAACTTTCCTATTAAAAAAGCTAACTCCAGCTGTTCAAGGAGTTAGTCAATAGGACCCCCTGGGAAACTGACCTCAGGGACAAGGAGAAAAACAGCTGGCAGGCAGATCTTTAAGGACGCTTTCCATAGAGTGCAAGAGCTCTCAATTCCCAGGTATAAGAAATCAGGAAAGGAAGGCAAGAGACCAGCATGGATGAGTCGAGACCGGCTAGTCAAACTGAAGGGCAAGAAGGAAATGCACAGGCAGTGGAAGCAGGGACAGGTATCCTGGGAAGAGCATAGAGACGCTGCCCTGTTGTGTAGGGATGGGGTCAGGAAGGCCAAGGCATGGCAGAAGCTGAACTTGGCAAGGGACGCAAAGAATAATAAGAAGGACTTCTATAAGTATGTCAGCCAGAAAAGGAAGGTCGAAGAAAGTGTACCCCCCCCAATGAACATGACTGGCAAACTGGTAACAAAGGATGAGGAGAAGGCTGAGATACTCAACAACTTTTTTGCCTCAGTCTTCACTGGCAACCTCTCTTCCCACGCCTCTCGAGTGGATGGACTGCAAGACAGGGACTGGGGGAACAAAGTCCCTCCCACTGTAAGAGAAGATCAGGTTT
>NW_008794774.1:5664714-5665531 GCF_000699145.1 Aptenodytes forsteri | reverse complement strand
CTGATATTTGAAAAGTCATGGCAGTGAGGTGAAGTCCCTGGTGACTGGAAAAAGGGAAACATTGCACCCATTTTTAAAAAAGGTAGAAGCGACAACCTTGGGAACTACCGACCCGTCAGCCTCACCTCTGTGCCTGGGAAGGTCATGGAACAGATCCTCCTAGAAGCTATGCTAAGGCACATGGAGGACAGGGAGCTGATTTGAGACAGCCAGCATGGCTTCACCAAGGGCAAGTCTTGCCTGACCAACCTAGAGGCCTTCTATGATGGAGTGACTACATCAGTGGACAAGGGAAGAGCTACAGATGTCGTCTCTCTGGACCTCTGTAAGGCCTTTGACACGGTCCCCCACAACATCCTTCTCTCTAAATTGGAGAGATATGGATTCAATGGATGGACTGTTCAGTGGATAAGGAATTGGCTGGATGGTCGCATCCTGAGGGTAGTGGTCAAGGGCTCAATGTCCAGATGGAGATCAGTGAAGATCAGGGGTCTGTACTGGGACTGGTACTGTTTAATATCTTCATCAATGACATTGACAGTGGGATCGAGTGCACCCTCAGCAAGTTTGCAGATGACACACAAGCTGAGCAGTGCGATTGACATGCCTAAGGGACCTGGACAAGCTCAAGAAGAGGGCCTGTGTGAACCTCATGAGGTTCAACAAGGCCAAGTGCAAGGTCCTGCACCTGGGTCGGGGCAACCCCCAGTATCAATACAGGCTGGGGGTGAAGGGATTGAGAGCCAGCCCTGCCAAGAAGGACTTGGGGGTACTGCTGGGTGAAAAGCTGGACATGAGCCAGCAAGGGGCGCTCACA
>NW_008794774.1:5637397-5664372 GCF_000699145.1 Aptenodytes forsteri | reverse complement strand
ACTTTTTAGCAGGGCCTGTTGTGACAGGACAAGGGGGAATGGCTTTAAACTAAAGGGGGGGTAGATTTAGACTAGATATAAGGAAGAAATTTTTTACGCTGAGGGTGGTGAAGCACTGGCACAGGTTGCCCAGAGAGGTGGTGGATGCCCCATCCCTGGAAACGTTCAAGGTCAGGTCAGACCGGACCTTGAGCAACCTGATTTAGTTGAAGATGTCACTGCCCATTGCAGGGGGGTTGGACCAGATGATCTTTGGAGGTCCCTTCCAACCCAAACTATTCTATGATTCTATGATTCTATAAAGTGGTCACTGGATCAGCTTGAGAGCTAACCATTGCTCTTTGGGAGATTTAGCTCTGGCTTTGCTATATGTTGTAAGAAGCAGACAATATGCTAAACCATGGAAAATGTTCTTTTGGTGTAAATAACTGCTCTTTTAAGTATACAGAGTAACATACAATGCCTCCTCTCAGGTGCTGTCTAGCATGTGTCTGTTTACATGAGAAGACAAAAGCATGAGCGTTTTCAACAGGGTGTCTGCTTGTGAGTGAAGAAAAGGAGTTCCCCAGCTGTTCCACCCCTAATTCTACTAAAAACAATCAAAAGACAAACAGACTTCATTACGGTGTTCCCTGGCACTAAACTTCTCTCATGTCACTCCCTCTGGTTCTTTTTGCTCGTGTGATGGGAAATAAAGAGCCTTTGCTAGGATACACTGACAGCTAGAGCATGAAGGACTTAGAAGGGGTAAAATTTTGCAGTGATCTCTCTTCCTTAGCACTAGCATTATTCCAAATTGAATAGAGGCCTACTCTAAATCTGAAAATTTTCAAGAAAACTATTGCATTTGGAGAAGACTCTTTAACTGAAATAGCTTTTTTTTCGTAGCAAAAAACCCCTCTTCTGTGAATGCATGATATTGATACAAATTTGCCTTGCATAGATAAGGCTGTTCTTCTTTAATAAAGAAGAGCTGTAACAATATAACATCACTGGAATTGAGGGGACAAGGGCTGTGATAATTTAACTGCATCGCTTAGTTATACCAAGGAGGTGGACAAATTAAATCAAAAACGCGGACAGTAAAGTGTTAAACACACAACAGAGCTACAACATGGCTGGCTGAAGGTTTAATTATTTCTTCTGTTTTGAATACTAGCTCTTTTAATATGCTTGTATACTAGCACTGAAAATGTATTTTTTTCTTAGTTAGATAGTAAGATTAAATGAAGGACAGAGAATTAACAATACCACCAGAATATTTAGGTCTCAAATGTGTTTTTGTTGATCTTAACCATGTAATCAGTGCCTGCTGAGATGGAGAGTTTACAGCTGTTGTGAGGTAACTTTTCCATCTCTTAGTAGCAATTGCTTCTCTAGGAAGCATGAGCAGTAGATACTGATTTTTCAAAGTATCAGCCCTCAGAGATGAACCTTTCCTAAAGGGCATTACATTGATTAGAAAGCCTTTGTCTAGTGACTACATGTAGAGGTTTTATACGCAGCTTCAATTTAAAATGTTTTTTAGTCTGTCAGTCTGTCAAATAAGAGGTATATGTGAAGATTTGCTTTCGTTCAAGTAAGTTTTTTATATTTGTATTTATTTGTACATATTTTGTTTGTTCAAATATTTAATCAGATATTCATTTAATCACAAGTAACAGTAGTACAGAGATAAAAAACCTAAACTATTTTATACAGTTTAAGATTAAATTCTGTGTAATGTCAAGTGGCAATAGCAATGTAGTATTTACTTCTCTAGCTCCTAGTGAGAAAGAACTCTTCTCAAAGTTAATGTTTTACCGACAGGGTTAATTCTGTCAACTCCGCTTCCAAAACTGTGAAGAAGTCTGGGGAGGAAAGGAGGAAAAGGCCTTTTTAATAAAGAGCCCCTTTAAATTTAAAGGAATAATTTCTCTTCAGTTCTTAGTATACAGTTTATATACAGTTAAAACTCCTTCCATACCACAAATCCCGTGAAATGCCAACTTCTCCTTTGAGGCTACTATCTATGATAACTTCTTTTCTGCATTTGTGCACAGTATCATCAAATCACAATCACTATGTTATATGCTGTTATTCAGAAATTTAGGTGTGAAATTGTTTAAAATCTTCAGAAATTATTATAACCAGTACAGTTTGCACCAAAAGTCTCTTTATTAGGAATAAGAGCTAAGAATCTCAGAATCACAGAATGGTTGAGGTTGAAGGGACCTCTGGAGGGTACATCAGGGTACCCTGCAGGGCTCACCTAGAGCCAGCTGCCCAGGACCATGTCCAGGTGGCTTTTGAATATCTCCAAGGATGGAGACTCCACAACATCTCTGGGCAACCTGTGCCAGTGCTCGGTCACCCTCACAGTGGAAAAGTGTTTCCTGCTGTTCAGGGGGAACCTCCTGTGTTTCAGTTTGTGCCCATTGCCTCTTGTCCTGTCACTGGGCACCACTGGGAAGAGCCTGGATCCATCCTATTTGCACCCTCCCTTTGGGTATTTGTACACGTTGATGAGATCCCCCTTCAGCTGCCTCTTCTCCAGGCTGAACAGACCAAATTCTCTCAGCCTTTCCTCATAGGAGAGATGCTCTAGTCCCGTCACGATCTTAGTCGCCCTTTGCTGGACCCTCTCCAGTATCTGCATATCTGTCTTTTACTCTGGAGCCCAGAACTGGACACACCACTCTAGGTGTGGCCTCAGCAGTGCTGAGTAGAGGGGAAGTATCTCCCCTTTTGACCTGCTGGCAACACTCCTCCTAATGCAGCCCAGGGTACCATTTGCCTTCTTTGCTGCAAGGGCAAATTGTGTGAATACCAGTGAATTCATTGTCTTGAATAAAACCATTCTAGAGTCTTCAAAGCCCTGAAGAAGTTGATTGTCACAGTTTTGAGAGAACCTCAGTCTGTTTTCATTACTACTAATCCCCTTTTTAGGAAAACGAAGCATCATGCAGTCTAATGTCTATATTAATATTGTAAGATACTAGTACATATATAACATATAGTCTCCTGACACACCTGTCAGGGCAGAACATTTACAGATTGTAAGCTAAAGGCAGCACACAGTAAGGGCAAAATTTTTTTAAGTGTTTTGATGCTGGACAACCATTGAAATCCTTGGAAAACAGATGCCAGAAGACCTTTAAAAACTTAGCTGTAAGTTAGCTGCTTTAAAGTCACTTAAAGTCACCAGTAAAATGGAATATAGATTCCAAACCTTTTAAAACTCTAGTTAGAAACATAGCAACAGGCTTAGCCTCACTATCACAGGAGATAAAACCCTTCTTCCCTCCCTCTGTAACCCACCTGCTGACAGTTGCTCACAAAAAGCTTCCAGCATGACATTTCATTGAGAAATGGAGAACTGACCTAGCATTAGATAAGCAAGTAGAAAGTCATTATATACATTCATAATGGCTTTAAAAAGGCTCGAGAAACAGTTCATGAAATATTGCAGCTAAAATAAGTGTTCTTCATATAAACACTCAAGATGATGAAGATGTGTAAGCTGTAGATACAATAAACTACTAATCTGCTGTTCTCTAACAATTAACCAGTTTTAAGATTTTTGCTGATCAAGGTTCTTTTCTCCCAGTTACAGTTTTATAATGGAATCATAATTAATGCAATATTATCAACTTTCTTAGACTCCACACTGTATGTCTGTCTTTCACGGGCTTCCCCAGGGCAAATACTCTTCTTAACTAAAGAAATAATTTCAACTGTTAAACATTCCTAACAGAAGACTTCAGAGAGAGATTGGTTGATGTACCACCCATATATTCTCAAGGTTTGATTTCACCTTTCTGGGTGGTTCATGAACAGAATTCATTTGGGACACAGCGGATAAATTCAGTAAGGGTCTCCAAATGCAAAAGTATTCAGAAGAAAAGGAAAGTCTCTTCTTACCCATTAGTATAGCAACTCCAGAGCAAATTCCTGTTTTGTAGCAGTGGTTGGAAACTTCTCCAATTATAAAACAAATTTAAAAAGCAAAACTGTACTGCACAATCTAAGTGAGTTGTGAAAAAAGTCTAGGGAAATGTCACAAAGATGATGTTTATGATATTTTTCCGTACTTTGTTCAGATTTCACACAGAAAAAGTTAAACAAAGATTAGTTAATATTTGGACATGAATAATAGAAATAAAAATAGTAAAAACACTGAGAACAGAAAAATGAAAACTTGTAATTTCATTTTACTTAGGTTTGACATAGTAATCTGGAATTAAAAAGTATAAAATATATTAAAATGATTTGCAATATGCTTGAAATACAGGAGAGAAATACTGAAAACTAAGAGCTTTTCTGTTCTTTCTAAGACAAATTGCTATACCAGTTCAGTATCTATCATAATGGCTGCCATTCTATTTTCAGCACTTACCAGAGTAACCATGCTTGAGTTTGTACCTTATCTGTGTGTTGGAAAGAAATATATTATTTTGTGTATTACTGCACAGAAATGAGACAACTATACAGCATTGGTCTTTAAAACTCCTCCCATTTTGCAGGGAATATTCTGCCTTACAGATGAATTACACTAAACAGCATTACATTTCTCTCCATCTATGACTTCAATTTTTAAAACCAAAGCAAAACAGCTGCTCCTTCGGCAAGACAGGAGGAATGTGAATGTCTCCCACTGCTTTATTTTTTTCTTAACCATTAGGGTGTAGGGAAAGCTAGTCTATCTTGCATTTACAAAGAGTGAAATATATGATCTAATAGGGAAGAATTCCATCTACCTACCATTAACTCATGAACTGTAAAGGCTGGTAAAAATAAAAGGTAATGCAAAATTTAAAAACAAACAAAAGGAAACATTATAAATGCCTCTTCTTTATTTCTCACAGCAAAAGAGATAATGATAAATACACATACAGTTTTCTGTTTTGCAGTCTGATTGGGACAAAATTCTCACTGCCATATTTATCATAGAGAAAACCCTGTATTTACAGGAACAATTGAAATGCTGGATACAGAAGGATTTCTGAACATCTTTAGCAACAGTCTTTTCTCACCAGCTGGAATTGCTGGTCACCTTCAGGGAAGAATGCAGCAAATAATATTGCCTGAACAAAGAGGATTTGTCTGTCAAAAGGCTTTTCCTTCTACAGTCATCAAGACTGCAGGGCATATTTTTAATATCAGTGCTCAGTCCACTCTGTGCTTGGAGTAGAGAGTTCCTCACATGTTTTGTCCTGAACCAGAAAACAACTATGCAAAAAGAATCTGACTGTGACACACCGCATGTTCAATCTCTGGCAAAGAAGCTAGAACACTCTTACTATGCATTCAGAGAGCTGGTATGGAGGACTAAGTTTTGTGTGTAAGTGTGGAGTGCGAAAACTTCCTATTTGCGATCAAAACATGGTTCTGAACATATTTTGTCAAGTCTTCTGCTGAGAGCTACTCCAGCTCATGCCAGAAGAGGGAGGTGTTCTCTTTCCCCGCAACTACATGGGCGTAATAATTGTTTGTCTTGGGTTGGACTACCCTTGTTTTCACAGTTTGTTCAGACTGAACCTTTTTTTTAAAAAAGGACTTAGCATTCCAGATGCGACTTACAAATAAAAGCACCTTCACTAAGTCCATGTGTTTATACATGTGTACAGCATGCTTTTTCATAACAACCTTGAAAAGCCAGTACCAGCCTCAAATTCCTTAAAAACTACCTTGTATTAGACCTGATGTTCTGATTATGAGGGGGAGGTAAGAGGAACTGGGAAAATAAGAAATGAAGGGCATGTTTTGATAGTGAGATAATAGCGTTACTTGTACTTTCTTAAGGCTATCTTATTAGATTCTATATTTAATTCTGATTTTTTTAATGTTGCATAACTAACACCACCTTTGCTATAATCCTCTTACAAATATGCTGTGTGGCAGTGCTGAGGAATGTCTGGCTCTTTTTCTGTCTGGACTTCAGGGGGAAATAGGATTTTGGGAAGCATTTTTGAATGAAAAGGAAGATGCACGACTTGTACTTCTTTTCTTACAGTAGCATGGAAAGACATCTAGAGATGCAACAAAAAAGAGTGATAGAATGAACGGAAAGCAGGAATATACAGTGTACTTAATGCAGCATTATTTATAATAATCCTAAAGAGGAGGGAAAGAGATACCTAAAGTGTCTGATTTTAAAAGCTATCCAAGTACTATCGCGGAAGTTCAAAAAACAGAGGGATGTGATCAGATCACCTCATGAGGACAATGCCATTAACAGCTTTGTTGTGAAATAACTGGTCTGAATGTCTATGTTCAGCTCGGATCCATGACCTGACTTACAACACAGTCGTAAGTGTGGCAGTTTCTTCTGTAACCAGATATAAGAATGGTTTGGCCACTGCAGCCATTTCACTGTTCAAGTAAACCCCCAACCTCTGTAAGATTTTAAAAATATACAACGATCATCTTTGTTAAACTTGCTATAGCCTGGGAGTAACTAGCTGGGTTAGCTCTCAGAATGGTAAACTGCCACCACCATTGCTAATACAGGAGGTCCTTGGAGACATAATTAAAAGTCTAAAGAGGAAAATGTCACACTGTTGGAAAGAAAGAAAAAAAGAAAGCCCACCAAGGGACAGAGATCAAATAAAACAACAATATTTTACTCTGATCCATTAAAAATAACAATTAAAACCCAATACATTTGTCCCTACAGAAAAATAAGTCTGATACAGTAAACTTGTCTATGCAATATTTGTTGTACTTAAATAACACCTTTCAGATGGGTCTGCCAAGACATTTCACAGATATTAATGGCAGAGCTCGGTTAATCAGCTTAAGCCAAGGGAACCAGTGAGGTTTGAGCTCTGATCTAAAAACTGACGTATGTGATACGTCTCGTCCCTCCATAGACAGCACTCAGTTCCATCTTTGAGGACTGTAGCAGCTGAAAGAGAGAGATATAAAAAAGCTTCAAATAAATTTGAGTCGTCAGGCCATAGGTCAGCAGTGTAAGACCTCAGGAGGTGAACTGCAGGCACACAGTTAGACAACAGACCCAGAAAGTGGATGTTCTGTGTTGCAGTATTGTTTTGCAAGTCAAAACATATCCTTGCAAGAACAGTAAAACTGAATGTGTTGCCCATACTGCTATTTAAGAAATGTTGTGTGAGACCAAAGCAGTAGCAGGAATGCTGATTTTAGCATTTTGCACAAGCTGGAGTTTATATAGGGGTGTATCTCAAGGCTGTGCATATCATACCTATACGACACCTAAAGCATACAACACTCTCTCAGCTTAACAGCAGACAGTTCAGGCTACAGACTATGAATATTTCCAAGGTCCAAAGAAAGGATATTACTGTCTATGTGTCCCTAATTGAAGCAAGAAGTATCTAATCCTAAACAGCTAACTAAAATATTTCTAAAGGAACAAGTCAAAAGAAACCCACAAGCTCTTGACATGAGGTCAGAAAGTGACATCTATATTTCTTCTATTTTGGTACAGAAGGGGTAAAATCTACTGCATAATATCAATCAAGTGAGGAATGAATACTAAAGTAGCTTTAAAAAGACATCTAATTCATCTAATTTCAAACATTTTAAAAAACAGAACGAGAAACAAATGCCAGGGATGTGTCAGATAGGAAGAAAAGGAAGAAAATGTGGCATCTGTAACAACTTGTGTGGCAGCACAGAGATGTGAACATAATGACATATGGGGGAGATCTCAGGAAAGACTGTACACAAATCCTTTGGCAGCAATCTATCAAAACAAAATCCAAAAATTAGATGAAAACTAATGTTTTGAGATAGACAGGGTATACAGATAGATAATAAATTTCATTTACTTTGCTTAGTGAAATAATGCACTTAAAATTCCCCCAGGCAGCTCATTGGAAAAAACTTGCCTAACATTTTATGCTCAGGAGAATAAAGATCAGACTGAAGCTAAGGAAGAGAGAATTCCACAGAATTGTCATATATTGTTAAACTCTCTGAAAAGAAATAATCCTTAAAATGTTTATTTACCAAATAATGTTTCTATAAAAAAATTACTATAATTCACTAGGAAAAGCATGTCATACTAAAGAAAATATAAAGCATCAGGAAGAGTCTGCTAGGGAAATTCTGATCCCAGCAGCCTCTTCAGGATCAGAATTTCTCCCACTGAGAAAATCAAATAAGGTGGTGGCACCATAGAGAAAAGAGCCAATACAGCTAAGTGAACTGAAACAAGTGAATTAGAAAAAACCCAACTAAAATAACTAGTATAGTATGGGAAATAAACATTCCTCCCACAAGCCTGCCACATATGTTGGCAAAAACTGACAAGACAAAATGATTTGTGATCATGATTGATTGAATTACATTTGGGTAAGCAATGCTGCAAGTATCGTTATTCATTAGGTGGTGGCAGCACAGAGAAAAGAGCCAATACAGCTAAGTGAACTGAAACAAGTGAATTAGAAAAAACCCAACTAAACAGATATAACTAGTATGGGAAATAAACATTCCTCCCACAAGCCTGCCACATATGTTGGCAAAAACTGACAAGACAAAATGATTTGTGATCATGATTGATTGAATTACATTTGGGTAAGCAATGCTGCAAGTATCGTTATTCATTAGAATTCATTATTAATCAGAATTTCTTTAATACAATGTGACATTTCACTTTTGCCTTTTAAGCTATGGTAAAAGAAAAAAAAATCACACATGCAGAAGTTTCCTTTAGAAGAAGCTAAAATATTTACCTGAAACCTTTTTTTTATAGTCCTTCAGTCAAGCTATGGAGAATAGAGAACAGAAGGGAACACCCCATTTCTGAATGTCACTATCAACATGGAGCAAGTTTTAGAAATTGGTTCACTCTAAAGCACCTGTGTCAGCATCCAAGGAGGTTACCAGTTTTGGCAGGCAGACTGAAAGGAACAAGAATCTTGTTTTAATGGAGTAAATGTTCTGGTTAATTTACTAGTGAGAAAAAAAGAGAGGGATGTTAAGAACAGGAACATCCAGAACTATGTAGTGCCTGATAAAGGAAGAAGTATGGGGAACCTAATGTTCAGTATAAAAAATGACCTATCTTTTTTGAAATTAATTTAGCATAAATTAGATGGGTACAGAATAAGAAATGCTTCAAAAATCACAACATTGATATTGCTTTAAAATACCCTCCATAGCAATTCAATAGATAGAAATACGTTGTGGGGTTTTTTAATTTCTTTGATCTGCAAAATCTAAGTTTTTAAAATCTCAGCCTTTTACAATATGCATACTATTTAGATTTTTTTAGGCTTACTACAGCTATGGTCATATAGACTTATTAAAATAGATTTTCCAAATTTAGATCATACACTCCCAGCCAACACTTTCTCCATAGCATTTGTTTAGTCAAGCAATCTGAAAATAACAATCATTTGGTCCCATCTGCCTCCACAGTTGTATTGTATGGTTTATGAAGCATTATAGAGAAACATTCAGTTTTAAATGCATGTGAATGTCAAGTTTAAATCTTAAGTTTTACGAACACCAACAACCACATTGTATTGCTTTTGTCTTTAAAACACCTAAGTCTGGCAGCCAAACTACCTGACATTATCCAGTATACCAGAGAGACAGAAATACACAGAAAACTGGAAACCTGAAGGAAAGATATTCTGAACTTTAAACTAGACCAGTGCTCCAAACTTTTTTGATTGTGCACCCCCATATAATTTATAAATTATATACATGTTCTACTATACTAATATATTATGTACATTATAAAATATTCAAAAAATAGAAATTACAAAAGGATGACATAAAGACAAATGAAATACTTTAATTTTATTAATTTCTTTATTAACAGTACAAAAAATATTTTCTTCCTGTACTCCAGTTGGATGATCTTGTACACACCCCACTTTGGAGCCACTGGACTAGACCACTGAGGAATGACAGAACTTCTTTATAGGAGCGGTTGCTTTCGCCTCATCCGAATGGAGCCTACAATGAGTTACACTTCCATCCTCAGCAACATCTTCTGCAATATTTTTTTTCGCCGGTCTTAACTATCTAGCAGTTTATAGAGCTGTTACAAACAGACTGCATCTATTGCCTCTGCAACCATTCATACTGTCCCCAGTGTTGGCAATTAGCAATCATAGTCTTAATTAGCCTGACCCACCTGGTTATTTTGCTGCTAATAAATCAATTAATTCAATTCACATGGAGGAACTTCTGTGTAGTACCATAGCTTAATCACTACTGGTCATCCTTGTATATGACGGGTTTACGCACTAGAAAAACTTAGTATCCAGGCTGAATTTGTATTCTCCACTGATATGCAGTCTGTCAAGCAAGTACGGAGTGTGGTTAGTATTTTTAATGTATGTAGGGATTTGGCAAAAGCCTCAGCAGAGCTCAAAGGAGAAACTTGGGATGTAAGCTATAAACACTTTGGCACACTGAATTGGATGGTCTTTACTCCTCCCTGAATGGTATGAATACTGCTCATTGGGGGTCTCACTTTACTCACCTCCCTCAGGAGCCTCTGTTACTACTCCATTTGTTAGTTTTTGATGTGAGAAATAGAAGCTTCTAAAACCAGGGTAACTTTGTCATTGGCATCTCTAAGGAGCTTTTTTTTTTTCTGTAGAAATATCTGATCCCTTGGGGGCTATTAAGCTATGCGGTCTTGTACTTACATCCAAAGATGTCACCTTCCTGTCTTCCATTCTTTCCACTGGAAAGAGATTGTCTGTCTCTCTCTCTTTATTCCCCTTTCCTAGCCAGTATGAAGAGGAAACAGAAAAAAAAAATCACCAGAACAAAAGACATTTTACTGTTTGGCCTTTTCTTCTTAAGCACAAGTGTATATTTTTGCAGTTGGCCCCATGTCAATGGTGCAGACTTCTGCCAAACATGCTTTTTCTGTCATCACCATTGTTTTCCTTGTCTTCTCCTCCCACATAAGGTGACTGAGTATCACTTTGCCCCATAAAAGATTAGTGAGATTCTCAGTAAACTCACTTTTCCTCACCAAAAGTGAAGAATCTGCTCTTCTATACTGACATACTTGAGTATGAGTGCAATATTGCTGAAAAGTGTGGAAAGACATGCTGGATACAGCAACTATGGAGTAGCTGAACTGTTGGCCACAGCTACAGATGTTCACAGTTAGAACATCTTTCACCACTCCCTGAAAACCTTGAACAAATATCTGGGAAAAACCCTTTTTTCCATTTTCTTACCACTTATTCTGACTAGAGACTAATCAATCTGAAGGTATACAAGGAAAACAGTATTTTCAGGGCAGGGGAAGAAAGGGGAGTAAAGGATTAACCAGGAGGTCAGAGATTTATCAAGACTAGGCCTTTCAGACCAAGGACTTAGTAGTCAATAGGAATCTACTTCCTGAAGAGTAGAATCAGCACTATCTTGAGTAGTAAAAGCCTGATACCTTATGTCCTTGCAGCTTTGTCTCTTGTAATGTTGCATTGACATTTGACATCTAATTTTCTAGTTTCTAATAAGTAAATAATATATTAAATTAGCATAATACTTTCCAACCTGAGAAGAGATGGAAAGACCTGTCATAAAATAAGCATTTTCAACTCATGCCCTACATAGGCAGTCCAAAAGAATACAGAACAAATCCCACGGGCTTCTATACCTAGCACCTAGGGTTCCCTCTGAAGCTGAAATCTCTCTGCCTCTGTTTATTTCTGCAGGCCTGAGCTTGTTCTGCCATGGTGCCTTGTGCCATACTTAGTATTTGTGTTTGTGGCAGCCCTTTGGTCTCTTCATGCTATTTTTCGCTCTGATATTTAGTGAGTACATAACTTCTGTGAACACGGTTTCTTTGAATAACAGGCTAAAAGTTTCTAGGCTTTCTAACAGCCTAAATGTTTTTCCATGTGCATTTTCATCTAAATATTTGTTTTCCAAAATCAATGACCCTACAACTGACCCTAACAT
Source organism: Aptenodytes forsteri (assembly GCF_000699145.1). Classification (NCBI taxonomy): domain Eukaryota; kingdom Metazoa; phylum Chordata; class Aves; order Sphenisciformes; family Spheniscidae; genus Aptenodytes; species Aptenodytes forsteri. The sequence goes on along the minus strand of NW_008794774.1, from coordinate 5,652,465 downwards.
GATCTTTTTTCTGCTGGTATTAGTCTCTCTCAGCAGTCAACTAAATGCCTCTTGGTGTCTTCTCTGTGACTGCTGCCCATCCTTGCCATGAGACAATACTTGCCATCTTCCTGATGGGCCACTTTGCTTCATCCCCTTTGAGATTTGCCACTTTATTTGCTTCAACTTTGCTGGATTCTATCAATACTTCTATTCTAACCACTTGTAACCTGTTGCCCTGCAGATTTTCCCCTCCCTGAGGCTGAATGCCTTTATATGCAAATTCTTCCCGCACTGTGGTGAATTGGTACTGTCCACTACATAGTCGGTGCCTTCTCAGAGCACTGTATGAATGACTTGCTTTCACAAAGGAAGGAAGGAAGGAAGTCCTGTAATGATGCAGGAGTTTTATTACAAAAGTTTCTGTTGCTGCAAAGTGTTGATGCCCTTTCATTGCTGGTCATATTCTGAAGTAATATAAAGCAAATAGACCTAAAGTAGATAGTAAATTGACCAGAACCCTTTTTTGCTCCCAAATGTTAGAAAGGCATGCAATTTGCTAGTTGCATTTGAATGTTTTTAGGAGCATTCTTTTAGGGAAGGAAGAAAAGCATCCACAGAGAAAAAGAAAAACCATCTTAGACATCGTGACCAAAGCGTTTTATTTTACTACATGATGCAACACATAGCATTGTGCATGCTAGTTCTCCAAAGTAAAATAATTTGATTGCTTTTCACTAGTAGCTATGTTGTATTTCGTATAATTTTTGATAGTGTTAAAATCTTAAGGGAAATATTTCTTCAGTTCTATAACTATTTAGTTACAGAACTAAATGAAAATGAAATTTGAAAGCATCAAAGATTGGCTTGGAAGCAAATGGAATAAAGGTGTTCGAGGGCAGGCAAATGAGATTACAGTGGGAAACAAGAAATACTGTAAAAAACTCTGTAAAAATTTGAAAGACAGTTGAATATATGCCTCAAATCAAGAAAGAAAACACATGCGTAAATTGCATTGTGGAAAAGTATTAATTTACTATACTAGAAATAGAGTGATCAGATACCACTTTTTACTTGCAAAAATGACATAAAAAGTGAAAGGTAGCAATAAGCAACAGAGAGTATCTCTCTCTCTCTCTGTTGTCCATTCCTGTTTATTTCATATGCAAGCTCTTTATCTGTTCTACATGTTCAATTTTTTCCTTTCATTTAACAGGGGAGTTCACAAACATTATTAGGTTGCCTTGCATCGTAATCTCCATTTGCCTGCCTTTGCTATAAGCCATTAAATGGATGTACAGCTGTACACTGAGCTTTTTCGTTACTCTTCTCACAATTGTATCCCAGCAGTGTCCCAGCAATGTCATTTGTATCTATCATCTGTTGTGCCCTCTCAGCCTCTTCCTAGCAGCAGAAAAGCACACACTGTAGTGTTTTGGAATATTTCTATAACTATATAAAAATTTACTCTGCCATATGTTTACACTAGATGCAACAAAGTCAGGAAATGCACCTTGTATTTGGAGCAGAAATTGTATTTGGAGCAGAAATTGGTAAGATTTGCACAGAATTCCACACTCCCAAGAAAGCTTGATCTCCTGTACAAATGAAAAATTTTTCTTTTTGTCAAAAGCTGCACTATTCCAGTGGAGTATATTTAATGACCACTGCCTTCATCTTATAGCTTTAGCTGAGTGTACATCTCTCTAATCCTGTAAGTTAGAAAGTTCTTATAACACCCATTTTACACAGGAGGAACTGAACCACAAAGAGCCTTTAACTTGGCTGAGGTCACACAAAAAGAATAAGAAGGAAAACAAAACTGAACCCAATTTCCCAAGAATCCCTGGGGTGCCCCATGAGACATTCCTCCTCTAGACTAACTGCTTCTAGTATTTGCAGATTTGATATGTACCTCTGGTTGTGAATAGCATCTTTGTTAATATGTAAAAATAAGTGCAATCTTGAAAAATACTTTTGTTGATACAAAGAATTTATAATATATGCTAAGATGACAGCATCTTTGAGCCAGAAGACATGCTTGCTACTACTAAAAGGCACTCCAAAGTAAGAAGTATATTTACTAATGCAACATATGTTATATAAATTATTTTATGTGGAAAACGAGTGTAGTAATTTATATATTTCCATGTCCATTTTGTTTCATCTAAATACTCCATCTTTTTCCTTATTTTTAATTCATGGAAGAATTTCTATCTCAGGATGGAAGGGGAGAGAGTGAAAGATAAATGGCTTGAGGGTTAAAAGAGAAGTTGTACTGAGTGTTACCAGTCTTGGGAGATTATACCATCTTACATGGAGAGCAAAGGAAGAAGTGAAGAGAGTTTGAGAATACAGCCGTCTATGGTGACTGGAGAAGCAGAAGTCAATGATAATATGAGAAAATGGCAGAACCAGAACACGGAGAAAAAACCTGTAGTTAAATAAGTCACTTGGAAGTACTAGATCAGTATTGAAAGCAAAATACATTGGGACAAGCAATTCTGAGCAATTCCGAGTACTCACAGAAGAAATTCTGCCGAAGGATGAAACTAAGTGCCTGAGCCAGGTAGACTGTCTAGAAGTGCAGCTGTCAGTGTTACTAAGTATTGAGGATTGAATGATTGATGTCAACAGGTGTTCTTTAAACTATTTGCCTATAATTAAACATCAATATACTTTTTGTATGTGGATGATCTGCTAAGGATATGTAAACTGCATTATTAGATAGTATCGACATAAACTTCCCTGAAGTGTTTGAAAAGTAGTTAACTGCTTCCTGAGGTGGACTACTAGTTCGTTCTAAGAGAACTGAAAGCAGTTACTTTTGTTCACTTCATGCATTCAACAGAATTTTGACTATGATCTACTTCCACTTATTTGCCCTTCTATCAATGTTAATAAGGGAAAGCAAAGAGATAATTTATTTTAATATACCACAAAAGATATGATAATAAAAATATGTAGTCTGAAATTTCTTTTAAAGTATAGAACAGGACTTAGTCTGAATTTGATTGTGGTCCCTTACACTAAGAGGCCTATGTTTGTGAAAATCAAAGTAAATATATCTATGTCTTAAATAATAGTAATAACAACAACAACAACAGTGTTGCTTCCAATCTTACTGCTTATCTCAAATACACTACACTGCCTAAACAGCAGACAGAATCAGATAACAAATGGGCACTCCTCACCCGCGTTGGAGACCTGTGTTTTCAAGCACACACCCAAGCTTTTACCCAAAAGTGTGACAAAAAGAAAAGAAAGTCATAATCTAGGGTGTCCAAAATAAACTATTCAGGGTCAGTAATAGCAGCTGTATGTCTTTTTAATCATAACTATTTTCCTTCCTAGCTTTCAGCAGGGAAACCTGACTGCCAGTAGAACTGATTTTAATGACAAATGATTGAGGGAAGTTCACAAGACACATGAACATCAACACAAATTACCAAGAGGGGATGAAGTATACCCATTCCCTGTTAAATGGTGCCTGAGTTCTGCATTAAAATCTAGGGTGAAATTATTTAATACTCTTGACCTACCTATCAGATTGAATTCACAGATGCAAACTTTCCTTTGTGTGGAGTTTGTTTGTGTTTCCTGCATGGCTTGAAAGCTTTTATTCTTGAGGCTCTGCGCTAATAATGAATACTGTAACCAATTTTAAACGCTGAACAATTTTTAAAAGTCAAATTCAGATGCCTAGTACTGTCTGCATGAGACAAATTAATTTCTTCTATTATACCTGTAAGCATTGCAAATGTTATGTATCTTTGGGCAGCCCTTATCTGAAAGCTGTCTAATTCTGCTGTTTGACTTTATTATTGTTGCTTGCATAAACACATTTCTGCAAACAAATACTTTTCTTCTCTGAACAGACAATCCTGTAAGTTTCACAAATTTCTAATTTTGGCTGTGACATGAAATGCATTTAGTGAATATCACACTGGAGAGATCTCTTATTTCATACTGTAATCACAACTAGTATCTGAAAATATTTACAAGAAGACAAAACAATCATCCTGCCCTCAGACCAAAAATTACTGCTTCCTGAGAATACAGTGATTTAAGAAATCCCCAGTCTGGATATGACTTAAGTATCACATGTTAGTTCTGGGCCAGCCAAATACCTTTACTGTGGTTAGCGGTCTGCAAGACAGTTGAAAAGACTTCAATTTAATTCCCTGCTTTTGCATACTTGACCAAACAGACCAAACAGACAGCTATGCCGATACAACATCTTTCATCCAAGAGTCTCTGAAGATGCACAGCAGGAAAATGCTGAATTGTTGCTGTTCTTAGGGTGATATTACAAAGAAGGGGGCCATGCATGAAATACCAAGAAATCTGAAATAAATTTTTCAAAGTTGAGAATGTGTCATTATGGGAGATCTAGTTTTTACTAATGTTAAGTGTTTTTACTAATGTTAAGTGAATGTACAGCTCTATGCCAAGCCAACTGGAGCTTAGCACCCTCAAAAATTGTTATCCTGGGTAGGTCTTAGAAGGTAGTTTTCAGAGAAGAATGCACAAGTCTTCACTGGTTTGTCGATGTAATGCCGTTGTGCTCTATTGGCAAGGCTGTAGTTAAACCTGAATGGATAAGCTTTTCAGGATACAAGCTAATTCTGCACAGAGCTACCAGGCTGTCTACAATAGGTTTCAAGAGTCATGTAAAAGCATTTATTAGCTTGGTTTCTGTCCTAGTTGATAACATCTGTACTGTTTTTGTAACTGAGCTGGCAATCGTTGGATCAGCAGTCACAACTACTTGGCTCAGCTGTGTCTTGAAACACATGGCATGGCTTATTGGAACAGAGGAATTTTGACAATGATAAGGTTGATCCTAATTTTAGTAACAACTTTCATGGCAGAGTAAAGCATATTTTATATGTTTAAAAACTACAGATAGCAATTAGCTAGAAGAAGTTACAAGAACCCTGAAGACGGTTTAAACTGGTCTTGATCAACTGAAAGCGGCTAAGAAGGGATTGTTTAAATGTAACTGGTAAAGAACAACACAGAGTAAGGTAAAAATCAAATAAAAAAAGAAAAGGACTAGCATCTTGGATATTATGGATCACTAATACAGTTGGGGAGATCAAGTTAGAGTGGAACATAAGCTGACTAGATCAGTATGATATTAAAAGGCAAATACCATTTTGAGCTGTATTACCAAGAACATTGTATATAAAATACACGAGGTAATTACTCTTTTGTCTCTGGATCACGTGAGGCTTCAGCTAGAGAACTATTTGCAAATCAGTCCAGTGAACTTGCTGACATTTATGGTAAGTTGAGTAGTACTCAGGGAAAAGCAACAAGAGTGCTAATAATTTTCAGAAATACAACCTGTGAGGAATGCTTGAAGGAAAAGGCATTGTTTAGTCTATGGGGGAGGTGGACGTCTGAAAAAGAACATGATAAAGGTCTTCCAGTGTTCAAAAGTCTGCTATCAAGTCTGTCTAGGATAGGACAAGAGTGCTTCAGTTTATTTATAGGGAAAAAATATTTTGTTTAGCTGTTAGGAAAATCTAACATTAAAGGTAGTGAAGTACTGGCGTAGGCCACTTATGGAGGGTATAGTGGGTTTTTCTAGAAAATTTGGAACCAACATCTCTTAGAGATGTTCTACACATACTAATCTTGTCTCAAAACAGATTAGAAGTCCTGAGATTTCATCCAGATCCAAAACTCTGCGATTCCATGAATTCAAGGTGACATACAGACTGCACATATCCAGTTTAAAATGAAGTAACATATCTCTGTTTGTCATATACAGTGGTGATGCTGAACGGTTTGTGTCTCCTGCTCACCAACACAATACCTACTTTTCATCTAAAAGGCATAGCACCAGTAACCTGTTGCTACCTTATACTGATGTATTTCTTTGTCCTGGTATCAGTGATTAAATTTAGAACCTAAATTATTGGCCTTTATAAAAATACCATAAAGTGCTTTAAAGGCTGGAGGTGAGTAAAATTGTTTTGAATACGGCAAATAGAGAGTGAAGTATTATGAGAGCTAGAAGTAGCCCATTATGTGTTTGTTTGATGCCTCCCTGTTACAAAATGAGGTATTCTGAGCTAGGTGCACTCCCGATGAATAGCATTTTCCTCTGGAGTCTGAAAAAATGTATCCATTGGTATGCTTCGACAACAGATTTCCTGAATAAACGCCTCCTAATAGTATACATGGAGGACCAGATGTCTGTGTCTTTCTTCTGCATAAATGTGGCACTCCAATTAAAGATCATCCTTCCTTTCATATATAAGATTTATCTTAGCTCCAATTTTTAAGTAATGATTTCAATTCTATCAACATCTCTTACAAAGAACTAAGCAATGCTTTTGTGTGTGTGTGTGTGTGTGGTCTGTAAAGGACTAAGAACACAAAGAAGCTGAAGAAGTTACAAGGAAGTACTTTTTGTCTTTTAAGAGAAATATGTGAAATGAGTTAGAAGAATGCAGACAGTAACTATCCGGCTTCCTTTTAAAAATGTGACTTGGACTGTATTTCAACCATTCTTTAAACTTTCACGGAAAAAAAAAAAGAGGAGAAGAAAATATATTGAAACCCTAACCTATCCTATATTATTAAAGACTGAAACAGGAAATAGCAATAATGTTATGGGAGGCACTGACAATAAAGCTTGAATTCATGTACTTTCCACACCACCAAAACCCACAAGACTGTAGCTGCTAGGCATATGTATCTGAAGATCCAGCTAATTCTGTGATTATTCAGTTATAGACTATGGAGTAGTAAAGCTGTTTAAGTTCAAATATTTTATTTGCTTGTCATGTCACCGAACTGAAGATGCCAAATAACTGCTGCTGACATCTTGATTTTGTAACAGTTGTCATTGCTCTTATCTCACAGCTTGTGGCATTTCTTCTTTAGTAGTAATATATTTAGTTTGTTATCAGTGCAATACCCATCAATTGGCAGTAACAGGTCAGGCAGAAGAAACTTGACTTCATCACAGTGATCTGTGGAACAATGTTGCCACCTTGGACTGGGACAGGTTTTAAAGCTGTTTTTTAGAGCAAGATGGGTGGGTGGGTGTGGTTATTACAGAGCTTCCATTTTGTTGCAGCAACTGTTATAATTGTTTTGATGCTTCTGAGTACTAGAACATTTAAAATTATGGTGTCTAGATCACAAAGGCAATCAGCGCTACCAACTTTTTTTACTTATGTGTGTCAAACATAAGTCTTTTGCTTGTACACAGTGTATTCATTTGCAGAAGTCATAGGGCAGAGGATACATGCATATGCAAGCTTTTCAGATGCACCAAGAAATCAGAAATAGAGGGTCAAAGTAAAATGTTCACCATATACAGCATAATTTTACAAAGAGAATCTCAGTCGCTACAGACTCAATGGCATCTTCTAAGAATAGCCAGCCTTTCTGGGACAGTATTTCACAAAGAAGAGTTTCTTGCAGTCCTTCAAATGGTAGCTACCTTTGCCTCTTTAGAGCCATTGCCCTGTCCTCTTCACATCTAGCTCTCCTCTGAGAGAGGTATTCAGTGACGGTACTGGCAGGGTGGAATACAGAAAGTCTCTCTAAGCGTATTTGTAAATTAACTTTCATAGTAGAAAGTCACATCTTTCTATCCTTTAAATCAAATATAATGAAAGACTCTCCTGCCCTGCATAACTGAAACTCATGAACTAGAAGAGTTATGAATGCTGAAAGATCCACATTTGAATTTTGAATTGACTCTAAAACATTTTGAGGTTTTAAAAAGAACCATTTAGCCAACAGTTCACTATTTCTCTTATTCTCCTTGTCCATCCATACACACATGCAATAAATTCTTTTTATTAATTTCATTTCATATATATATATACACACACAGGTGGGGTCAATTTAGTATTTTTAATTCAGAAAATACAACTAGGACATCCACAAAGTTGGAGAGATTGGTCCAAGGTCCAAGACCAACCCTTCGGATTTGAAATCAAAGTAACTGAAAGTGGGGCAGCCAAAGGAGAGAAAGGAAATTCAGAGTTCTATCTGGATAGCACTGTCAATTCCAAAGAGTATTTGGCTTATGATCCAGTGTTAGAAGTGCATGGAGAAAAAAGTACTGTAAAAAGGAAAGTAGTTTTTGGACACAATATTTTCATTTCCTACCTTTTCCAGGTTCCTCAGATTTTAAGCAATGCCTATAGCAAAGTCTACACCTCTTTTTGTAATTGCACCTGGCCACAATGTGCGAAAGAAAAAAAGTCCAGTAGATGTCCTCCACAAAGTATTTGTACTAAAGAGCAGCGAGAGTACCTGGCATTCTAACTAGATCTTTAGATGTGAGGCTTAGAACCAAGCTCAAGTTCAAACAAGACCGATTAAGTATCTGCAGTTAGAGTGGCTGAATCCTCTAAGGATTCTTAGAGGTCAAAATCTAAAAGCTGGTCTTCGGAAAGAAGGCAAGGATCAAGCTGTCAATTCTTCTGCCTTCTTTTCTTTCTCTTGACATGAAGATCAAATTGTATTTTGAATTTGTAATTTGAATGTAAATTTCAAATTTGTAATTTGAAGCAATTATAAAAGAAATAAAAAAGGAATAAAGACGTTATGATGCATGAGGAATCATTACGCCACATTATTTAAAGCCTGCTTTAATGTTCTGCACTGTATTGAGCTTAGGTTACCACATCCATTTAAAGTCTCCATTTAAGCAAGGTGTAAATAGCAGAAAAATTGTTCTGCTAAAAGTAGGGAAATCTTAGCAGTAATCTTTCAAGACTGGACATGACAGATTTTGTGACTTGCCCTGCAATATTACATTTGACATTTTTGTTGCTTTTAAGATGCTGAGCTACCAATCATTATTTGCTGTGACTGGGGCATTTCATTTGTTAAAACTCATTTAAGAAAGGAAGCTAAGGGCACAAATGCTCATTGTGAGATACCGGGATAAAAGAATTAAAATCCCATCAACAGTTAAAGTTCAAGTCTAAAGCAGTTAAACTGGATAAGAAAAAAGAGAGACTTTCCCATCATGCTTACAACTAACTCTCCAAGGCAATCACTTTTAACTGGAGTAATAAAAGGAAAACAAACGGTAACACACTAAGAGAACTGAAAAACATTGAGATTCACTTGGGAAAAATACCCTCAAGTGTTATATGAGATAAGCTGAGGCATATTCCAGAATGCATATAGAACACTACGTGTGGTCTCTGACTAGCAATTACTAAGCTATAGAAAACAATTTTGATGGACACAGATTGGAAATGACAACAGAGAAAGAAGAAACTTCAATCTAGAGAGCTCTTAAATGTAAACGTTTCTCCAATTCTTACTGGAGAAAGCATGACCATAGAACTAGCAAATAGATCCAAAATATGTATTTTTACTTTCTTTACTACTTTAAGCAAGTTGCTGAAACTTATTGCACCTTATTCTCTTCATCTCTAAAGTGGGTTGAACAGTTTTGTTCCTTCGCTCATGTCTAAACCTTCTAATGTCCCTTACAAAAGCTCTTGTAGAACTACAAAGTAACATCTCTTATCTATTGCTTTTAATATATATTCTTTCAGCTGAGCTCATAAAGTACTGGAAGCACGTTTGTGTTTAAGAACATCTGCTAATGCATTTGGGAAAGTTTAGGATAAATCAAACTGTGTGGTAGCAACCTCTAAAAGACAGTTAGAAAAGATTGGGTACAGAGGATATGGTACAAAAAGAAAAAAGACGGATATGCTGCAGACAACCTTCTTCATCTCCAAAAAACACCATTATGACTGGGAGGATCTAGCAATACTTAAGTGCTGGAACGACTTCGAATCACCTTCAGTATTTTAGTGCAAGAGGCAAAGGAAACATAATTAGCTGCTCTTAAATTCACTTCCTGAATGACAAAAATGCTTTTTGACTCAGAACACTGAAGTATCTGTATTATTACTTGACATTCATGAACTTTATAGTGAATTTTGTCAGTTGGTTAACAGGGGTTAGAAAGTTATATGTTCAGAAGTTAAGAAATGTTATCATTACGAGTGTCTACACAACATTAATTCAGCCCTTTCATGTGATGAGTACATGGTGTCTGAAATTATATGATCATGTACTGTTTTCTCCCTGCAAGATCTGTCTGTATGAAGTACACAGAATGAGTGATGTTCTCTAAATGAAAATGAATGTCTGTATAATGAATGAAGCTTCTTTCTTAAGACTCCTGCTTAATCTGCTGCTGAAGTTTTAAGGTGTGTGATGAATGAGACAGGAAGAGAAAGATAGACCTATGGTGAAAGCAGATGAAGCAGTTAAATCCCACCCTGGAGAATTTGATTCTACCCCTGACTCTGAGCTCCTGTGTAATCCTGGGCAACTCACTTTAAACAAAATGTTTACAGCTGGTCACTAGTTTTTCACTTCTTGGCTCAGGTCGCTGTGGTCCCTAGCTAAGTTCAGGTGAACTCCTTCAGAAGTAGCATCCTTCATACTCTGCCTACATCAGGTCAAATTTCTAATTCTTGCTTTAAAATACCAGGAAATTTTAGTTTGCCAGGGAAGGCATTAGACCCTTTTTTATAATAAATGAACAGATATTCTTTCCAGTTAGATTCTTGAAAACAGTTGAAGTTCTCCCGAAATGTCAAAATCTGAGAGATTAACTAGATAAAACTCAAATAAAAACATTTAAAAAGAGGAAAAAAGAAATAAAAATGAAAAAAGGGAAAAGAGAAATCTCTAATAGGAAGTAGGAGCCTACCTTTTGTGTAAGTCATGCTATAAGCCATGCTACCTATTGTAGAGTAATACTCAGCATAAGAACTTAATATAAATGTTCAGTATGCATATGGGTGCTACAGCCATATTTCTGAATAAAATGAATAACCAGAAAAAGAGGAAAAAAGAAATAAAAATGAAAAAAGGGAAAAGAGAAATCTCTAATAGGAAGTAGGAGCCTACCTTTTGTGTAAGTCATGCTATAAGCCATGCTACCTATTGTAGAGTAATACTCAGCATAAGAACTTAATATAAATGTTCAGTATGCATATGGGTGCTACAGCCATATTTCTGAATAAAATGAATAACCAGATGTGATGCCCATGCCCCCACGTAGCTGGACACAAGGGAGCAATGACTGTGCAGAAATGGGGGATAGGATGGAGCAAAGGCCCCATAGCTCTCGCCTGTTTGGACACTGTCATCCTTGAGTATGTCCTTGCTTGGTAAGTCTGCCTCTGCCACATCTCTCGCAAATCTTAGTGAAACTTACATGCCCCCACCCATGTAGCTGGACACAAGGGAGCAATGACTGTGCAGAAACGGGGGACAGGATGGAGCAAAGGCCCCATAGCTCTCACCTGTTCAGACACTGTCATCCTTGATAAGTCCGCCTCTGCCACACCTCTTACAGTTCTGAGGCCTAAACTTATGTCAAGGGCCTAAAGACCCAAACAAGGGCTTATCTACCGAGACCATGCGGCGACAAAAGCATAAAGAATGCGGACTGCAGGAGGCTCTTCGGAGCTCCCTCTCAGCTGGACTGAGATCCCCAAACCGTCTGTGACCACTGGCTTGATCCTTATCGACAGGTTGTATCACCCTCCCTGTGTATGTAGTTGTGTCGTGTTATGTGTTACGACTTCGTGAACCTGTATGCTTGCTTAAGGATTCTGGCTCTCATAATAAACTGTCACCATATAGTACCCACCTGACTGTGGAGCCTGAGTAGTGGTCGTTTCCCGCCCCCCCCCCTTCTTTTGGTACTATACGGTGCATGACACCAGATTAGGACTTCATAATGGTATTGGTCTAAAAAGGTGATGGTTATTTTTATGCTGAACTGGATTCTTTACCCCTTTACTAGTTGTGGATTACAGAAAATAGGTTTTATATGCAGGACAGGGCATAATTTCTCTGTTGGAGATTCTTTCTACCGGTGAACTGGTTTTTCATTTACATTTCAATTATACTATTCTCTAGAAGTGTTCTTTCTCACCTTGTCAGCCATTAAAATATGGAGGATTTCAGTTTGATATGTGGCTATAGCCCCTTATAGGCTACTGGTGCCTTATGTCCCACCTCTGCTCTGTTGGTTGGGCACATCCTCTGGGCTGCACTTCCAGGTTTGCAAAATGGGCAGAAGATTCAAGTGAACCATAAATTCCTTCAGTGAGAAGGAAGATCAAGACAGCAGAGAAATACCACACTCTGGAGACATCACGATTTAGATGACTTATACTTCCATTCCTCTCAAGCTGCAGTTCTTACTCAGACTCTATCTCAAACTTGCAACATCTCAGTGCTCCAATCTGGAAAATCAAAATAAAAGTGAAGAAAAATATTTTTCTAACTAACTTTGTTCATACTAATTAATCCCAGACCAATGAATACTACTAATTCTTTATGGTGGTTATAACTGATTTTGAAGAAAAACTACAGTGAGAAAGTATTTGCTGTATAGGATAGATATTCCTGTTGATGAGGCTGAAATTGTTAGAGACACTGCTCTCTTTGCTAACAAATATCGTAAGTCTAAAAAGCAAGGAAAAGTTTAGGCTTTGCTCCTACTTTCTGAAACCTTACATACAATCTCCAAAATTTAAGATAATTACATACTTTGAGAAGTCATAAGACAGTCCTGTGACACAGCTTGAGTCTGTATGCTGTCTTTTGAGGTGTTGATTTAGCTACAAGTAAAGATATGTTGTCATTTTCTGCAATGTCTGTGATGTGTGCTGATGTCACAGTCACCGCAGCAATATAAAAAACCAAAAGTCACTGTGCAGGTGGATGGCATAGTATTTTAACAAGGGCCCTATCTTCTTAGGATTATCTTAGAATATACCACATAGTAGGCAAATTTGAAAGCAAGAACTGAATGCAAATTTAAAACTATTGTTTATGTGACTGAAAGTGTGATTCTGAAAGATGAAAAATTTCTGAAAAGCTCAGAGCTTGTTCAGTCTGAAGTCTAATGATGATGTATATTCAAATGTCACCACTTTGCTGCTGATCCTTTGAGCAGAAATGTCTTATTCCACAGTTTATCCTGTAATCTCATACTGTCAACCCAAGAATCAGAACTCCCAACAGCCAACTTGCCTCCAGCTATTTTACCTCCTCAGCAGCTTTCAAGAGGCTGTAATATACTGTCAATACAAAAGCCACTGGCTTATTGACAGGTGGAAGAAAAAAAAGGGAGGTTTAAAAAAGCTGAATTAAATATCAAGCAAGATAACAAAGGAATGTCTCCACGAGGCTTTATTAGTTTTCATACAAAATTACTTAAAATCTTTAAAAAGAAAGTAACTGGAAGCTATTAATGATTGTGTTACACTTAATAGGTTCTTTGTTTGAAATGATAGATCAGAGCTTAGATAAATTTTTTTAGTGTGTGATATAGGTTATTATCACTGTAATCTATTGGTTTAGTGAATATAGGACTACCTCCTTCAAATGTCTAGCCTCAGTTAAAAAAAAAATCTCACTTTTCCAAAGTAGTAAGGAAAGCTGGGTTTAAATGTAGTTGAATGGCCGTCTACCTACTATAAGCCTTTTCTTTCACAAAGCTGTAACTGCCTTTGATTCACTTCTGTGAAACTGCATAGTAAAGACTAGCCTTGTAAGGGGCATGGCATATCTTTATTCAAGTGGGTGACCATGCCTTTTGCGAGCTAAGGTTACTGCACTTTATTTTTAATCTGCATCAAGCTAGCTTGGACCCTCCCTTCCTCATGTGAGGAGACATGCAAGTGAACTTGCCAAGGCTTTAACCACTAGAGGGCTGTGTGAACACAATTTTTTGGCAACTTCTTGGCCCTTCACCGGTTCAAAAGGGCATATGCGTTTTTATGTGCGATAAAATGTGACTCTGAAATAATTAACTAGGTTTTTCTTATCTCTCCCCTTTGACAGAAAACGCATCAAATCATGGCTTAATTAGTCCTGTGAATTTTTTAGAATGACCATAAATTAATCAAAATCTTTGTTGGTCATGGTACTTGTATAAAAAAATGCAAAATCCTAAAAAATCTAAAATCCTCTTGATTCATTGTCTGAGCCTGAAACATGCTCAAGGATCGAAACTAATCCTGATGAAGTGTGGACACTGCAAATCCTGTTCATAAGCTGATACATATTATGGCTAATGAAGGTATCTGATGAATACCCAGAAAACAGAATGAAATTTCCAGAGAAACACAGATAACGTTGAGATATATCCGATCAGTTTTTGTCAAAACCTGGTTTTGATAGTAATATAGATCATTTACCCTTCCCTCTTCCGACAGGCATAGGAAATGCACAAATAACAAAGACAGCAAAATCTGGTAAAAGGCCTGGAAACTTGGTAATTCACAGAGACATGCCGTTCATTACTTTAAGAGTTTGCTGTGGTTTTAGGCCATAGCAGATGCAGGAAAAATCAGAAGTGCCAGGCAGCTACCTATTTCACGTACTTGACCCGCCTCCTCTCGATTCTTCTAAGTGCCTGCTGGGTCATCAACGTGTCCAGTCACACCAAAAGGGAACAGGAGGGAAATTGTCCTAGTATTTGTATTTCACGTCACCTGAAAAGTTCTCCGAGTGTTCACTTGTTAAAGATCCAGTCCTAATCTCGTATTTATACAGAGCCTGAGGAAGGGAGCCAATTTTGATAGCGCTAGTGACCCTCAGCGCTTTCGCAGGCAGGACACGAGGGATGGCCAGATAGGCTCGGCTATCACTACCTATAGATAAAGCATGATAGCCTTCTGTCACCCTCCCTTTGTCAAGCAACTCATGCGACGCATAAGGTACTTGCCACCCCCTCAACGCCGTGAGCGGGGGACATGTGGGAGAACGCTTTAAATCGGCTACAAACGGGGGTAAGGACAGATTTCGCGGGGGAAGGCGCCAAGACGGGACTGACGGTCCGCAGCCCTTATCCCTCCGAGGCGCTGGCCGGGCAGAAAGGTCGCCGGCGCGAAACGACAGCTATCGGCAACGCCTACGGCCATGCCCGGCCGTCAGGCACAGCCCCGAGGCGGGCGGTACGTGTGCGGCCGCGGGAGGGCGCGGAACGGCCCTCCCCGCCCCCCTGCCCCCCCGCACGCGCTCCCTCAGGGCGCGCTCGGCGGCCG
>NW_008794774.1:5635968-5636648 GCF_000699145.1 Aptenodytes forsteri | reverse complement strand
TGTGCCTGCGCGCCGAGGGCCGCAACGCCTGCGTTTCCCCGGCGCCGCTGGGGCAGGGTTTCGCTCGGTTTGGCTCCGTGTCACACACAGATGTGACTCTTGTCTGTTCCCTGCAAACGTACAACCGTGACGGCTCACCTCCTCCCGCCTCCCCCCCCCCCGCCTTCCCCCCCCCCCCAACAAAAAAAAAAAACCACCCTTTTACAAAAATTTCTTCAGATCCCACATCCAGCAGCAGCAGCCGCCGCCGCAGCAGAGCCCCGGGAGCTGATGGAGCAATGGGTGGGAAGCGGGAAACCGGCATCACAAGCGAAAACTTTTCATCTGCCTAACTTTTCGCTTCCCTTCTAACGCTCTCCCCTCTCCCCCTCCGGCTCCTTACCCCCGCCTCTGGGCTACGCTTCATTTTCCGCCGTGTCTCTCCCCTCTCTCTGCCCTCCCTCCACCTTTCTCCTCGCCGCCTCCTCTCTCGCTCGCTCCAGCGGCGCCTGGAGCTGATAAGGAAGAGGAGAAGCAGCGGGAGAGACTGCAGCCGCTGCGAGGAGGAACCGGGCAGAGGAGCGCGAAGGGGAAAGGGAGAAGAGGGAAGAGGGAGGCAGAGAGGGGCGGCCAGCCCCGCGCGGCGCCGCCGGCCACCCTCACCACAAAGTTGGCGGCGGCCGCTGGGCGGTTTTGACAGC
>NW_008794774.1:5611224-5635501 GCF_000699145.1 Aptenodytes forsteri | reverse complement strand
GCGTATTTTTGGTTTTTAAATCTCTATTTTTTTAGTTCAAATCACCTGGGGGGGGGAGGGGGGGAGAGGGGGGAAGAGAGAGAGAGGCGCTGAGAGCCCAGAGGCAAAAGGAAGGGTGCAGGCACTGCCGCTGAGAGGAGATCGAGAGACAGGGGGTGCACTTGACAACCAGCATGCAGAGATGGTAAGAAGTTTCCAGCAGCCTTTCCTTTTCTTTGGTTTGATTTGATTAATAAATTGTGCAGTAACACAAGCAGCCCTGCTCGCTATCCGGTGTATTTCAGCCTTCAAATAAACAAGCAGCCGGGCAAGGCGAAGGAGGAGGATAATAAATAAATAAATTAGCCCTGTGCTGCGTGGATTGGGGGAAAAAATGACTAAGAGGCTGTACTAAACTTTAAGTGAGTTTGGGGGGTTGAAATGGGATGGCCACATGCTTTTTACCGCCTCCTTCCCTCCACTAAAGATGAGGGGCTAGTGTAAAAAAAGTGCGTGCATATGGAGGGAGGGAGAGTGAAGGTGGAGTGGGGTTGAATCGGACATACGGTGGTCTGATCTTTTTTGGACACCACCTTCTTCTCGGAAATGAGTAAGGTTTGCACGCAATATAAAGGTAAACGTTGAGAGCGGGGGAAGGAGCTGTGTGTTTGCGTGTGAAACAACGCCTGAGGCAGGGAGAGAGAAGTGTAAATCCACCTTTCCCTCCGTAACTCTTTTCTTTTTGTTGTGCATGTGCTTGCAGTTTGCACCTCTCCAATCAGCGATTGTTAGCAGAACTTGCAGAGTTATGCTGATGCCCGAACTGTAAAAGGGAGGGGGGAGCCCCCCAAAAACAACTTTGAGCAAGTTTTTGCTGCTTATTTCACATGCTGTGCAAATGCACGTCTCCTTTACAGCAGGGTTTTGCAAAGCAGGGTCTGGGCTTTCACGACCTCTTAATTTAAAAATTAAAAATCGAAATGACTGAGGACCTCAGTTGACTGAAGTCCGTTTGTCTGGGTTGTGATGTGAGGATACGTTAAAGAGCTGCGAAGAACAAGCACGTTTAAAGACCCATGACTACACTTAACATGCATAATGGTAACTGTTCGTATTAACAAGTGGACTGACCTCAGTGATGAACAGTGATCAGCCCATATTCAATGAAGCAGTATATTTTCAATCGCTGTTTGACTACTGCCTTGCTTTCAGTCAGCTTTTGTCACCTCACTCCAGGGATGTTATATATCTGTCTTGTCTGTCTTGAATATACATGTGTGCGCACGCACACACGTGTGTATATGTATGTGTATGTATGTACATACATACATGTATGTATGTATATACAGCACTCAAACTATAGATACAGTGTGTGTCTCTGTGAATGGAGAGCTTGAGATGGAGGGTTTGTATTTTTCCCTTCTTTCCCGAACATGACATGTCTTGTTTCAGTGATCAAAGCCACAATTGGAGTGTAGAAGATGCAACTGTCAAATGTAGGCAACAATAAAAAAAAAAAAAAAAAAAAGAAGGGAGGGGGAAAAAGCAGCATGTGCCCAAGACTGTGGTTACAGTAACGCTGACAGAAATTAAAGTGGTTTTGAAAGCAGCATGCGATTTATGATGGTTCCCATTTACCTAGAGTCAAGCTGTTGTAAAATTGATGCACAAAAGACATCATGTAATAATCTGGTGTACCCAGGATTAAAGTGGCAATGAGTGTCTTTTTGTGTGTGTGTCTGGCCGACAGTTGAAATGGTTTGAAACTATTTTTAAGTAAGAAATCAAAGCAGGATATTACATATTTCTTTTCTTAACCTGTATGTTAGCTGTGTATAGCAGCCGGTGAAATATTTTTTAGTGGAAGTGGGCTTTTATTTCTCGTTATCTTCCATTTCCCCTCTATATTATAACCCATCTCCAAAGATGAATTTTAAAATGGGGTAGCGTTTTTGTCATAGTTTCAGAGTACAAATGTTCACAGTTTAATTACTGAGTTCATTTCAGAGAGTAATATTTAATAAGCCTGATCAGCAGATCTGCACAAGAATACCAAGTTCCTGTAAAAGTATGTGGAACTT
Organism: Aptenodytes forsteri; assembly: GCF_000699145.1. NCBI lineage: Eukaryota > Metazoa > Chordata > Aves > Sphenisciformes > Spheniscidae > Aptenodytes > Aptenodytes forsteri. Next base: position 5,633,441 of record NW_008794774.1, on the reverse strand, counting down.
TCCTTGCCCTTAAAAATTGCAGGAATTTTTAATCTGAAATTTAATGGGGCATATGAGCTGTCTGATACACTGTAGTTTCATTTTAAGCTGTCCAGTATTAATGAACCATCTAGCTCAATGTAAGTTCTGCTTTAAATTTCTAAAGCACATGAATTTTAAAATTTACCCACTAAATATTTCAAATGATCCACCTTTACCTGATCCAGATGCAGGAAAATCTAAATGTAAATTATAAACTAATTTGTTATGAGCAAATTTTGAAACTCCTTTTAAGACCTGGTTTTGTGAAAGTGTTCCTTAAGCACATATCTTACACACATAACAGGAAAACCCTGCCTTGGTACATTATTTTGTAAAAATACAACACTGTGACATTTTAGGGGAAAAAACTGAGCAGATCTATGTCTTTAATCACATTTCATTTTTATTATTGAGGTATTTGTGTAAGATGGGTATGTGACTACATTAAACAAAGTAAAGGAACAGACAAAAGCAGAGATGACTACTGCTATATTAAAATGTGTTACAGTTTGAATTTTCTAGTGAGTTTTTGAGTTCAGTGCTTTACATAACATTTTGTCCTAATCTTGCTTGCTGTCAGAGATGTTTCATGGTTGTGCAATTGCTGCAGTCAAGAATGCCAATTTGCATTCCAGGAGTGTCATTTGATTACTTTTATCTGCACAGCTCGAAGACCAGCCCAGACCTCTCATTTCATCTTGCCATGTCACGAGTCAGTGCTGTGTCGTCTTTTCAAAAATCTGCCTGATTTAGACAAGAAAGAAAAGTACTTTCATGTTGCAGCCGCAGTCCCCTGCTAACTTGTCAGCAGCAGGATATGATTCACTTGGGCCCAGAAGAATGGTACAGAGACGAGGGTTAGGCGGTTCAATAAGCCCATGGACAGGTAGTGTGTGACGTCCCAAGAGAGCTTAAGTTAATGAAGAACAGGTCTGCTTAGTTCTTCACACTCTGACCTGGTGCTGTCCCCACAGTTTTCTCATTTGATCTTTCCCAGCAAATTGATCTTTTCTAGTACTTTTTTGCCTTCCAAGTTAGTCCTTGTGGGACTGAAATTAGCAGAGCAACTTAAGTTGGATAATACAGCTGTTCAGAAAAGAAGAAATTGGACACTAGCTCATAAAGGGGGGAGGGGAAAGTAAGCTATTCTTTCTGTTATTACTCAGTTTTCCTTTTTTTTTTTTTTTTAGTTTTAGTTTAGAAAACGTCACAATAGCCATATTACTTTGGAAGTTAGCTTTCTTTCTTTTCTATAGTCTGTATGGATGGTCCATTGCACACTGCATTAAATGTGTATCGTTTAAATAAAACAAACATGCTTGCAGCATAGACTGCAGGTTTGCTTTGGTATTTGTCAGTTGAACTTGCTTGTTAGAAATTATTTGCTAGTCTGTAATGAGGCTTTTACAGTTGTCGTAAGACATTTTAAATATCAATTGCACATGCCAACTACATTATTTATAACCTGCTAAATAACTGTAATTCCGTAGTATCCAATACTGAAATGCAGTGGAGATTAAACAATAAAGTCCATTACGAATAGTATGTGTAAATATTATGGTAGGTGAAAATACAGTCAGCAAATTACCACTGGCATTACTGGTTTTCTGGAAAAGCAGTGTATACAAACAAATTGGTTTTGAACTAAGGCACTCTGTACTTAAAATCTGGGTTCTAAAATGGGGCTATGGTATTATCTATCATTCTTTTTTACATTATTTTGCACTTCGTAATTGGGAAGTGGAATGGAGGTGTGTTTGTGTGTGTGTGTGTTTCAATACATACAGGGCTAGGTTGTCAAACAATGTAAGATTTCAAACTAGAATTTGGTAAATAAAGTGTAAGTTAGAAATGATTAAGAGGGTCTTCAGTATGCTGCACAATAATAAGCAGTATTTAACTTTCTGTATTTCATAGCAGATGTTCTCACATATCATCCATGTCCTTTCAAGTTGTAGAATTGAAAACACTGCTGAATGAAAACAAGAGTACTTATTATGTAAGGGAAATACTGCTCTCACTCTCTCTCAGCATTGCTTTTGAAAATGGGAAGGAACTGTAAGGGATCATTGGTCAGCTAAGCTCCTCTACAGAGCTAGAGGGAGCTTCATGATTTTATTAGATATGCCATAGGTAAGAAAAAGGGGAAGAATATTCTGAATAAGGCAGGGCTGATTACTAACTTTTTTCCAGAGCCGAAGATCTAGAACTTAGACTTTGAGGTGGCTTTATTCTATGTTACATACACATGTATGTCAGTGGGATTTGCGGCTGACTACAGATCTTGTAAATTTCAAGCAAAACAGAAATGACCAACAGCAAAGTAATTACATTAAAACAAGTCCAAGTAAAACATTGGATTTTATAAAAAAAAAAATATTATATTTTTTTCCCCCTCAAAGATGGGAGTTTCTGTCAGTGTCCCTTTTCCTTTTGCACATTGGACACCATCACCAGAATTTGAAGTCTTTTCTTCACTGAATATTGTTTAATGGAAGAGTCCTTACTTTCAGTCTGCAGGTTTCCATGGGGCTTTTGATTTCATGATTTAATTTGATTTAATGTCCACTATTAGTATGTGTTAGGAAAAAATTGTGCATGTCTGGAAATACAAAAAGTTCCCCCCAAAATACAAAAAAATAGAGCATATCTGTCATTTTGGAAATGTGTATCACTTCCTAATCTAGCCAGGAATTTGTACTTAATTTAGAGGCATAGCATTTAACATGGCTTAATAAAAAGCATCTGTTTAAACCTTGTATTCTGTGTCAGTTTCATCCCACCTAAATTCTGACATATTTGTTCTAAAAACGCATTGATCATAATTGCTGCTTAATAGTTATATGGCAGCTTTTACAAGCATTACTTTGGACAAACTTATTTACCATTTAAGTAAATGATACAATCCAGTGAGATAAACTACCAGATTTGTCTCCTTTATGTCTTGCACAGTAGCTCTCATTATGTGCCGTGCTAGTGAAAGCCTTTATTTGTTGATTATTAGAATCTTAGTACACTCAGGAGTTCTGCTGTAATTTAATGTGGTTGTTCAAAGAGGTTCTCTCATTTTAGAATCTTTCCATAGTACTCTCACCACATGTTATAAATATGTATATTTTATACTCCAGACACATATGCAAATACTTTTTTTCTTATTCAAGGTAAATCAAAGTTTTTGAGAGAGAATTCTTTTCATCTGCAACATCTATTTCAGTACTTCTCTCTTGAAATACTTTATATTAAAAACCCACAAATTGAGATAACTTAATCAGATTTATTTCTGATTTGTTACTTGAGAGAGTTCTTTCTGTTTCGTTTAATTTTTTTTCATGGAGTTAAAATGTTCTACTATTCACTTAAATCAGATTTTTGTAGAAAATTGTAAGAAGCTAGAGAAGTCCTAAAAACACGCTGGGCATTGCAATTATTTTTTAATTATGAAAAACAGAATGTCCATAATGCTGATTCATAAGTCACAAGCCAAAAGAAAGCAAAATGCTATAAGCAAACCACTAAAAAGTTTTTAAGTCACCGTGGTCTGGTGCACTGTCTGGAAGTTTAGCTATGTTTTTGCAGCATATTACAATTGGTTACGTCTGCAGTTCTGCTGCATATAAAACTTAAGAAGCTAGGCCTGTTAGAATCCTTCAGCTATGGAGAAGTTTTTCGATGGTATGCAAAGCATATTATGAACTGTTATCAGCTGTAAATGAAGCTGAGTGTATGTACAACACCCATCATGCTGTCAGCTGGAATCACACTGAATTAGTGTTGCAACTTTATCATATTTGTCAAATATGTATTATTTTGAAACTTGTGATTTGTGCTTTTAGTCAATGCTTTTTAATGTTGAATACAAAGATGTAACAGCAAACAAAAAACATTTTTCCCTTTTTGTGACCTGACATTTGCCAAAGTGCCCCATGCTGAAATTTCTTTTCAGTATCTTTTTTTCTTCCAAAGCCAGACATGTACCCAGACACAAAAGCCTCTGTGTATAGCAAGCTGTTTTAAATATTGTGACTCGACGATGTGCTGTCCTGTCTCTGCTTGAGCCAAGGATCTCTGCTCAGTGTCTGTGGATTACCAAGTCCCTTCTTTATTGTACCTCTTGTCAGCTATTCCTATTCATTTAACCTTTCATTAGTGTCTGTGCAGCTTCACTGTCTGGAAAGGCAAGGAAAAACCTAAAGGCCTACTGTCACAGTTATTAGATTTCTCGGTTACATCCCAGCAACCATAAAGGAGTAAGAGTCAACACTATTGTCATGCATGCTGCTATCCTGGGGTGCAACTCTTCTGTGCACGTCAAGGACATGTGCCACATGTTGATAATGCATCCCAGGGATAAATGCACGACATGGGGGATAAACCAAGGCTGGCACTAATGAGCTTTGTAGGAGTTATTACAAAGACAAACAGTTGTGAAGGAATTTTGCTTAAAACGCTGAGGAGATGGACTTGCATTAAGTGTTGCCAAGGCTTGCTTGTGAGGTACTTGTCAGTCATGTTAGTTTCATTTAAGTGCCATTTACAAGGGAAAAAATGTTTTCTATGACTAAGAAATGTATTGCTTTTCCTTTTTTAAGCTGTCAGGATAAAGTGTACTTGAAGTAGTCCTCAATAATACACTGTATGACTATTTTTTCTATTTACTTGGTTTTGGATCAAAACCTGCAAATCTTGCAAGTTACTTGACAAAAATTCTGCAAACATGAGTTACAATGTATTTAAAAATATTCCTGTTAGCAAAGTTTCAAATTTACTCTTGGTGTTGTAAAAGCATTGACATTGTCTTGTCTGAGGCATAAATTTGGCTGAGAATATCTAGGTGCGTCTAAGTAGTTTCTTCTAGATTTGCCACCCAAAGAGCCAAAATTATTAGTTATGACACTGCTTCCTCATTCTGCTGAGGCACATCTTCCTTTTAGTCCAGTGCAATATTCACATACATTTTGCTTTTAAAGTTCATGTGAAGCCCATCTTACCTACCCTATTAAGCAAATCCAACGAACTCTGAGCTCTCAGTTTTTACAATAGTAAAAAATACATGCTTATTCCTGACCTCTCTATAGTTGACCTTTTAGAATGCATCTTAATTACATTTTTATCAGTAGTATTATAACAATATGATACATAACTTCATATGACTTTCATAAGGATATTTTGGTCAAAACAAAATTAGACCTATAGATTTATAATTGAATAACTCCCCTTAGTTCTATGTAAAGCGTAAGGGTCTAATGTTGGTCCTATTCATAGCAAGGTTGAAAGTGGGAGTAAAGGCATTGAAATCAGTGGAGTTAAAGCTATGTGAAGCTGGTGAATAAAATCTAGCCACCTCCTTTGTACTTTCTATATGGCATGCTAAGAGGATTTTGAAGATGATAAATCTAGTGGGCTACAGGAAAATTCTTACAGCTTCCTTGTTTCAGATGCACTGTTTAGATTGACATCTTCGAAAAGCGTGAGTGGTCATAATTTATTAATAGGAATTCTGGGCTTTTTAGTTTTTCTTTACATTTCTGATATGAAAGAAGTGAAGTGTGGCTGCACCTTTTGCTTTAGTTCAGAACATCAAAGCCAAAGTGACCAGCAAAATAGTAGTTGATTGTAGGAACAAGTGCCTGCAAAGAAAATTGTGTTTGAGAGAAAATTCAGCAAAAATAATCTTTTTATTTTTCTTGTTCAAACACTGGAAACATTTGTAACGCTGATACTGAATCCCACTTTCCTCAAATTAAAAGAGAAGCTGTTATATTTTGTGATTTGAATTAGACAAATATTTAAATGGAACAAGGTATTCAGACATGAGCTGAAACAAATGTAGTAGTGCCTACTTAGTTTAAAACATCCTTTCATTACTAGACTGATACTAGCTTTGATGAATCTAAAACTTACTACATGGTTTCCAAATCAAAGATGAAAGGACCAGTTAGGAATCAAATAAATTTTCCTGTTGAAATGTAGCATTTGACATTTAGAAAGATGTGCTTGGCATGATGAACCACTTCTCTTTACTGCAACTAGCTTGGTGATTTTTGCAATAAAACTACTTCGAAATTGAGTTGAGGCATAATAATTTTAAGGTAAATTAATTTGGAAGTCCTGATTAGTGCCATTTTTGAACTAAGGGAAATATTTCCCTGAAGCACTTTTTTCCCCTTTATTGTTAATACGTGCCAATTTTCATTGCTAAGTAATTACTTTTGTAGTTGTTTTGATAGACTCTTACTGGTCTAACTCCATTGGCTTTGTTGTGGCAGCGTGCCAGTTTTTTTAAAGAAAGGTTTTGTTATTCACCTCACTGTGAAGTTACTGGTATATTCCTAGTACTAATCAAGTGGACATATACCCCATCTGTATGTTTGAACAGTAATTTACAGTCTACAATACAGTGGGGCAGTGCTTTTATACTGATCTGATGCTAATTATATGTTTCTAAAAGCCTACTGATAACACTTAACTTTCCAGATTGAGATTCTGTACAGAATCCTAGAGTGCATCATGGAAAATGTTTTGCTGTTCTGCTGAAGATGCTAAGAATTAGTAAAAATTGGCAAATATTACTTATGTGATAGTGAAAACTTACTGCTTTCTTCTGTGCTAGGCCATGACCATACTTCAGTTAGCAGCTGTATTTTCAGTTGGCTTTTGAAGATGCCGTGTTTCTGATGTCCCATACAATATGCCTGATCAAAATAGGTGACACTACAAGCCAGTTGGCTAAGTGATTATATAAGAAATGTGAAGAGGCTGAGGAATTTATGTTGTTCAGTACACAAACTGGCATTAAGATTTTCTCCACACTTTGGTGCAAATATTAAAAAGCAATGTGTGAAATTGCATAAGTTATGTAACTAAAAGCTTGTAAGGGAATTTAAGTCTAAGCTGATATAATTCATATGGTAAAGACAGCAAGAAAGTTAAGTAGGAACAGGAAGCAATAACAGGTAAGTGATGTGTGATTTAAAGGTTTCTACTTCTTTACTTAAACTGTGCTTCTTATTTAACTTTTGCCTTCGGTGCGTACATTACAGTCTTCTCTATTTCCTCTTGTCCTCATGTAACTTGTACTACTTTGCATATCAGCAGTGAATCTCATTTATCAGCTGGTATATTTAAATTATTTATGATATCAAATGATTATTCCATAAGCAAGAAGTTCTTCAATTGCTGAGTGGACACTCAGAGAAGATGCAGACATGTGTCCTTTTTTGTTGCTTTTTGGAATGCTTTTGGCAGTATGAAGGCAGCAAGGATGGGAGTGAGCTACTTGGTTCTTCATGGTTTGGCTTGGGGGTCAGAAAGTGGCAAGAAGCTCTTCACCATCTCCTGCTAATTGATAGCTTTCATGAATACTCTAGTAGTAGTATTTTGATTAAAAATAAGAGGAAAAAGTCTCTGTGATGCTGGTGTTGGCAGAGAAGGAGGTGGGTAATGTGTGTAATGTTGAAGAGCTTGAACAGGCTTGTATCTCTAGTCACCATAGCAGCAGGGCAAGAGGCTTGCCTCTTTCCTACTCTGCACACCTTTCCTGTCTCTCATGTTACCTGTGTGTGGAATTTCGTAGCCCTTTTCCTATTGACAGGTGGGGGCAGTATGGTGGGATGAGTTTTGTGTAATACAGGAGTTCTATGCAGGATTCGGAAGTCACTGGGTTATACAGAGGATTTGTGAGCGTGTTAGATAAACCTGTGGAACATACGGGCAGTTACTGTCTCCCCACTGTCAAACACTGAGGGTCAAAAAAAATCACTCTTCTTATGCAGTTGTTGCCAGAAATATGAAGAATCTAATCATGGTAGACTGAGCAGTTGCAAGAGAGAAACTTGCTGAGCGGTGAAGTCAAGAGAACTGCTCTTGTCCTCACCTTTATGGATTTAAGCCTCAAGGATGTGATGTGACGTGTTACAACTATTCACCTTCAGACTTCAGTTTTAAATGTAATTGGTTTTCGGGATTGTTTTTGCTCTTGTGGTCGTAAGTTTATAACAAAGCAACACAAATTTAGCCTCGTAACAAGCAAAATATACACGTTGCTTTTGTTTTACATATTGCAAGAATGATTTTAATTTATTGTGCTTTTTAAAAGATATATCAGTGGCATGTATGGAAAGATGAACTACAGATGTAATGGAAGAAAAAAACTTAGAAATTCTGCTGCAGCTTTCCTGTGTGTGTGGGGTGTGTGTGTATGTATGTATACGATATATTATGGTATATAAATACACAATATGTGTGTCTTTATAAATGCATTAACATATAAATAAAATATACACAGATACATACACCCACATACATAGTACACACATAGTACATACATACCTGCATACATATAAATGCATATTATATATGTATTTTTATATATAGATATGTATGTATAAAGGTTTTTCTGGACAGGCATTTTTGTTACCAGGAAGGCTTTTTGGGCAGTTCTGGTTCTTGAGTAAAAGTAAGACATAGATCAATCCTAAAAGCTGTCTGTGAAAATTAGTGCACTGCTAGAAGGGAAATCAAATATTTTACCTCCCTTTCATCTTAGGAGAACATTTTAGGAAACATTGGTTTCTGTTTGGAGTTTTGTATTTCTTATTTTATCCTTGTTGTTCTTCAGTTTTCTTATCTGTTCTGTGTATTATAAAGCCTCTTTCTCAACATTCTCATACAATCCACTGTGTTTCCTTTGAGAAGTATATTAAGTTATCTTATTTTGTGATTTGAATATGTTCCCATAAGCATTACTTAAACCAAAGCTGGTATTGTGAACCTGTGTCCTAGAAATACATTACAGTAATGATAACAAGACCTGCTAACAACCAAGCCTCTGATATCTCTCTAATTCTGGGAACTAAAGATGACCATGCCAGCTCTTATGAATATTTTCCCTGGAAAAGCAGTGTAGGATTAGATTTGTAGAAGAATCCCTGCGTTTTTCTCCTAAATTAGAGATCTCCTCTCCTTTAAGAAGTCTGATGACTTCCATTTATGATTACAATATTCCATGAAAGGCATGACACTATGCCTTTTGTCACACATTATAAAAGAAGAATGACCAAAAATGGGCTGGCATTTCATTGGCTTGCAAAAGAGGATCTTCAATCCATTTATCTTGGGTTCTATTGCTGTTACAATGTACATTGAAGTATATTGTGATTATATTATCATGGGAATGTTTTCACAATGTGTAGGGTTAGTTAGTTATCGTTATGTTGTAGAAAATATCTCTATTTTCTGTGAAAAAGCTTCAGGACTCTGAAGGTTTTAGGAACCTGCTGTTCCTAGTAAGATAGTCTTGGGAAAATAACTGTTTGTAGCTGAGGCTACTCATAAAATAATAGGCAGTATCAGGTGTTGGCAAAATGCGGTGCCAGGGTGGGAAAAATCATAGAAAATGTCCATAAATTAGGTAAAGGTTAATGGAAGCCCAGTTGAAATTGTCATGTTACTTAGCAGATACATTCTTTTAATACCATTCATGTAATTGCAGTGTTGCCAGTCACTGAGGTAGGTATGCAGAAGTGCTGCATCCCATGTGAACAGAGACAGGTGCTGTTTAACTCAGTTTCAGGCAAGGTAGAAGTTGGTGCATTTGAGGCATTACATAGTTTCACTGGAAGTGCTGGGTTTTTTGTTAGAGGGTTTGCACTGTACTCATTGCTAGCCTTTGGTACCTAAAAATCTCTTCGTTAACTAGCGTATTGAAATTTCATCCCAGGATGTCAAGAAAAGGTGTTACAAACTTGAATCATAGGCCAAAGCCAGATAGCATTCTAGGACCTTTCTCAGATAGAAACATGGGATATGTGTGGCAGTTCAGGATGGAGTGAACAAACTTCATTTGCAGTTCATTTAGAATGAACTGATGGAACAGATCCTCTCTCATCAAAGTAGTCAATAGCAGATCTTACACTGACTTCAGAAAAACTTTGGACTTTTAAAGTTCCTGATTCTTGTGAGTATACCTACTGAAGACTGTTATTGCAAGGTAGCCTTTAGTAGGAGTTTACAGCTTGTCAACTAATTTGCATTGTCCTGATCGTATGTAGTTTAGTTCACTTTCAGTGTTGGCAAAGCTACATGACGTGCTGCAAGCTAATTGATACGCTGTGAATCTGTATCCTGATCACCTGATGGTTACTTCTTTGTGTAGTTGCTTTCTAACGGTTCATGGGTGTTTTGCCTTTAGCTTTCATGAGCTTAATGTCCAGTTGTAATTACCAGAGCTGGAAAGTGGTAGGGCAATGGTATTAACACTTGGCTCTGAAAGGATCATGGGAACTTGAATCATGGCATATATTCAAGATTTTTTTTTAATGTCTTATGCTAAAGACAGCCACTCCATGAATAGTATCTGAGTCACCATGTTAGTTATCCAAAACCTCATAGAACTGAGGAAAAAACATTGTCTGGAAAAGAAGTCCAGTCATCCTTCTAGTGTAGTGACTTGTAAGAACTGCAAGAGGGGGTCAGTTTTAGAATAAGTGATAGTTGCAGAGTTAAAAAAAACCCACAACTGAATACATATCAGTAAATGTGTGGTCTGCATAATATTACCATCTGTAGCATGTAGTCGTATGTTGATTGTGAAGGCTGGAAATGTGGGTAATAATGTAATTCTGTGGTATACTGTAACGTTCTCAAAATACAAGTCTGTCTTAAATAGAGAAAAATCCATGGATAACTTGATCTGGTTGATCAGTGCAATGCACATGTAGAGCTCTATATGATTATTTGTTGTTCTGAGGTGGATTGTAACTCTGGAGTGCACTGAATTCTAGTATCTTTGTATTTATTCATACTAGCATTACACTATTACTTATTTACAGCACTTGAAATGCACCAGTGCCTTTTGGATGCAGTATCAATGCCCACAAAGCATGCAAGATGAAGTCTTCCCTTCTCTTTAGGTGAAGCTAGTTTTCTAAAGGTATTGTTGTGTTTGTGAGAGTGAGAGAAGTAGGGGTGTAGTTTCTGAGGCAGGCACAATTTAGACAAGGCTAACAGAGGTTGATATTTTTGAGGTGCTGTCAACTTTGTTTCTTTTTTCCCCAAGATTAGGTTATTTGTTCATGAACTGAACTAACGCTGAATGTGGTCCACCCAGCTACTATGCAGGTTGTTAAGCAGACTGCTTCTGAGGTGATGTTAAAGGTAGTGGTTTTAACTGAGGAAGACTTAAGTGGTTTAATCATAAGTGCCATGTTAGCCCTATTACCACAGTTGTAATCAACGAACAAACACTTAACTCTTTCAGCTTAAAAGGGAATAGGCATCTGGTGCTGTGTGTTCTTCATGGGAAGCCCTGTCTTTGAAAATTTTATTTCTTCCCTCATACAAACATAGTGTATGACATCACAGGCACACTCTTTCCAAGTATTCGGCAAGGGCCATGTTTTTTGTTAAGTGTCTGAAGGAGGAAAAAGAGGGTTATTGTCAAGTTTTGTCTAGATGGGACATGGTACATGCTGACAGAAGAAATACTTCTGCCAACAGTGCTACATCATCTCTCTAAGTAACATTAACTAAGTTGATGGAAGTAGCATTACTATACTCATTTTGAAAAGGCAATGTATATTTTTTGTTTTAATTTTGTCTAAGAGTGGAAATTAAAGAAGGTATGCTGTTACCTTCTATAAGATAGGTACCAAAACTGAAGTATCTGGTTTGTTTGTGTATCAAGAATATGTAAGCTGTTTTCTAAACACTTGAAAACCCTAAAAAAATGCTGTTGTGTCCTATGCAAATATTAGCTTCATGAATTTCAGCCTGGAAAAGCCTATTAATTATGATCACTCTAACTTAAGGCGTACTTTCCAAGATAGCTGCCCCACAAATTTATGTACAGAGACAGGTTCAGTGTTTCATGTTACAGAAAACTGAGATCACAGGACTTCCTGATGAAAAAATGACATTAAAAGTACTTCTTTGTAGGGAAGATGGCAGAGCAAGGAGACCCTTTCAAGCATCTGAGAAAGCTTACTTAAACTAGTTGAAGTCTAATTCTTTCTATAGAATGAAACAAGACATCCATAAGGTTAATCCCCATGGACATTCCCATTATATCTCATTTGGTGTCTTGTTGGTTTCTTAAATGAAAACATTTAGAATCTAGATACCTAATTGAGCTGCTCAGAGTTCACTTATTCTGAATTTATTCCTAAAGGCCCTTCCAGGGGCTATCGGTTGAAGGCATGTTGATGATATGTCTTTGACACTAATGTTCTTTTTTTTCCTAATGCCAATATAAGTACTACTTGTATAATCCTTGCCTAATTTATTTTAGAATTGATAGAATTTGGTGTTTCATCCCAGATTTAAGATCCCATGCCCACAGTCATTAAAGAAATCTTCTTTGATTTATATAAATGTTTTGTCATAATGTAGTCTTTAGGGAAGAATTACACCCTTTCACTAAAAGAAAAAAAAAACATTCAAAGGATTGAGTTTCTTTTTCTTAATTTGTAATATAGCCCATTTTGGTGCTGCAGGGCAGTATTTTTTTCTCTCCAGCTTATGAAGGGTGTTTCAGCTAAATATACTCATACCTTTAAAAATCATTTGGTGTGAGAACTTTTTAAGTTAGAGGGTGTTTTTTTTTTTTTCTATAATACAGTATACCCTGCCTTTGAGCTTTCAATTTAAGTCTTCTGTCATATACTGCCAAAAAGTTTGTTCAGAGCTCTGTCTGTGTTGAAACATGTATGCCTGTCCCAGTGTCATAACTAATTATATACCTTGTATGCTTACTTCTAGTAATTGGAAAGTAGACCTACCGCAGGATAAGTTTTAGTATTAGATTGTATCTTGGGGACATGTTACAGAAATCAAGTTTCCACCAAGCAGCAACTTGAATTTGTAAACAGATATTACTATTTTAAGTGCATCATCTCATGATTGTTTCTTGACATCTGTGTGTGTTTGTTTTAAACTTGGGGAGAGGGTATTTCTGAACTGTACCTCTGCATGCGTAGTAATTATATACTTAACCTACTTCTCTTCAACCACAGTATTCTGAAGTGTCTGTTGTCTCTACTTGAAATGAAGGCCTCTTGTTGCCATACTTTCTGCAAATTTTGTTTGGTGGTTCAAAACTTCACAAAAATGTGTCTGTGCACAGTGTCTGGCTAAGTTCTGCTTGGCTGCAATGCTGTTTTCAGTTCCGTAACAAAAGAAAAGAAAGGAGGGAGGCTGGCATTTTGATCAGGAAAAAAGCATAAAAGAGTTATAGGGAAAAGCAACACTCCTTTCCTCTTTTTCTTTGCAGCATCCTTTGCTTGTGTTTTGTGAGTGTGTATATATACATATATGTGTGTTTGTGTGTCTATAAATTTTCCTAGGTACATGCAGAAAGGGAGAAGGAGCCTTGTGGTTATGTGTAAAGTTTTACTTTGCATGCTCACAGCTAGGCTAGCAAACAATGACTTATACGCACCAGCATGTATAAAGTATTTGCTCCTTGTCCATGCCTGCTGAATGAACACTTTGCCAGTCTTAAGTCTCAGAGCTTCACTTCTTGTCGCAATTAAAGTCTTAGGACCTAGCATTTAATGCTAACGATAGATTACAGTATTGTCAGGATATGTTCTGATTTTGGTCTTTGTTGAATTATGAGACCACATTTTTATGGAAGTTGTATGGCTACTTGCTGTTGTGCATTAAAAACTGTTACCGTCGTAGAGTATGTATCATTTTATGAAAACTACAATAGTAGTGCTTGGATTTCTCCTAAAGGCATATTTAATTTTTTTAGATAAAATAGAAAAATAATGGATATATCTATGATGATGATAGTTTTACAGGGAAACATAACTTTTTATTTGTTTAATAAGGAAATAAGTGCTTGTCTCTCATTATGAGAAAACTTCAGGTATTTTTTTCTTTTCCAATTAAGGGTTTCTTAGATAACTTACTGGTTATGTAAGTTTCTGTGTTATCTGTTAGTTTCTGTGTTCAGAACGCAGCATGATTTTGTCAAACGAGTTTGTTACTTTGTGGCATCTTCAAAATTAATGTGTATTAAATCACTTACTTTGACAGTTTTTGACAACAAAATGTATTTTTTAAGCAGTTTCAGTGTCTTGTCAGGCAATTTGATCTTCCACTTTCCTCTCCACAATAGGTGTTTCTTAGAAGGTTCAGGGGAAGAGAAGACTGGGTCAGTCTGACCAGGGAAAGTATAATGCTGTCCCACATTCCAGTTTTATATGGTTTCAGAACTGAGTTAATATTGCTTGCTGAGAAAGATGAGTGTACTGCATGTAAGATCTTTAAGTGATTTTTAAACTTCAGTTTTCTTTTTCAAAGATACACAAAAATCTAGTATCCTAATTTCTTCAGAAAAATAAAGGATTATTTACTAATACAAAAAAGCATACTTTATATATAGGTTTTTTTTTTTTAAATTCTTATCTTGTTTGAACTTAAGCTATTTTATTCTCTTTCTTTCTCTTCTGTTTTTACAACTCTCCACTCACACATGGATTTGAAACACTTAACAGGAAACTAAGCCAGCTATTCCAGTGATGTGAAACTTGGAGATAAAGTTGTCTGAGAAACAAGCACATCTTACTCAGTCACTGGGGAAGAAAGTAGGCTGGGTATTTTCCTATACCACAGTCTGGGGAGTTCGTCTTCTGTATCTGTCATTCATTCTTCTCCTCATTGATACCTTTTTTTTTTCTCCTTTGTTTGCTGTAAAGGAAGAAAACAGTTTTGTCGCTATCCTTCAGTCACTTTGGATGTGACTGTTTTAGCCTTCTTTCAGCCAGATGAGATATTTATGGTTTTCTGCTTCTCCCTAAGCTTCTGATTTTTAAGTCCATCTTTCCTCCTGAAACCTTATCTCAAAGTTTCCAGAGCAGTAGCAGAGAGAAACTGACATAAGAGTTTTCATTTCTGGTCACAGAAATCTTAGTTGTCAATGAAAACAAAACTACAAGCAGTAGCAGAGCGCCATGAAGCTATCAGTCTGAAGGGTCAGGTAGATTCTGCGTTGGTTCCATTCATTTTGTGTTTGAGAGGCCTGTCATGCCACAAGGACTAAAATTTGAAGTACAAGCTCCAGATTTCTTAAAAATTAATGACCCTTGCCTGAAAACAATTCCTACTTGCCCACAAATCTGAGAGAGGTTTTCAAGTCCTGGCAATTAGTGTATATCAAGGTTTCTGTATAGAGAATTAGAATGTAAGTTGATCAGTCCAGTAAAGGAGAATGAGGCAGTTAATAGCAGTTTTGATAAAGTAAATGTCATTTGACAGTAACAGAAACCTTTGTCAGTAAACTAGATTCTGCGTTGGTTCCATTCATTTTGTGTTTGAGAGGCCTGTCATGCCACAAGGACTAAAATTTGAAGTACAAGCTCCAGATTTCTTAAAAATTAATGACCCTTGCCTGAAAACAATTCCTACTTGCCCACAAATCTGAGAGAGGTTTTCAAGTCCTGGCAATTAGTGTATATCAAGGTTTCTGTATAGAGAATTAGAATGTAAGTTGATCAGTCCAGTAAAGGAGAATGAGGCAGTTAATAGCAGTTTTGATAAAGTAAATGTCATTTGACAGTAACAGAAACCTTTGTATCAGTAAACTAATTGCTAATTGACAGGAACATAAAACTATTAAACTATATAAAATAACTAGAGAAATGCTGTCTGGAATAAAAATTACTTTTCTTACACATAAAAAACCACGTGGCAGTAGAAGAAAGTTTGGCCTGGTGGTGTTCTCTGTAACATGTAGCTGAACATAATACCAGATTTATTTTGTCATTGCTCATGTGGTAGACCTTACCACTGTTACGTTGTTTAGATTATGTTTAGATTATAAAACCAAAGAGTTGATAATATCCATTATTATGATAAAAAATACAAAGTTTTTCCTTCTTTTAGCTACTGCAATGATAATTAGTAAGCAGTGCAGTAATTGTCATTTCTTCTACAGTACCTTTTCTTAGGGGAAAGTAAGGCAAGATCCTCGGTGGAAAAGAGAACTCAGTTTAATTTGCACAAATATGGCTTGATTTTGAGGAAAGCATGTGTAAACAATGCAGAAATGGATTCAACTATGAGAAATGGGATTGACTTTTGAGTTGTGACCATATTCCGTGTCTTAGTTCTGGAGTTATGAGCTCAGAAGAACCAAAGGAGGTTTTGCAGCACTGGTATTATGAATATGGTACAAACAGAAAAATACAGATGTGTTTTACCGGTATTTATTCAGTCTGCTGCTCGTTTCTCTCTGTCATCTGCTGTCTCAGTTTTAAGCTTCCTAACAACTTGTGATACACACACAGAAAACTTCTCCTGTACTTTTACTGAAAGTAACCTGTAGTGCTTTACATTTTATTCCCCTCATTGATTTTATTTTTAAAGCAAGTTTATTACAGTTTTTTGAATGTTTATAACACATACAAAAAAGTAGTAAAACATTGAAACATCCTGTTTGATGACATCTTACTTATCATTGTGTATTTACTGTGTCTAAATACCAGAGCATATAATATCTGCATTTAATGTACATGAAAAAAATGGATGGAAAAACTCAAAGACCTGTGTGTATGGCAGTGCTGTTGTCTTTTGCTAGTATGCAACATATTATTGAGTTATGTCTCTTGGGAAGACAGAAAGCATTTTAAGCTCTACAAAGTTGAATGACTTTTGTTGTGCAAAAATCCTTAAAAACAAAATCCCATCAAACCAGACCCCCAGCATCTGGTTTTCATCTGCTCTGATTGTATCAAGAGGAAACAATCCCATATAGATGAAGAGTTGTATTCACCATGAGTTAGGTCCCTAGTGTGTTTGCAAGGGTTGAAAGAGCCACTATCCAGAACTTTGAGGAACACTTGTCTGACACAGTTACTGAATGTAACTTTTTTCGGTTTTCTAGTGTCACATTTGTATTTCCCTCATTTTTCAAGAGCTTTGTTGAAGCTAAAGGATAGTTTTTTATCCAGAATCATACACAGGGAGGTTATGCTTTCGTAAAAGAAAAGTGCTATATGTTATTTCATGCATATCAGTACCACCAGTACCATATCAGTAGTCTCTCAAGGGGAGAGTGTGGGTCTGATCCTCTCAATTAATACTTGTTCTCCTTTCCCATTCCCACAAATGCCTGCCAGACCTGTGATACAGTAACAAAAATTCAGTTGTGAACAGCCTCAGAAACATGATTGGTGCTGTCTGGACTGGAAAGGAAGGATTCCAGAAACATGATAGATGGTAAGATGAAGCCCTTCCCCAGTGCGAAATGAAGTCCGTGCCTAATTTGGAGATAACAAAACATCTGGCTCCGTGAGTGATCAGACTTACTCTGAAGATCTGCAGAGGACTATGATATGTCTTGTTCATATTTAGTATTTTGGAGTGCTTGAACTCCAGCTGCGTCCCCTCTGATAAATGATGAGCTGTGAGAGAGAGATGAGCAAACTTCAGGTGTCTTTAAGCAAGAGGCAGCAGGAACAAACCAAATTAGTGACGTGGAACATCTAATGGATTTATTTTAAATAAGAAGTGCTTCCCTGAAAGCCTTGATATTTATATCAGTGGGAAATGAACCATAGTAAATTCAACAGGTGCAGGCAGGAGCAAGTGTCTTCACTGGTTTGAATACAAGAATAGAGTTCAAATCAGAGTGAATTAAAAACAAAGCAGTCCAACAACTAAATAGTCCAACAGTCTGTAATGTTGCCCCTAAATCAATGTAAAATACTGTAAAATACAGTATTGTGGCAGATTTTGTGTCAGTGCATTAATATGAGTACAGATTTGTCTCCCTGACTTCAACAGAGATTTATATCTGTCCTTAGAACTTTGCCAAGCCATGCCCTGTATGAGGTACCTTCTTACAACTTGCATATGCTGTTTGTGCTTTATGATCCTCTGTTTTCAGTAATAGGTGTGCCTGATCAGAACATGTTGACTTTTTCTCAGAAGATGTCAATCAGGTGAATATTGCTGGTTGAATTGAATCCCATGTGGAAAAAGTAGGACTTTTAGCACACAGATTTATAAGATGTAACCAGCTTCCCAGTTGGTCTAATTGACTTCATTGTGAGAATGCAGATTTTTACCAGCTAAGGCTGTGGTTTCTCTGCATGATGGAGTCTGTCTTACCAGATGGAGTCTTAGGAGCGTTTGCATTCTCTTGAGCCCCTCTGCATGCTCAGGTGCTTCTTCTGAACTCTTAATTAAAATAGGTGGTTTATTTGAAGCATGATTTCTCTTACTCCACTGTCCTAACTAAATTTTGAATCAATCAGTCTTTATGATTGCTTTGAATAGTAAATGTATGTGTGCCAAAACTGGACAGAGGAAAAAAAGTTGGCTGTCTGCAGAATGTTTGTACAAAACAACTGAAATTCTTCCCAGCATTCTATACATTATCTGAAAACTACCTTCAATTAGGTGAAAATGCTTAGAAAATCACTTTTGAATAATAAACCTTAGTTTCGTGAAGAAGATGGCAGTTCTTGAAGTTACCAAAACATGCTCAACATGTAACATAAAGTAAGTTAACAGTCTGGGACTGGGTCTTAAAGTTACTTAGAAACATTTGTTCATATTATTCTTACTTCACTAAGTGAAAGACTTCTCCATTGCTTGTTATAGGTAGAAATGATTGCCAGTAATGACTGTGCAGGATATTGAGAAATGCTTAGTCAAAACAATGCAACCTAGGTAGATGGGTTCAGTGAATTGTTTATGAAGGACTAACTAGCCCAATTGCAAAATGATACCTTGCACTTCCCTTGTCCTATGTTCAGTCCATGAGATGGTTATTACATTTGTTGATGTGATGAGTTAACATTGGCTAAGGGCCAAACTCCCACCCAGCTGCTCACTTACTCCTTCACTCCTGACTCCTCTACTACCCCCAGACAGGGCAGGGGGATGTGGAATTGGAGGTTTATGGTCAGTCCATAACAGCTCCTCTCTGCCACTCCTTCCTCCTCACACTTTTTCCCTGCTCCAGCGTTGATCCTTTCATGGGCTGCAGACCTTCAGGAAAAATCTGCTCCAGTCTGGGCTCTCCATGGGCCACAGCTCCTTCAAGGAATATCCACCTGCTCTGGCATAGGGTCCTCTACAGGCTAAAGTGTGGACATCTATTCCAGCATGATCTTCTCTGTGGGCTGCAGGGGGATCCGGTGCCTGGAGCAGCTCCTCCACGTCCTTCTCTGACCTTAGTGTTCGCACTGCTTTTTCTTAGTCTTTTTCCCCTCCCCCTCTCTCTGTTCAGTGTGCTTTGCCCTTTCTTAAATATGTTTTCCCTGAGGAACCACCATTTTGGCTGACGGGCTCAGCTGTGTCCTGCAGTGGGTCCATTGGAGCCAGCTATGTCCAGCACAGGGCAGCCCCTACCCTCTTCTCACAGAGGCCATGCCTGCAGCCCGCCTATTGCCAACACCTTGACACCTACATCAGCACAGTTGAATCAGACAATATGCAGTACTTTGCCGCAAATTAAGATTTATTAATTTTTTACTTTTGCATTATGCTCACTTTTAAGATTGGGA
This sequence comes from Aptenodytes forsteri, assembly GCF_000699145.1. Taxonomy (NCBI): domain Eukaryota; kingdom Metazoa; phylum Chordata; class Aves; order Sphenisciformes; family Spheniscidae; genus Aptenodytes; species Aptenodytes forsteri. Next base: position 5,613,900 of record NW_008794774.1, on the reverse strand, counting down.
ATTTATGAACTGTTACTGTTTTGTGGTGGTGCTCTATATGAGTTGTTTGGGGCTTTTTTGCTTAACTTCTGAGTCAATCCTTAGCTTAAGTGATTTATAGATTGGTTGCCCACACCAATTAACATGGAGGGAATCTAATTTGTTCCACAGAAAAAGTGTATTTTTTTTGTTCTGTAATCATTTCGATATTAGGATACGTGTGCAGCCAGGCATGTGTGTAAGCAACAAGGTTTGTGGAGGTATGGTTTGCAACAATGCAAGTCCTCATATAGGACTTGGTTCAGTCAGTCACTGGAGTAGACACTCCAAATGTAATAATAGTCCCGTTCCTACCAAGCATAACAATTCTCCGATTATAAGCAGCAGAACTATTCAGTGTAACTAAGAGTATTTTAACTGTTGTACTGAATGTAGGTCCTAAATGAAGAAAAATTCCATGCTTAGAATCCAGTACTTCTGATTATATGAAAAATAATGTGGTTCATTCCTATCTTACAGATTTTAGGAGTCTGACCCATTAGTGCTGCATGGAATCTAGGGCCTTAAAGTCTTGTTACCATGATTATAATTTAACATTAAACATACTAGGCTACAAAAGTCATAAGACACTTTTTTTTTTTGTTCTTGTTGAGTTAGGTATTTTTTCTCAGATAGTCATTAACTGTTAGAAGTCTGTGTTCTTTTACATTGCTTGGCTTGCTGTTTGGCAATGTTATGTTCTGCTGTATTTGCTTGGAAGGTGAAGAGTTTCCTCTCCTCGAATTTTTGGCTGTCTGCAGTCCTTTCCCAATAAGGTCCCCTTGCGTGGAAGATTATGTAGAGAGATCAGCAGTGATGCAACTTTGTCTTCTTGCCATACATCTTTCCAGATGATTAGTTCTCTGGTTGTCTGGGTAATACTGTTAAACTATGTCTAAATATGGAAAGAGGGAACCCTGCTGAAGATTTACTAATTTGCTGCTTATCAAGGCTAGTCCACCATGACTTTCATTATTGTCGACTGGTAATGTTTCTTTGTCCCAAATTTGCTGATATCTCACTCAAAAAGAAGCAATTACAAAATTTTTGGAACCTTTTCATGTCAGCCATCTTGGGAAGTGCCACCATGTGATCTTTTCTCTCCAGTTAATTAAATTACCGAGTTTTGAAGCCTGCTTCATTTTTAACCAAACAAGCACTGTGAATTTTTTGCAGTGAGGCACTTTGTAAGTGCAATTATCGCTGATTAACTGAATTCTGTTTCCTATAGGTTTGTAATAAAATTTCTGGTTTTTGGAGGAGGGGGTCAACAGTTGCTTTTCTTGTCCAGATTTAGATTGTCTGAGAGATTGTGAACCCAGATAAATGAAGGAGTAGGGGAACTGGCAACATGCACTGTTTTTGTAAATTCATAATTGAGGCATAATTATAGAATTATTGACTTGCAATACTTAAATATTTATTTTAAAACCTTTTTAGCAAACAAATAAATAAACTATTTCTTAAAAGACCACGTGGATCTGTTCTATTGCTGTATTTTGGAGTTCTCCTGTAAAATTTTTAACAAAAGATTTATTTTTCGAGATTCTCTTTCTCTCTTTTTATTATGGAATGTATGGAGGAATTCCTATGACATGTTAAATTTCACTTGAGTTTAGCAGAAATTGGCCCCAGCTGTAAGTTTTCTTTATCCAGCCCCAGAGTGCCTGAACATAGAGTACTTCTTCCAAAGGCAGAGGTTGTGTGTGTTCCTGTCTGAAGTCTCGGGCTGAGCCAATCTCAGCTGTACAGAATAAATTCAAGACAGTTTTTCTTGATATTTTGCCTATGGATTTACTCCTGCCTCTATAAAATTATGGCAAAACACTTGCTTAGTGCTATATTGTACAAGTCTCCCGATGCCACAGCTTCATCAGCTCCGGCAGACCATTTTACAGTCTATGGTATCTTCATAAGTGCCTTGTACAGGTGCATGTTTTTCTTTGCAGATTTTGTGTATATGCATGATAATTACAGCTCTTTAGATCAGGAAAGCGCAAAGAGTAAAACTGCCCTTTAGATATATATTATTAACTGATGATCAGCTGCATCATCTTTTTGTTTTTTTTTTAAACGGGTAGGAAAGGAACCCTAACCATAACCCAGATTATTTCCTTCAGTTTTCTTTTCCTTGGAAATACGGGTACACACTGTTGATAATTGTAAATAGATACTATTTATTAATTGCTAGAAGTGACGTTGAAAAAGGTAGGTAAAGTGGGTGCCTGTCTATGTTGGGGGCAAGCTAAGACCAACTTTTGAAAATATAACTTATCTTCAGGCTTGCCTTTTTCAGCAACATGATAAATGCGTTGCTTTATAGTATAGTGAAGGCGACAGGCCAAGATATTTCTGTGAGAAGGGACTGGGAATGTAGAAGCAGAATGCCTTAAAAAAAATAAAACCGTCTATTGACACATAAGCTTTAGGAAGCAAGCATCATGAAACCCCTCTTCCTCTCCCCCTCCTCCTAGAAGTTCATATTTCAGTTTGCTCCCAAAAGCTCACAAGTCTGTGCCAGACAGAAACTCACAGAGGCTGCAGCAGTCCCACAGAGGCCACTCAGAGGAGGGACAGAAACGGAACAATCAAGCCCAGTCCTCGCCCCTCTCAGCCTGCCAGGCTGCACAGGTCCACAGGGTGACTCTCGCCTGGCCC
>NW_008794774.1:5593724-5608724 GCF_000699145.1 Aptenodytes forsteri | reverse complement strand
GAAGTCTGCCTTTGTAGCATAGTACACAGGATTTGTACTATGAGGCTGGAACTTCAGAGTGCTTTTGTACTAGCAACAGATTATCATCAGCAGAATTGAACCCCGGTCTTGGATTTCATTCCCATGTCAAGCAGTTTTATTAAGACAACAGAAAGCAGCAAGCAGCTTAATAGCATCAAGCAGATACTGTAATTGTGTTGCACAGATGGCTTGCATGTAACATCTAAATAAATAGTGTGTTCAGAATGGTAGTGATAAAGCCAGCTAAGATGGTTTTCCCAGTTGTGAAATGTTTGTGTAAAGAATGACCTTTTTTGTTTTTGTTCAAGTCTGACAGCTGAAGATGCTTTTAAAACCTTCTAGTCACTTAGAGTGGAGCTATACAACTCTGGTTTGGTAGCTTTAAAAGGCAGATCATATCCATCACTGAAATAGCAAGTCTCAGGGTTATGAGAGAAGATTGGGGATAGGAGATGAGAGCTGCTCAGTCCAGTTTACATTTGTCACTAGTGACTAGCTTTTAAAAAATGTATTAGCTGTGCATGGTGGTAAGTAAGTTCCAGCTGCAGGGGATTACTGCTCTGAGTGGGTCGGGGAGCTTGGAATGCATTCAGTTCCATCAGGGGATTTGTGTCCCTCGTCATTAGCCTTAACATTACTAAAGCACTAAAGATTAAGAACAGACCAGTGTCACCTGCTTGGAACTTCAGAAAACTCTCCAAAACCATTATAAACAAAGCAAAATAAAAAGTAATTTAAAAAAACCCCAAAACAACCAAAGAGAGTTCTCACCCTTTAGGGAAGGGAGTATGGGGCATGACATTGTGGAGAAGGAAGAATCTCTCATATAAATCTTCTAATACGGAGTGAAAGATTATACAAGTGACATGTAGGAAATAAAGGAAAACATCTAGATTTTGGCAAAACACAAGGTATCTGTTGATGAATTATTCTCCCTACTTATTTAATGTGTCATTATACTAATTTACACCACAAACACCTCCACAAATACCTTCCTGTTAATGAACATTTTTGTGGGGAGTTTCAAAATCAAGATGTGCTGCAATTTTAAGGAAATATTTCCAAGGGCTTTAGTCTCACAGGTTAGGAGTGAAGAGTTTTACTGTGTTTTTTCAGGATACTTTTTTTTTTCCTCAAGAATAAGGCAAGTGAACACCACAGAGCTTTACTTTTTTTCAGGGATTTTGAAATTCAGCTTACATGCCAGCAAGCAGTTTAGTGGCAGGAAGTCTTTCCTAGTAGTGCAGTCATGAACTGGTAAACTAGAAGCATCTGTAAAAATTTAGAGGGAGTATCAGCTTTCTCAAAGCTCCAGCCCAAGACTAATGAGGTGCAAATGATAGCGCTGCATAACCCTTCTCCACCCCAATTGTGGAATGAGATATTGCGACAGAAAGAAGTAAAGAAATGAGACAAAGATTTCAAAACTTACAGTGCCCTGAAACAAATACCAGGTTTTCAGAAGACTTTCAAATGGTTGAGGTGGGCCAACCTGCATATTTTGCTAGCAAGAAATTCATACCTCCTTCCTCAACCGCAGACATATTTCCATGGCACCAAATACTGACAGATGGAGATTGTGGAGCAGTAATTAATTTTTTTCTGCATGTGTGTGAAATTTTACCTGTTGATGTGATTGTTCTTATTAACAGTTGCTCTGCTAAGAAATAAACTTCTGCTAATTTGCATCTTTGATAGATCCTCTTCACTGCTGGCACTGCAGAAAGAGAGGAAGGGGGTAGAAATGCAATTTGTTTGAAGGATCACATCTGGGGTGTGATCTGCTGTATCTTGACACCAGATGGCAGGTTGAGGCTGACAACTAAAACCCAGTTTAGCCTGGTCAAATGGCATCTTGATCTTTTACTTTCTCTGACCATACACAAGAGGAACTACCACAAAATCATAGCAATTATTTGGACTCCGACTAAGAAGTCCTCCTCCATTTAATACTCTCTCTGAGTTTATTAATTTTCTGTGCTTCTCACCTCTTCAGTGTTTATAGGGGAGATTGCTTCTCCTTGGCAACGCCTAAAACGTTATTGTGCAGCTCATACCTTCTTCCAAGTATGCGTTGTGGGGGCAGAGGTGTGGTGCCTTTAAGTGGCTGATTCTTGTCATAACAGGTATGGCATTAGCCCTGCTGAGTAGTGACTAGAAGTGACAGCATTGCGTTTGAGGTGCCTGGAGGGCACTCAGTCATCACTCCTACACAGCAATATGCCTTTGAAAGCACTGTATACAGTTGCTTGCCAGTGTGGAGTGTGCTCAGTAAAAGCTAAGGAGACAGAGGTTTGATTCTTGTGTTCTTTTATTCACCAGATTTCCAGAAGAAACTCCTAGAAAACCAAGGGCAGATCAGGGCTGTACACAGCTCACTGTTCTGCCTTCTTCCATATGTGTGTGTGCACATAAGTAGGCTTTCCCCCGCCCCTTCAGTTGGGCGCTTAAGTGCATATCTTTCAATTTCAGGCCACCCAGGACCAAAATCTTCATCCAGCTTCTGACTTCTCTCCTCTCCCTAGCTCTCGCACGCTCCCAATTTTATTTTCACCTACCTTGTAAAACAGGGTGCCTCTGTGGTTCTTTTAGTTGTCCTTTGTGTTTCTTTGTCAAACAATTGCAGTAAAGCATATAAAACTGAAAACAGAAATATGACTTTTAAGGTGTTACAGAATCAAAGTGTTCCTGCTTATTAAGTTTATTACTGAATAGTATGGGCTTCTAAAAAGTTTTACCTGAAATGGAGTATACTAAGTTCGTATTCCTGTTAGTTCAGTAAAAACATAATAGCAGAGATCAGTATAAAAATACAGTGGAATACGGGATTTTATCTGGAAGTTACATGTCACAGTATTACATTTTTTATCAAGCATGAGATTTTTTTTACATATTTTTTAACCTCTATTTTTGTAATGTGTCTCAGTAACATCAATCACCCTCTAAACTAGCCTTCGGCACTTTCCTTGTAACGTTCTTAATGGATTGCTTTTTTAAGGATTTGAAGTTAAGTAATTTTAGAAGGCCACTACTGCATATATGGGTTATGGGTATGCTGCTACAAGTTTGCCAATATTTTGATATTATATTTACATTAATATGTTGTTAATGATTTATTTCCAGAGGTAGCAATGCAAAACGGAGGAAGGGAGAAAGAAAATACCTGTCCTCTAATACTAAAAGAAAATCTTCACCTTTTACCTTTTACAAGTGGTTTTTAAAAATACTAATTAAGCTGTAAGTTTGATGGGGGGGCAGGCTGGACCGATTGTGAGAAATTTGCATTTGTGAAAAACATGTGTCTCTCTCACTATGAATTCCAAGTGAAGTGCCTCAGTACAGATTCCTAAGCTGACTTTGGCAGTGTTAAACACACTTTTTTGGTAGAAGAAAAATGTTTAATGTTTACTTTAGTGTTGGAAACAGTGGACATGTTCTTCACTAGTAAGCATAATTTTTTTATGTTTCCTCCATTTTTTTTCTCCTTCTTGAAATGCTATTTGATGTAAAGGGGAGAGACCTCTGTCATTTATGTTTACATATGCCAACAGGAGCCTTCATTGCTATCAGAGAGTCTCTTGTGCATTTTCATGATGAGAAATTCATTAATTGAGGCTGAGTAATTCTGATGTTCTACAGATTCTTGATGAGTCTCTTCAGGGTTTTGGAAAGCCTATAGCAGGCATACAAACACCTTATTAATGGTGATGCAGTCTTTTAGTATATTAAAACAAACAAACAAACCTGATGGCTGAAATGTGGGAAGTTTTGAGACACGATGATCTCTGCAAAACAAATTACTTGTGCATGTAAAAACTGAGTTCTGACTGGATTCATCGAAAATAATACTATCAAGAGTAGAGAAATTTCATTTTAGGAGCAGTGTAGATTAAGTGGTTGATGGTTTAGAGATCTCTAGCATGAATGAAGAGCTCTTTTAAGCCAAAAGAGCTAAGCATTTTTTAGAATGAATTAATTTTGATATGATGGGCCTAGCCTGCAGAATCATCATGTGTTAAATTGGCTCAGTGTGCTGTACAGATGAAGTAACAGCTGGAAAATTCAGTTTTAAATCTGGGTTCTAGCTCTGAAACTCTGCAGATTTGGTTGGTCCTTACTGTGGGTTTCGTTCAGGCCTCTTTCAGTGGTGAGCAATGAGCAAATACACGGGTTGCTTTTTTGATAAGTACTAATGTATTTATTTTAGGGAGAAAATTAATGAGAACACTTCTACCTGAGGAAAAATTCCTCTGTAATTTACCAGAAAATCTGATCAGACCATCTCTAAACGTGCCAGGATACATTCTGTCCAGTGATGCTATTGAGGATCTTGCTTATAGGGGTAGTTCAAGATTGGGCATCGAGTTTGTCTAAGTTTAAAGGCTTATATAAACAGACACTGGTGGAAACAGGCAAGGGCAGATCGTGCAGGATGCTGCAGACTGTTGGGGAGTCACAATGGTGGTAAAATGCTTTCATTCTAGCAAAGTTTTGATAGTTTTGATGACCCCTTGGAATTAAGTACATCCTACTACGTAGTCGCGTAACACCAGAAACTTCAGCTTACACAAAAAACATGAAACAGTAGAATGAAATAACCTGAGGATTTTAAGAACTATGTATAACTTTTAGAAACTATGATTCCCTTTTACTGTAGAATTCATTTGTCTTTCAGTAAATGCTGACCAAAATAATATTTGGTCAGTTTTCTCAAATGACATCCAGTTGCAATAGTATCTTTTTAAATATATATTTTAGGCACATTTATATTATGTCTATTTATTTTCTTCAACTTTGATACCCTCTCATACTTTCATGGCTTCACTTTTGATTTCTTACTTCAAGACAGGCAAACAGGAAGACCTGTGGTTTATTCTGGAAATAAAACCAATGCTGCTGCATGAATTGTATAGTGTGTAAGGAGGTGCTAGTCTGCATTGCAGAAAGTTGCATGTACTTTCTTTGAAGGCTAATCGTGTCTCTGTGCATATGTTTATGCTCTCCTGAGCTCAGAGTCCACTCCCTGCCTCTGCCTTTATACTCTAATGCAAATTAAATAATGTAAAGCAGAAAAACTGTGTGCTTAGATAATCTAGAAAAGGGTTAATCAAAATCGACAACTGCTAAAAGGAATCCTTAACTGTAGTGCCTAACCATTGTTCAGGCATACAGTACAAATGTGTTCTGCCTAAGTTAGCCAGAACAATGTCTCCAGCTAGTGATTAGGCTCAACTCCAACTTTCACCTCAGGCAAAATTTATGCAGTTATACTACTGTTTGTCAGGTAATTAAAGGAAAAAGAAGTATCAACCTAAGGTAATTTTTTTTTTTTTAATTACGTGTAAATAAATAAATATATGTTCCAATTGAGCAAGGGCGAAAAAAAAGTTGTCAAAGGCTTAAGTATCAGGCAAACATTTGGGGCTGAGATTTGCATATGAATTAATGGATGCTAAGCCATGTCTGTCTCTCAGACACATCTGCATAGCTCTGTTGAAGATGTGGTGAGTCTCCTGTTACGCACACGTCATGGTGCCATTAAGGGAAATGGGATCGCTGGAGCACAAAGAAGATGAAGAAGGACTTGGGACAGGAATCAGAACCTGTCACATGTCAACTGCTGTTGCTTACCAGCAAGCTATATGGGAGACTGACTGGGAACTTCTAGCTCAGACAGAGCGGCTTAGGACCAGTCCTCTTCTGTCCTGTTTTCATCTGTGGGAGAAGGACTTGTTTCACAGTGTCTGCCTGGTTGGGATATGCTCCTCTTGTAGCTAGGGGGTATGCAGCAGAGCCACAACAAACTGTTAATTTATCTTGAACTCTCTTGTTACGCGCTTAATGCCAGATCAAATCATTTGTTACATTTTCAGTCTCACTTATCTGGGGTAGGATTTAGAAAATTGAAAGTATATTATATAATGATATATTATGTTATGATTTCTGGGGAATTTACTGTTTACAAATATCGTTTACCAAGGCTGTTGAATGATTAGCGATTCACAGGACCCCAAATAGAACCTGATGAGTCAGAATATGAGCAATGGCTGCCAGTTACCTGTATGCATGATGCACACTGGGCTCTATAGGGAACTTCAATATAATAATGCGGTTAGCTTGACTAATACAGATAGAAACAAGTTGTATCATAAATAATTTTTTAAAAAGAGGTGGAGGGTAAAAAGAAAGATTGCCTGTACTTAAATTTAGTTTTATGACCATCGGCCAAGAATGGTTAGGTTCATTTTATTGACTCCAGTTTAGCTACAGCTAGGTTTTACATTGTGTTTAAAAGAGATTTTGAAAGCATTTTGACGCTACATATAATCTGTTTTTTGCTGTATGTTATTACTGGAACACTCCAGAAGCAGTCTTGGTGTGTCATAAATTGTTCCTCATCAATGCCGAATCAAACAGTAGAAGTTTTGGGAACCGTTGAGCTATCTGCCTCTATTGCCCTTACACCCTTTAACACATTGATATATAATATGCAGACATTACCTGCAGTATGACCTTTTTTTTTAATTTCCAAGATTTAGATATACTGACTCCTTTACTTGTTACTGCCCATTAGCTCAGCAGTGGCATAGGATGCAATGATGCCTTTCAGCCAACTTGTTTTCTGTGGTTTACATTCTGCCAGCTTCCCACTCTTTGGCTTGTGTCATTAATACCTTAGACTTCTTACCCGCCTCTCATCTAAGTATTGGAAAATGTAGGACTGCTCAGCTGCTCATAGAAGTTACCTACATGTACTGATAGGAATTAGATAGATTAAATTAGATAGATTAGATTAACACGTGTATGTTAATGCATATTTCTCTGTAGGCTGTGAATCCTGTGTTAATATACTAATATCCCCATCACGGATTTAAGAGGCCTGCTTCTCTTTATTGTACTAATAAGATATTTATGGGTAGGGAGCTGTGCATCACAGTGCACAGTTAACTGATCTTTTGCCTCTGGAGAGACAACTTTGAAACCTCTGAAGTCAAAATGAAAACAGGCTTACAGTTATTATCCAAGTCCTGCTTTGTGCCATCCTACAAAACAAGTTGGCCGTGCAATTCTGGCAATCTCTATTCATGGGAAGTCTAAGAACAAAACCAGGATTGATGAGCCTATGGAGATACTAATGTAGCTGACAGGTACTTTTGGAAAAATAATTACTGTGATTCTGGTCCTTTCCCTGACAGGGGACAAAAGTTGAGTAATAGTATTAATAGAGACCTTGCGGGATAATTGATCTTCATGTGTAAATAAGTTGTGATGCATATTTGTAGTTTTCTCTCTTGTGTTTATATATATGTACATTCAGACTGAGGTTGAATGTAAATACCCTGCTGTGGAGGGCTGTAGAATGTTCCCTGATTTAGCACTTACTTGTAACGCATGCATATATGCCATGACTGCATCTATAGAGGCCAGTACGTCTCACACCTTGGTTTTTTTCAATCCCATGTGGCTGAGCGAAGCAATTTTCAGTAGTGGTGTTCCTGCAACTAAATCAGTTTTGTTTGTTTATTTTAGATGCTATCTTACTTTTTCTTCTTCTTCAGAATTTCTGTTTATTTTGTCTGAGGTGTCCCATCTCCAGGATTGCCCTTCTTCTTCTTCTTCACTTCTTTTCACTGAAAGGGCTCATCCATCATTGGATTACCCTGTCCTGTCCCTCTTACTTGCAGAGGAATGAAGGCACACAGTGTGAAAGGATTATGAGAGTCACCTCAACCAATAAGTTCTGAGAAAAAAAATCAGTTGTCCATCTCATCTGGAAAGTCTGGAGGGATTGTGGAAGGCTTTGGCCTCAGGTCTGAACAAGGCAAGAAGTAATCTCAACAAAATCAATTTGCATCATACAGAATATCCAGTGCCTGGTCCTGGAAATCTAGCATCAGAAATAATTTCTGAAGATGGAATTTTTACGCTTAGTCAAGGATTCCTGATGTACCTTACATTTTTCTAGAGTTTGCCATTCAGCTGTCAAAAATATGAGTTTCTCATTCACATCCAAGCTCATTTTGTCAGCTTTCTCTTGTTTCTCAAGCAGATTATACACAGTATGATTGCCTCAGAAAGAGGCAATGTAGCCATTAGCACTGCTTATCAGAATGAATTTTGAAGAAAATGCACAACTAAGCCTCCAAACTGACTTTTGCAAATGATGCTGGAAAAAATGTTTAATGCCTTGTCCTATTTTTTCTCTTCTTTCTTGTAATCTCTTTGGGACTGTGCTGTCAGATATTCTTCAGACCTTCATAAACAGTCTATAGGAGCATGATACAGTACCTCACCAGTTTTCAACACAGTCTTACTCCAAACCCCCTTCTTAATCATTTTCAGAGACTCATCAAATAAGGATTCTGAAGTGAATTGTTAGGAGAATGATATGACCACCTAAAACCGTTTTATATTGGAAGACAGTCGTTTTAGAGCAGCTGTTTCTGAGAACCAGGGAAAAAATAGGAGATCCATCAGTCCTGGACTTAAGAGGACTGAACTCCAGAATTAAAGTTCAGGCTGATGACACCGTTGTTGCTCCAGCAAGGTTTTTATTTTAACCTGCAAGGTTCTTTCTGCTATGCCTTTTTTTTGTGGTAGGCCTCTGCCACTTCTGATACCACTTCCTACTGGACCTTTTCATGAAGATCCTGAAGACATTCAAAAAACCCGAATTGTCATCAGGCCATGTCTGTAAGATTGGCTCATAAAACAGATGGTGCAACTTACTGAAAACTGCACTGGAATTCTCTCTTGCCAAAAGTCATACTGTTGATTTTATTAGCTCTGACAATACTTAACAAGGTGACTCAGGTTACCTCTATTCTCTTGGATTGGAATGTGACCATATATGGCTGTAGGACATCCTGCACTTATATGCAACCTAATACAACACTGCACATTCATTTAATGCAGATGTCATTTGAACACTTTATACTCCTGAATACCCCATTTGATGGACATGTTGGTGACTGTTGTGCAGCACGATGACTCCCTCTGTAAGTAGAAAGCAAAAATCAGGCAATAATTGGCAAACATTGCTTATCCCTTCATTGTTGCTTTCCAGATTGGAAAAGTTTGGTCTCTACTAGACTTGCTTTTTCACTGGACATGTCAGAACCAAAGGCTTAATTGACATCTCAGTGTCTTGAGAGGTCAGAGCAAGAAGATACCCGTGACTAGCCTTCAGCTTACATAGTAAGGCCATCATGAACAGATGACAGAAAGCATGACTACCATGCTTTATATTAACAAGGTGATGTGAGATCCACTCCTTTCGGTGGGAAAGTAGGTGGTCTATGGAACAGATGCCTCCAAGAACATCCATGTACCTCTTACCTGTCTGGAGTCTGTAACTAATTGCCAAATGGATTTACCTGTTTCAAGATGCAGCAGATCACAAATGGAAAAAGAAAGATGATGCCCTATGTGCTGCTTTCCAGGACAGAGGATAGCCTGAGGTCTGCTTCTTCCCTTCAGATGTCAACAAGAAATGCCAGTGCTTCTGCTCCAAGATTCTTGTATACTTGATCTTGCGGGGAAAGATATTTAAGCACAGCTTTCCTGACTCATCTTTTACTAACAATCCTCCCCAAGGTGAGGCAAGAAATGACATGATTGATCCTTCTGGCTCCAGCTTGGCTGAGGCAGTTCTGACTTCAGCACCCTGCCTTTGTTCCTACTCTGTTTCACAGTGAACTCTCGCAGATTTAACACCCAAAGCTCACATCCTTCCACATCATACTATGAACACTGAGTGGCTTCCAGGCTTTAAATCTCATTTGCTCATCCTCAACCAGTGATATTTTCAGCAACAGCAGATAGAACAGCAAGAATAGCAGAAGCAGCCGCATGAACCGTGTTTTTTACATTAACTACTATGAAGCTGGTACCTCTCTCATGAGTTTGTTACCCATATGATTGTGGATTATTTTTTAATCCTAAAAAGTTTTGACCTAAAATCATCTTAGGTGCATCTTCAGCCATCTCCAGTGTGCATCCACGTGTAGTAGGTGTTTCATTTTTTAAAAAAAAACACAGTTATTTGACTGATTAGGATCTGTGTTTTAGAGAAGTGCCCTGTTTCCCAGTGGGTCTGGCATCTTACTGGATACCCTTTGATGAAAACTACTCTTCTGGTAGCTTATAACTATGGCTAAAGTGATGGGAGACCAAGGCCCTGATATTTGTCCACCTTCTGCCTCCCCCTTCCCCTCTTTGACTTCAGAGCTCTCTGTGTTAATATGTTTTCAGCCTTAGGTCAGCCAATGTTGTTTGCCTCAATGTTGACTATCTCCATTCCTGAGACTTTAAGAGATGCTACCTGGACCTCCAACAGCACTTTTACCACTCATTTTGCCATTGCAGAAGCATCATGATGTCATGATTTCTTGAGAACTGCAGTCTTTATTCAACTATATGTTTCTCTCATGTTTGGTGGCAAATGCTGTGTACAGGCAGGCCTTTTAAAGAGGAAGATTAATTAGTTGTAACTGTTTTTCTTTGAGAGGTATGTTTATGGTGTCAGTGCAGTTATACTGGATGATTCTGCTTTTAATATTTAGTCTCATGTAAGTGCAGGATGTCACATGGCCAGCAACGGCCAACCATGTTTCCTTCTAAAAGAGCAGATGTAACCTGAGGTGACTTGTAGTAACGTTATCAGTATTAAGAATCGACAGCATGGCCTTTTTGAAGACAAAAAAAAATTATCTTAGCAGTACCTCAGAAAAACAGTTCCTCCTACCACACCTTGAGTACTGCTATGATGAGGACATATGCTATGATATGTCCTCTTTTATGCTAGCATTTCTGAGCTTGTCAGCCTCGGAAACCCTAGAAGTCTTTCTGATATTCCAAGGGAGAAGTGGTAGGAAGATGAGCTCTGACTGCAGAGGCAGATGGCCTCTCAAAGAAGAATACCTAAATTTAAGTTGCTTTCTTCCCCTCTGAGGGAATCTTTTAGTGTAGCTATTCACAGTGTAATGAGAAAGCAAGATAAAGTACGATGAATTTGTAAGAGATTTTGCACAGGTAGTGCATTTATTTTTGCTTTCCTTTCCCTTACTGCTGAAACCAGCTACCTTCAGTATTTATGCATAGCACAAAATTTTGAAAGGTTTTTTGAGTGTGCAAGCAGCACAGAAGTCTTAACATTCCTATTGAAGTCACTCTACTGAAATCAATGGGAGTTAGTTACTGAAGTCAGTGAAATCAGGATTTAATGAATAATTTGTCTCCAAACAGTTGACACTTTTCTTTGTCTTTCAAGATAATGATATGTTTTTGTATTTGCATCATATATGTTACATAAATATGAGAGGGAACACACAGCTGACACGTGATGCGTTTTGGTTTCCTTTGAGACCTGACTGTATGCTGAATACCATTATGCCTCTGAATGCCTTAGGACTTAAAGTTAATATGCAGTGAGAAGGCACTAGTATGTCCCTGTGGACCTATGTGGTTTACATTGGTAATTCACTGTACAAGTACAAATGATACAATGCTGAGTGACTCCCAACTTTCCTTTGGGTGTGGTGCTTGACAAATTGTTAAATTTCATGTTGGAAATCTTTTAGTAGGCTTCTTTCTACAATATTCTTTACAAATTGCCTTGTTTGTCATTTGACTGAAGTGGTGTCATCATCCCTGTCTGGGATTTCCTTTATTCTCTTTTCTTGGTGGGGAACAGAGGGAGACAAATGGAAGACAAGGGATGTGAATACATGATTAAACGTCTTTCTTCTCATCCCTGCAATTTCTTAGATGTAAGTCGTGTATGTTGATGTTCACATTTAATGATTAGAAAACTTAAGTTGCTTACAGTATCAGAGGAGGAGGTAAGAATTTCACAACTACTTCTAAATCCTTTTTTCCTTAAAAGGGTTTTTTCTTTTTATTGGGACAGTATGGTGAATAAAATGCGCGGTTCCTGCGCTAACAGGAACCTGCTCCTGTAGGAGCAATGTTAAAGGTAGTACATGAAACAAGAAATGAAGAGTAGAAACAAGTGGGACCAGAAAACACAGTGTGCAGTCCATTGATCCGTGTCACCACACACTCTTGTTCCTAGCATACATTGCATAATCAGAAGGGACGAGACAAACCAAATCCTTTTAGTCCACAGAGGTTACAATGTCCCAGCTGCAAGTGCCAAGTGTCATTTTATGAGTACAGGTTGCTGTGCTAAGGAAATGCAGCCATGCGTTATGCAGAAGTCACCTAAAAAGTATGCAAGAAGTCCAGGAAGGCAATATGATGCATTTTTCAATTTTACTTGGTTTTCTTTAAAAAAAAGTACATATAGGGTGTCTAAGAGGGAGTGAACTGAGCACTGTGTAACTTCAATTTCCTTGTACAGGTGTAGAAGTCACCTAAAAAGTATGCAAGAAGTCCAGGAAGGCATGATGATGCATTTTTCAATTTTACTTGGTTTTCTTTAAAAAAAAAAAGTACATATAGGGTGTCTAAGAGGGAGTGAACTGAGCACTGTGTAACTTCAATTTCCTTATGTACAGGTGTTTAAAATAGCAAATACTTGGCTTATCTACAGCATCTTAACCATCAGGTAAGTAAGCCTTGCAGCATGCCTGTGCATAGTTACATATTATTACTTGAACTTTACATATGGATAAACAGAACCACAAAATGAAATTATTTGCTCAATATCGTGTAGCACATCAATTGAGATTGAGGAGTAAATGTACATCTTCACACCTAGTTGCTTCTCCTAACCACTGGACATACATCCTCCCTACTAACTTTTACATGCCAAAGTACAGTTAAACAAGTATGTAAGTATAGATTTCTCTTCAAAAAGTAGTATTTTATATCATTATTAACAACCTGTTACATTCTGTACTGCTTCTTACTCAAAGGATACCCCATAGTTAGAAAAATACAGCTTCTATTTGTGCACATGGCATGTCACAAACAGGAGTAATTTCTGGAGTGAAATATGGAAAGCAGATTAACAGCACAAAGTAACAGATTGCCTGTAGTAAGATACTGAAGAGCAGACTGGGAAAGTGAGCAGTATCCAACTGTCTAGATGAAACTGCAGTGTAAATTCAAGAAGTGCTAAGTTTATACAAACTGTTATTTTGGTTGGAATGCAGGTGTCAATACCCACGTTTCACTGTCAGCTAAAAGGATGTGTGATTCATTAGAAGTATTTAGTCCTTATGGAAAATTTTCTACTCAGATCTCAAGGCACCTTGCAAAAGAGAAAGTGCGGTACGAGTGGTGAGTGAAGCCCCAGAACATGCGTATGTTAGTGTGTTCCTTTGATGCTGCTGTAATAATTTACAAGTTATTTAATACTCAGTATCTGCAGTTTCCTTCTATTTCAAGTACTTTTTATTTTTCATTTCTATCATATAAAGCAGTTTCCTTCAGGATCAGGGGGAGAAGGAAGAATGTACATTGTATACATGATGACTGGCTCTGTGTTATGACGTTCATCTTCAGTCACAAGGTTGGAGGAGATAGTACCACACATGGGTTATACCTTACTTCTTACTTAAGAAGATGAATTTTGTAACACCACTCAGCCATGATGAGGACTCCATGTGTGTGAATGTCTCTTTGTTAATATTTAGTTGCTATGTTAGGCTTTGTTCTTAGTTACTAGCAAATGAGCAGACAGGAAACCAGGCAAACCAATAAGATTTACTCAAGTTGGCCTCATTTTTCCAGTTTTAATCAATGCCTTCATTTGTCACAGGATACTATTGTTTATTCTGTTCACACTAAAAATGAGGCGCAGTCTGAACTTCATCATCGTTTCAGCATAATGCAGGTTCAAAATGAATACTTCTGTTTCTAAACTGTTAAAATTCTTTTGTGTACTGTATGCAGGCACACTAATGAGACTCCTATAGTCCCTCTCTGAGATACTTGGAGAGCAGCATTGTTCCCTTTTTGTTCCTACAGACTGCTCTGCATCATCTGGCATTTCTCAGCCTCTGCTAGATTAGTTTACAAAGAATCCCCAAATTGTTTCTAAACTGTATTTCCAAGATAGATGTATGATTGGTTAATAGCTTCCATGCCAGAATGGCCGGTACTACCTGATTTTTAGGAGTTGTGGTAGGAATTTTATAATCTATCTGTAAAACTGTGTAGCCTGTGGCTGCTGTTATCAGCTGAAATGTACTGACGGTCCCAGGGTTGTACTTCTGGGGGTAGGTGGCAGGGTCTTCTTGGAACAAATTAGAATTTGTCTAGGACTTGAGGTTAGAATGACTTCCATAGTTGAAAAAAAAAAGCTAAAATCCAAAACAAACCAAATCCAGTAACATTGGCCTTCTGATAATCCATCCTCTCCTTTCCTCAATCCCATCAATTCCCAGTATGCCTGCTGTCCTCAGTATTTCCTCATTGCAAAGGTTAATCTTTGTGCTTAGTACCTGGGTCTAATCTGCTTCTGTGTGTCTGTTGAAACACTCTTGGGTTATTTCCCAGCTGGCTGGGTCCCTGTGGGAGAACTGAGTGAGGAAAATGCACTGCTCAGTGTATGCCTGCAAAGTGGACGAGTTAAACTATGTAAAGTTAAACCATACAGCCTAAACTTCCATTTACATAAAATGGCAAAATCTTAGAGCAGTTCCAAAACTGGATTACAGTTGTTTTTCTATGTTTGTTTTTGTGAGATCTGGAGATGGTAAAAATCATATACATCTAGGTTATATGAGCTTTTGACATGAAAAATGGTGTTCTTAAATCAGCACACTAATTTCTAAAATTTCCTGTATTTTAAAATATACTAGAACTGTTAATTCATGGTTGTTGCTCTTTGTGCATACTCACACGGTTGGCGTGTGCTAAGGAAAACCAGGTAAATTCTTTATGCTATTTCACATTACACATAAAAACGATGGAATGTGTGAGAGCCTTAAGAAATACGAAATACAAATATTGTAAGTAAACATCTTTTCTAAAGTCCCGAAAATGCTAAATTCGTGTTCACCAGAA
>NW_008794774.1:5566224-5588724 GCF_000699145.1 Aptenodytes forsteri | reverse complement strand
GAAGACCATTACAGAAGTCCAGCAGTTGTTGCAATGTAACTCACCTGTTACTCCTCTTGCAGATCAGTAGGAAGCTTTGGTTAATAAAACACACAATGGTAAATGTAGGCCTGATCGTAAGACTCGTTAGACCAGGGCCTCTCAAAACTTTTATAACCAATAGATCAAATGCTTCCACCTTTGTTGAGAGCTGCCAAACCACTGGTATTAATATGTAAAACACTATAAAATTAGCGTTGACAGTGGTTTGCAGGTTATTATCACAACCTTCTGTGAGAACCACACTTTGGAAACCACTGAACTAAAGAGATTATGCCATAAATGGCTACAAAATTTCTGTATGGTTACTGTGCCCGTTCTAAACCCATGCAATGAGGGTTGTCTGTTGTGCTCATAAGCCTGAATGTGTGAGCTAAACCACCGTTACCTTTAAACCAACACAAGAGGGTTTGTGCTTACCTTTCACCAGTTTAGCTAAATCAATTTATGTTAAAGCTCGAGGGCGTTTCTGCCTAGTGCTCATTCAATTTGTGCTTTGTAGGCTACAGTGCCTCCAGGTAGTTGTTTAATGTTAGTCAGGATGTTAATTATGACAGTGAACTGTCTTTGGGTTAAGGAGGGGAATGAATTACAGTCAAAATGCCCAGCTGAGTGACTGAACACTTTGACATGTCCTAATGCAGGGACAGACTGCAAGTGAACTGGGTTCACTTCACCATATATATAGGCAAGCAGCTGTCTTTAAAGAAAAATAAAATAAAATAAAAGCTTTTAGATCAAAATTACATCCAGAGATTTAGCCAACTTTCAGATTTTTTTCTTACTATGGGAAGGTGATAATTATTTTTCGAAGGCAAGGTGAGTGATTTGGATTCTCCTGAGTCAGCATTGAGGTTCACTGGTGGTTGTCTCATTCAAGCTTGGGAGACAAAATCATACACTAAACATACAAGGAAAAGACTTCTGGTTGCCTCCTACAGCTATAGAAGATAACAGATACACCATCTCATGTTTTGCATGCCAGTCAGTATAACAAGGTCTGTTTGATTAGGCATCTGTGTTACAACCATCTACAAACACAGTAAGTAGACTCCTTCCTTAAGCAAGGCAAGAAATGGAGATCAAATGATTTTGCCTTCTTAAGACTGCTTTTTGGCCAGTGAAGCTATAATTTTCTTCCTTAAATCAGTTACTTCAAGCTACGATAAAGGAAAACAATTAATCTGGATGGGCTCAGGAATGCAATTTAGAGGTAAAAGACTCCCTTTGATGTGTTTTTTAACCACATAGGCTACTTTCTTCATGAGTAGTTAATGTATCTCTATATCGTACAATGCAAGGACGTGTAGTAATTCATCAGGAATGCAGGGCAGTGTAGTAATTCTGAACTACTAGATCAGGTATTGGAAGCAATGCAGCTTCCATGCTACATTGAACAGTCTATGTCTAGCTGCTTAATTCCACTGTAACAGGACATATTAGTCTAGGAAAATTGCTGTACAAAAGCAAGTGTAATAATTTCAAGATCAGAATGAGTTTCATTCAGAGCTTGCTTGGGTGTTTCTCCAAAAACTGCCTGTGAAAGATAGGCAGGCACTGAATTCAAGGGAAAAATTAGGTGCCCTGGTATACTAACTTGTTTGACATCTGTTCTTGAAGCCACTCAGCATTTGCAGGCTTGCCCTGAGTCTGTCTAAAGATATGTGCTACTGTTACTGCCTATCAAGCGCCTGTTCATTCCTAGTGGCTTCACAAGCCCCTGAAGAAAGTGTTGAAATGTTGAGATCGATGTGCTTCTTGCTCTGTAATCAATTAAGAGTCGTCAACAACTTAAAATATAAATGCCATCATTTGCTTGTTAGAATCTTCACAGAATCAAAAGAATCAGGGTTAGTAATAGTCAGATAAACTTGGTCATGAAAGTAACAAAAGGAAAACCTCTGGAGCCTCTCTGCTGCTAGTGAAGTGATCCAACAATGCACAAATGTGTCCCCCTGCCTCTTTCCCTTCTACATGGTAACCCTGTAAAAGAGAGGACAGATACACTGGGAGAGGAGAGAAGGATTAGTTTCATTCTCCTGGCCATTCAGTTGTTTATTGTTCCTTGTAATTAATGGTTTACATTTATTGCTTCTGTGAAGTGTGGTGAAAATGTGGGCGGTGAAAATTCTAGCATATGTTCCTAGTAAGAGGTTGAGAGAATAAACAGTACTTGTGGAAAAAAAAAGTAGATTTGCTTCTAGATTGTGGAAGAAAATGAAACCTGAGTTCTTTAATCTTACTATGATGTTGTTGACCTCTGTGCAAGTTGTAGTGGTGTGAAGCCTTGTCCATTCGCTACATGCAGGCTAAGATCATGACAGTGGTTCACAGAGCACTGAAGAGCAAGCTCTTTCTGTCTCTCTACTTCGGCCAGCTGTTGCAGTTACCGTGACTTCAGAGGCTGCTGTCTCTCCATAGAGCTGTGTAAAGTTCTCAGTGGTTCTGTTTAAGAGAAAATGCTGGAGTGGTTCGCCAATACCTCCAAAAAGCAGGGGAGGACTGAATGGGGAAGATACATACTGGTTTTTGTCTGTCTGTCTGATTCTTCTGCTGCAAACTTCACAACAACAGTGGCGGCAGTTATCACAGGGCAAGTGGAATTTATTTCAGATAGACCTTAAAGAAGCAGCAGACTATAATTAGAAGAAACAGAGAGATATTAGGTCAGAGATGTTATTTAAGGCTTTCCCCACACCGTATATGCAACATCTAAAGTGGCAATTAAACACATGAAGGCAGTAGAGAGGTTAATTGAAAAATACATGGAATAGCATAATGATCTGATTAGCAAAGAAGCTACATAGTTCTGAAGTGTGTTGGCAAGTAGAGACCTGGCTTTGGAATCACCTTCACCTGATCGGGTCATTTCTAACTGTGTTATTTCATGTTGTTTTATATAATCTACTCTTTGTGGTGCCATAGGCACATCCAAAATATGATTCACAGCAGTTACTTCCTTCTGCAACTTCTAAAATCTACTGTAACAATATCATAGAACCATTTCTGTATTTTACTTTATGTGAAAACACTATTTCTTTCATTAACAACATATTTAAAGCACATGATGGAAAAAAAAGGTGTTTTTGAACTTGTTAGACTGTATTTTATTTATATGCTAGAGTGGGTGCTTGGGGAAGGGTCACAGGACATGTAAAAGCACTATGCTGTGGGGAATAAAATTGCACTGGCACTGGCAATTTGCACTGGCAAAGTTTTAGAACTATGTTCACCCATCAGTAGGCTGTACAGAAATACTGTTTCTATTTACAAGATCCTTTCAGGCATCTATCTGATCTGCAGAGAAATTACTACACTACCCATTTAATATTGTCATGACTCACCATTACAGTTATAGTTGTGTATTTGCAACACGGATGAATTTTTAGGTGATGATATATTGAAGATAACACTTTCCACTTTTTAGTTTTGTGGACAATGCCTTTATACAGATGCAGTTTAGTTTTTGCAAGACTTAGTAGAATAGATTATGTTGGAGGTACAGTCTGGTAGTCCTGTAATAAGAAGGGGTTTTGCTTGTTTTTTTAAACCTAGCTGTTTAAGAAGTATTCATATAATAATGCATGTTTTGAAATTGTGATGCTTGAAAGGGGGGCGGGGGAAATGGCTGTTACACTTTAAATTGAGATTAACGTGTGTATACTTGTGTGACTTTGGTCACATATTTACATGTCAGACACTGATTCAGACTTAGTCCTATGACATGTATGTGAATGAGTCCATATTCAGAGAATTGTATCACAGTTATAAGTTATTTTCTGTAGATTTTATTGAGCACTGATAGTTGTTCAGGGCCATGCTACTAACCTCTGAAGTTATGTTGCTGTAATTGATGACTCAAATATCAATTGCTGCTCACTTTCCTGATTTAAGATACTAGAACTTATGTCTGCTCTTGTAATATCTAGTCATTGGAGAGAAATGCGGTAACCTTCAGGTCAGCCTCCCATTTCTAGGTGATTGCTCCTTAGATGAGGAAACAATGAAATTATTAGACAGTGAAATATGCAGATGGATTTACTTTACTTCAGTCAGTATATAAGAAGAGCATGTATCTCTCTGATTGGAAACAGGGTACTGGGGTCTGAGGCAGTGTAGGTCTGAGGCGGAAGACAATGAAAGAGCATCTAAGATTTAGGCCAGAGCTTGTGGTATGGAGATGATGC
Source organism: Aptenodytes forsteri (assembly GCF_000699145.1). Classification (NCBI taxonomy): domain Eukaryota; kingdom Metazoa; phylum Chordata; class Aves; order Sphenisciformes; family Spheniscidae; genus Aptenodytes; species Aptenodytes forsteri. Next base: position 5,584,498 of record NW_008794774.1, on the reverse strand, counting down.
TTTAAGTAGGCAGTATGACAAACTTAGGACAATCCTGCGAGCTCCTGTGTTTAATATTATAAATCTGCATCATTCTTCTCATTTTGCATATGCAAATCTTCACTATCTCTTTATCTTAATAGTATCTTGCCATACCTCTGAACCATAAAAAGGCAATGGTTTTCATTTTGCTTCAGTTTGAAAATAATTGGAGGAAGTAATCACCTTCATGAAAGATAGCCTCATTTTTGCATGCTAGTTAACTGTAGAGAAATGGCAGCCATTGACTGTGATGACAGATGGTGGCCATTTTGCGCAGGGAATAACCTGCGAGCTGACACCTTTTTGCATGACTAGCAGAAAAGCATATCCAAGTAAATGTAGTTATGATAAAAAATGGTTATATAGGGTTCTTCTAAACATGTTTATATAGGGTTCTCTGTTAAATTTCTGCTCCAACTAAGGTCTCATCTGTGTTCTCATTAGAAATGTGGGAACTAAACTGCTCCTGCTGACAGTAGGGTCTTTAGCACAAGTAGGGTCTAGAGCACAAGTCTTATGAGGAGCGGCTGAGGGAACTGGGGTTGTTTAGCCTGGAGAAAAGGAGGCTGAGGGGAGACCTCATCGCTCTCTACAACTACCTGAAAGGAGGTTGTAGCGAGGTGGGTGTCGGTCTCTTCTCCCAAGTAACAAGCGATAGGACGAGAGGAAATGGCCTCAAGGGCCAAATGCGCTAGGGGAGGTTTAGATTGGATATTAGGAAAAATTTCTTCACTGAAAGGGTGGTCAAGCATTGGAACAGGCTGCCCAGGGAAGAGGTGGAGTCACCATTCCTAGAGGTATTTAAAAGACGTGTAGATGTGCTTAGGCACATGGTTTGGTGGTGGACTTGGCAGTGCTAGGTTAATGGTTGGACTTGATGATTTTAAAGGTCTTTTCCAACCTAAATGATTCTATGATTCTATATTTCTATGATGTTAGGGGTATCGTTTCTTGACATCTTCTCTCTCTGTTCCTATGCCTCTACAGAGGAATCCCTGGGTATGGAAATAGGGAATAGTGGAAGACAGCAGGCATTTGTGTCAGTACTTGGAAGCAGATAATGGCTTATTTCTGCAGTGGAATGAACCAGTATTTGAGGAGGAACAGGATGGATATCCTAACCTGAAGCCTTCCTCCTTCTTATGTCCTCCCTATTCTGTCTTCTTGTTCATTCTCCCACCTCATTCTAATAGTCTTGCATTTCCTTTGGAGTGGTGTCCCTCCAACTTGTGCAATACTTACCCTGTATGTATGTGCATGCATATTTATGAGAGATTGTGTATATATAGGAAAATCAGTGCCTGTGGCAATGGTAGTGTGTTTGTGTATGTGCACATACATATGTACGTATTTCAGAGATAACCAAGCTTCACAACTGGGTAATACTGATTTAGACTAAAAACCTGTACTGAAATATCTGCAACATCTCTTGTTTATTTTAAATATTTCCTGCCAAATGATGAAGGATAATTGCTTCATAGTCTATGTTATTTATCACTGCCTGAAAACCTGTACTATAATCTACAGAACCATTATAATGAAGAAATGAAGGTTAATACAAACTACGTTGCCTCTTACTGTAAAAAAAAAAGATATCTAAGTCCAAGTTAATTCCTGACATAATTCAGCTGTAGCTAGTATAGTTATACTAAATATGAATTTTTGTCCCCTTTGATGTTATGATCCTGTTTTTACTAGTCACTAATGGAAGTTTACGTAGAACTTGATTTTTGTTCATGATGTACATGAAAATCTGTTCTGTGTATTGGACCTGGGAAAATTGTAACTATACAGCAGTGCACAGCAATGCAATGACGTTTCTGTTGCTAAGTTTAATTTTCTTTTTCACCATGGTTTTCGCATTTAATGCTTTGATGTGAGAAGGATACTGCATGGAACAGTAGGACAAAATATTCTGAGGCCCTCCTTAGTTTTAATCCTTGAAAATCCTCTAGCAAACTAAAGTTATAATTGTACACTACATTTTAAAACAGGAATTACGTCTTCATGGTGGTAATATGGTATAATTGTTTACATCTAGTTGAGTGACAAAATTGCCAGTACTTTATATTCCTACTGATATTTTTGTTTGTTTGCTTTTTGGTTGCCAGATGTCATCGGCCAAAGAAAAAATCAGTCTCAATTTGTGGAATTTTACTTAATTTAGTTTATTGCCAATTATCATTAACTTTTAATTATTGACTCCGATATTGAGAAATAAACACAAACATTTAAACAACCACTTAGAGAAACACATCTCAGCTTCCTTCCGGCCACCTCTGCCCCCCCCCCGGCTGGTTTCCAGTCCCTTCACCGCACATCACAGTCAGTCCCTTGGGTGAGGTGATGGTGGCACAGGAGACTCAAGCCGGTGTGTAGTGGTTACTTTGCTTTGCTGTTCCTTGCTTCTTACTCAGCTGCTCGGGTGTGGGCTCCTCTATGGGCTGCAGTCCCCTCAGAGGAGTACCTCCTCCTGTGTCTCCCCTCTGCCCTTGCTCAGGCATCTCTTTGCTCCAGCCATGCTCAGTTGCTTCTTTGCTCCTGCGCTGTTCAAGTGTCCCCTCTTTTTCTTCAATGTCTCTGTTTCCCATAGTTGTTCCCTCCCTTTCTGAAACACGTTTTCACAGAGGCACCACATGCTCTCTGGTGGGCAGTTTGGCACGTGGTGGTGGGTCCGTTTTGTCCATTGCAGAGCCAGCTGGCACCGGCTCAGGGCAGTCCCAGACCTCGTCCAGCACAGGTTGCCCCGGATCCCCGCACCCACCACCGACACCTGCCAGCTGTGCCCAGCGCAGCAGGTAAGTGCCAGAAGGAGTGTGCAAGTCAGGCTACACATGAGCACACTGCATTATGGAGAAACATTCATGTGCATGTTATTCACTCTTCATCACTAAGGGAAAAGCTGTGTGCTACTAAGACTGTATAAACATCTTGCATGTATTCGTATTTTCTGTGTTCTTTTGAGAAGGGATAATAATGGAACCCATTTTTAAATCAGTCCTTGTCTTATCCCTTTAACTACCCAGTCTTTGCATTTTTCCCCTTTTTCTTTGTAAAAACTTGTCTGTTCGTCTGTTCTCCTGTCTATAACTTTCATGTCCCCATTTTTGTTATTCATTAGAATTTGATACATACCAAACATAAAAGAATTGGTTTAAAAATAGGTAAATGTTTTTCCTCCTGCCAGAAGATGTAAATGTACTCAATCTTTTGAATGTAGAGATTGCGCCTTCCTTTCATCTGAAATCCCAGTGAAGCAAAGGAATGTTTTCATTTTGTCTTCTCCACTCAATCACCTAATTTGGAGTTTATCAGAATATTTTGGTATTGAAACCACTAAGAAGTAACATTAGTAATTGAACTATGGTGTGCCTCTTGTTTGTGCTCCTGTCCTCTCACTTTGTTCTTTGCTGTTACCCAGTTTACTGCATCTTCCACTGTTTTATATCCATTTCCTCTTATCTCTTTTGTCCGCTTCACTTTCTTCCATTACTGTCTTTCTTTGCATCGATTCCTCCCTTGCTTCCTTAGTGGCCTAGTTTCGCCTTGTGAACCCCTCTGTCTCCAGTGGTCTACTGGCTGCTTTTCTCATCTCAGCGAAATGAGAAATGTGGTGCTTCCACGTAAGTGTGGTAGCCTTCTGATGGTGCCAACTCAAAGAGACCTGTTGGGACTGGCAAAGTGAACAGAGCTTTGTATCATCACCTCCATTTCCTTTTAAGAAGTGGGAACTGGAACTTGCTATAGCTTGTTTTCCCAGAAGTTCCCTAGAGATGTCATTACAGCCTTCTGGTGGGATTCATAGGAAATTTCTGAGCAATCTTCATACGTACAAGTCATGACTTGCTGTTTGGACAGATGTGTCCTGAATAACTTCCTTCGTCTTTCAATAGATCTCTTTTTGTACCAAGCGTCTTTCCTAATGCCACATTTCCTAATGTACATTTTGTCACTGCATCTTTATGAACGTACTTTTGAAATGGAAATCAAGCTGATCTAGAGGACACACTGTCATCGATCAATAAAACATTTTAAAATTGGTATTTTAATACTAAAGTAATGCTAGACATCTTTAAAATATGGCTGAATTGGCTTCACTGTGTGGACTGTGGAACCTCAGTGGTTGCTTTTTCTCCAAAAAACGGACAGCAATGACATTCACTTTCCCTTTTTAGATAGCTATTGTTTTGTTCACTTTACCACCTGAATGCTGAAGTTATTCTTTCCTGCTGAGTGATTAACTGATCAGTATTTTTTAAAGTGCATTTACTAAAATCTGTATATATGTGCTCCTTCAAGTCCATTCATGTATTAATTTAGTTATCCTTTGAGAAATTTGACTAAATTTCATTATTGAGGGGTTTCCAGTGAATATGTTTTTGTATGAAATTAGAGTCTTGTCTTTTTTACTATATAATCCCTTGTATCCAGCTATCCCATCCTACTGCAGCTGGAGTTGAAATTATGTCTGTTACAAAAAAAAAATCATAGTATAGGCTACTTGCAGTTGACTGATCTGTGTCTGATTAAAGTGAAACCCCAAATAACAGGCAGAGGGAGTGATGAGTTCTCAGTCCATACTGCACCAGATGATTCTAATGTGAAACAGTATATTCATTTACATTTGTTCTTACTAACTTGTAGTGAGCTGTAAAAACAGCATGTTGCTACTTAATTGATCTGGGAGGCCAGTATTAGCCTCATGTTTCCCGATATTCTTTTCACAATTCCTGAAAAGAATTATGCCTGTGAAGGAGGTGTTTGATCCTGCCATCAACCTTGCATCATCCTGTATCTAAGCATCTGTTTTATACTTTAATGCGTTCATTTTATCCTTTACTGTCTTCTTTCCTTTTATGTATTTGTAGAAAGCCTTATTATTCTTCACTATATTGCTTGCTGTCCCCTCTGATACTCTGCTTTTCTCCTGTGTAATTTTCTTTTTTTACGCAGTGTAGCTCCCAACATGTATTTTTCCTTTAAATCATTTCTTCTTGATGGTTTTAGTTGCATCTACACCGCATTTTTCATCAATATTTCTTCTGTTGCCTATTTACTTTTGCCATTTAGTCATCTTGGGATTTTTGTCTCCTTAAAAAGGATGCTGTTCCATTAGACATTTGTTAGTACATCTTTGAAACAAGTCAATTCTTTTTCCATGCATTGTTCCTTTAAAGTTAATTCTTGACTTCGGTCACCTACTATTTCTTCTGTCCTTAGAAACGTCATTTTAAAATTTCTCACTGGTTTGTTACCCTTTGCATCCTTCTTCTCTTGAATTACGATGTTAGAATTGAATGTGTTCTGTGGAGTTATGTTTTCTTCCTTAATTTGTGGGGCAACTGGGCAATGCAAGGGCAATCCTGTAGTCTGAGTAAGTTCAGTGCAAATATGGGAGGAGTGGAGACTCACAGAGGAGACTTGTCTGCCTTCCGATTCTTAGTCTGTCCTGGACCATTTGGCCTTTAGTGTGATGTGAAGGGTTAGTTTATGCTGGCCTCTAGCCGTCCATGACAACACTTATATTTCCTGAACCACCCCTCCCATGCTTGAAGCTTTGAAGAGCATGGTACAGTAGTACCATGAGCTAATTCTGCAATACTTGTGGAAATTCCTTTTATGCAGAGGGAGTTTCCAGTGATCCAGTTAAACTGCTTTTATGTCTTTTAAGCTGGAGTGATGCATATTTAGAATTGACTTTCATTTACATTTTCTACACTGCCTACTGTACTGGGACTGTGATTAAGGACTTTAAATGCTGCAGTAGTATAAATGGAAATGGGATCATGACAACATGTAAGATTTGGGCAAGCCACTTTGCTTTCTATGATATTTTTTATTTGGGTTTGCTGATGGGCAACTCAGGAGAAAACTGTCAACTAAATGACATTATAATAAAACTAAGTTCTCCTGTTTTGTTATGCCTACTGGGTGAATTAAACTCATCCTTGATGTTTCTCTACTGAAATCAATGAAGTTGGTGTATTACCAGCCTTTTCAGAAAAGAAAGGAAAAGTGGGTTTTTTTTAGTTCAGTGAAACACAACAGTTTCCTCTGAAAACATTATTTTAATACTTAGAATGTTGATAATGCAACATACTGTTATTTCATTTGTAAATTGTGCTACCATAAAGTATATTTGTGTCTATCTGTACCTAAATGTGTGTTATGTTATAGTGTATCCTATGAAGTGATTTACTGTAGGATTCTGAAAAAGCAATTGTTGTAAATTTAAGATTCAGTTCACATGTAATATTCTAGATGTCCATAATCCACTATACTACAATACTTACAGATCACTAAAGAGATTATACCATACAGTATAGCTCCTCTTGCATTGTACAGACCAATAGCAAATTTGGTCTACTGAATTCTTCAAATAGTGTTAAGTAATATAACATACTGTGTCACCAGTACTTACTGTAGCTACACAGATCTGAACATGGTCTGTCATTACAGTGCATCTCTTTGTGCTTTGCAGATTGTGATCCTTTCAAAGCTTCATCGTGAAATCAGCGTAGGGCTAATTCCTCTTAAAAACACACATCTTACTGTAAATCTTACTCCTTGTCTAAAAGCAGCATGAAGCTCATATAGTTGGTATTTCATCTTTTGAAAGACAGGTCAGTGAGAATTTGATTTAAAATATATGTGTGTTTGTTTTGATAGAGAGCAGAGGCTCAACATAAGTGCCACTTTTTGATTTAAGGAAGACTCTGAGGGTGACCTGACTGTTCAATGAAAAGAGTATGTCCTATGTCAGGGCTGAAAGATCTGGATCAATTACTGTGTTTTACTAGCCATGCAGAAGTAGATGGAGCTTTTTAGTCAGTCACTGGTATTATTCTTCCTGCATCATAATATTTGAATTTGATGTTGCTTTTGGGGGACACTAAGGTCAAATTATACCCATAACTTCTGCCTGCCTGAGATTCTGTGGTGCCACGTTCTCTGTTCAGATCTTTCACATGCCCCTGTGGGTCTTTTTGTTCCTTGATGAGCCATACTCGTGAACAGTGGATACTACTTGAGAAGAATTTCTTGGTTTTGATATCATTATTACTTTTAGCCCAGTAAGACAACTCATCCAGAGTAGCAGTCAGAACATTTGAGGTTTAAACTTTTTACTGTACAAAAAAGGGGCTTCTCTCTCATGCATTACATGAACGAAAGTTACATCTTAGAAAGCCAATTCCTTCCCTCCTAGTTGCCCAGGTCAGAAGAGCTTTCTTCTGGAAGCATAGAAATTCAACCATCCTGATCAGGAGGGTTTTTTTACTACATCAAGAAACTTGGAGACAGGTTTCATGGTACAAAGAAACAACTTCACCAGTAGGTAGCTGAAAGTATTACATGCCTTCTCATTCCATTTATAAATCCTCATGTACCTCATGAAACCATTGTTTTCAGACCTGAAGCCATTGTTTTCAGACCTAAGGAAGCTATTCTCAAAATCACAGACTGGTTGAGGTTGGAAGGGACCTCTGGTCATCTTGTTCATGTACCTCATGAAACCATTGTTTTCAGACCTGAAGCCATTGTTTTCAGACCTAAGGAAGCTATTCTCAAAATCACAGACTGGTTGAGGTTGGAAGGGACCTCTGGAGGTCATCTTGTCCAAACCCCCTGCTCAAGCAGGGCCACCTAGAGCAGATTGCCCAGGACCATGCCCAGGACTATTCTTGAAATTGCCATTGCATTTGCTAAATGGAGGGAAGTCTGCCATTCTAGAGTCATTTTATTCAGATAATCTTTACCATTGTCATTCAGCAGATAAGGGATTAAAAAAAAGTCCTAGTCAGCATATGGTTCTGTGAAGTAAAAATCCAAATATTGTACAAGATTTAACCCAGCTCTGCATCACGTGAACTAAGCTGTGTTAGGAGGGCAAAAATAACCGTTTGGAACCAAGAAGCTTAACTTCCCAGCTACGCTGGAATTCTTACAACTCTCCGTAGTAATGAGGCTTCAGCCCTTCATAATAGTGCAACTCTCTGTCGTGGTATTCCATGTCAAGATAGCCTCACAGCTGATGGATATCTTGCAGTAGCAAGTTGTTTTCAAACTAAGAATCTCTCTTAATGATATGAGAGTTGCTCTGGTTCAACAAGTTTTCACAGCATTGCCTTTCAAATCCATTACTACTTTCTGTCTGTCTGTCAAAATCTATTTTCTACTTGCCATCACTTCACCAAGACTGCTTTCTGAGCAAGGCAGCTATCAAAGCAAGAATCTTTCTTTTGTTACTACGATGATAAAATGTTTCCTTAAAAGTCAGAAATATTTTTTCTTTTTTTTTTACCTTTTAATTTTTACGTTTTCTTGTTCCAGTTTTTCTTCCTATGCATTAAGAAATTGTTCCAGATTGGTCTTGTACAAGCTCTTTGTCCTGTAGCATAATCTGGCTTTGTAGAAAGTATTCAAGATGCTTTGCTTACTGGTTTGTCTATACCTAAAAGTTTATTTGGTTTAGTGAAGTGTGAAATAGGAGTAGTGATTTATTTTATGTAAGTTAATAACATTTGGTTTTATAGAAGTAAGTATTCCTGATTGACTCCCCATTCCTGGAGCAAGTATCTTCATAGAAAAAACTGAATCATTCAAAAACAGTTTTTCTGCTATTGCTGTCCTTGAATTTTTATACCCGAATTGCTGAATGCGTAGACAAGCTCTCAGTTAAAATGTTGGTCTTTGTGCTGTTATCCATTCTCCTAAAGTGTTTATGTGTCTGGGGGTCATAACTTATATGGGCTAGGTAGCTGAGATGGTGAGGTACATAAGACATCTGTTAAATCAGATGGAAAGAAAATAAAACTATTCTCAATGGCAGCGGCCTGGGCAAAAAGGTCCACTGCTCTTTAAAGGAGACACCTGCTCTTTAAAAGAGTGTTTTATCAAGCACTACAGCATAGAGTTCTTGTTCAGTGCTGATGGATTCTTTATAGAAATACACTGCGTATGTTGAAAAAGTGTATTCCTTTTATTTCTTTTTCCTGAGGGAGGGGCAGTGCCCCCTTTTCTTCTTATACCATCTTTAAAAACAAAACAAAACAAACACCATTCTCCATTTCTGTTAATGGCTGAATTACTTCACATCTGTCACAAGGTGCAGAAATGTGACTGAGCAACAAATCCTTCCTTCTTATCTCTGAGCCTCATTGTAGGAAATCTGACCTGGCCTGGAACCTGAATGTGAACTGATGTGTGCAGTTTTTGTCATGGAATAACACAGCAATAAGTACTGGAATATTATAAAACTCTAAAAGGTCAGAGTAAAAATCCTCCTTCTGTTGTCCAGAGTATGCATTTCATAAGTTTTTGTGTATGCTGCGAAGTCTAGCCTTTTCCTAGGTTTTTGAGAAAAGAACTTGAGCCTTAGATGGTAAAATGTATTTTTTTAATATTTTTAAGTTATAAATTAATTTGATTATGTTATCTTCCAGTTTCTCAAAGGAACAGGTAGTAGGCAATGTAAATCAGACTGGCTCCACTGAAATCAGAAGAAGTACCTTCATTTACAAAATCTAAGAAACTGTCTAAAATATGTCGTGAAATTATTCCTGTTTAGTGTTTGATCCTGCTTTGTAAAAAGGCTTACAAACCTTATATTCTGGCTGGGACTCCGGTTCAGTTTGTGTAGTTTTGCTGTTTGTAAAACTATCAGAATTTATTTAGGTGTGAAAAGCAAGATACCGATTTGAACTGCATAGAATTTAGAATCTGTTACCTTAGAAAGCATCAGTTCAGAAAAATTCATTCTCCACCTCTGGAGACCTATATTTCTGTCCTGGTAGTTCTCACAGTATCAAATTTTTTTAAACAGATGTTGGTCCCTTCATTCAAGAAAAATTCAGATTTTTTTATTAAATACAATTAAAAATACTTTAAATACGCAATTAAAAATACTTTTGTGATAACTAAGATCTTCTGTATTTTCCTCTGTATATATACTAAGCAAATACACCAGAAAGAAGGACATGGAGAAGCTATGCCAGATGAAGACAGGTATCTGCTTTTTCGAGATTAGTTGGTTAGAAAGATCTCTGGATACCAAAGAGGAGACCTTCAATAAGACTTTGGCTAACTTCAGGAAGCAATACTTCATGAAATCTGACGAGTTTTACCATGGGGACAGCAGCAACAATGCAGCTCAAGAGTCCCATCAGCTGATTTGCAAACCACTGTCTATAATGACTTCAGTGTATAGATAGACCCGGTTTGATGTGAATTTTTCAGACATTCTTGTATGCAAGAGCCAGTTATACTTCATTTTTGCTAATGAAATCTTTGCTTAATAATTTGAATTTGAAACTAAAGCATTGACATTCATAATTTTAACATGTTGGTTGGTTTGGTTGTATGATCGCTTTGTGGGAAAGGAGGAGGTTTTACAATTATGTTTGTGTTTGGATTTAATTTGTATGGTAAGTTAAGTATGAGATTTGTGGAGTGCAATGTGCAGAATGTTTTATTTACTCTTCCAAAGACCATGAGTACACACAACATCTGAATTTGATCTTTGGAAACCAAGTTCAGAAAATATGGCATAACTTGGTGCTAATTGTCTCCCTTAATCGCACCTTCCATCTGCTTGTTTGCTAGTTCTATACTTAAGTCATTACAGTATTTATTATTCGATTTCTGGTTGTATTTCACTCTCCAGTGATGTACTTACTGCATGTAATATCTTTGTTTTGTTTTACTTATGTATTATCAGTGTCCTATTCTTGTGAAAACTTACACATTTTAATTTTGTTGAGTTGTAGTTTGCCAAAAAGAATGTATTTTCTTCTGTGTGTTAGAATACATAATAATTTAGCATTTCCGTGTGGACAAGATACAACCTGTTCATTGAGTCTGTTGATGGGTTTTTTTCCTGCAGTGCCAAAGTGGCACTTCAGAGCTAGAAGTCATAAGATGCCATAACAGACAGGTTCTATCTGTTCATAAAAAGTGCCTTTCACTATCAATTGTAATAAAAGAAAGATGTGATGTCTCAGCCATATCAGATACATGCTTTATTTCTAAGAATTGTAGCTCTGGACAGGTATCTTCTGTCTCTGGCTCTGTATGGAGAAGAGGTTACTTGTCATTCCCCCACCATGTTGCTGGTGGAACAATTTGTATGAATGCTGTCACATTTAGTTCACGCAAAATTATCCAGGTTTAAGTTAATTTGGCTGTTGGTGGTGGAGGGCGGTTGCTTTTATTTGTCTAATGTGAATGAAAAATGGCTTTAGCAGCTATTCAGTGAGCAGAGTAAACTTCCTTACAGAGCTGGTGATATGGCTCCGGAAGAGGACATCAGTGTATCACCTAGGATTACTTTCTTTCCAGCTACACATGAGGAAATCCAATGGAAATTGCAAAATTTATCTAAATTCTGTGATTAAATAAAACATGTCTGAAGAACTTCTATTTAACTAGATATGATAATTACAGAGAAAGTTAAGTGGTGTTTTACATGGGACCCTTGTATTCTCAATGACCTTAGAGAGAAAGTTTTAGTCCACATAACTGAAGACCAAATGATACTCCCTTTTCTTGGTTTGGTGTGGAAAGGAGGGAGGGAGGGAGGGAGGAGGGAGAAGACTGGAGTTTGTACATGAAGTTTTGCGTATCGGTGTTGTAGGCCTTACAGGATGTTCATGTATGTGCATTTTTTAAATGTAAAGTGAAACATAAGTCACACAGGACCTGGCTGAAATGGTTTAATTAAAGGCCAAGAGAAACAGTGATGGAAACCTTAGGGAAATTTCAGAGTGGCCACTTAGAACAGGGGCTAACTTAGGTTTAGTTGCTTTGGCAAAAAAAGGTAAACAGCATAACCGTTGAGCCTATCTAGTACAGCAAATTTCACACTCATTTTTCTCTGCTTTCCTGGAATTTTTTGGAAAACTTATGGGTTACTAAGAATCTCAAAGAAGAATTGTATTGCAAGTGAAATTTGAGTGGTTACTGTATAGATATGATTAAAGGCAGCAGAGGCATGGCTTCAGCATCTAGTCTGTTGTGGCAACCTACTGCAGAAACCACTTTGCTACAGGTCCTTGAAGCCCCCATTGTCTGCTGTGGAGTAAAGCAGTACTTCACAACTAGTCTCTGGAATGGAAGGCATACTTCTCTTCCAGATGAAATTGCAGCATATGAGTTAGAGGACTTCAACTTAGGGAGATTGGCTTTGCAATCGTAATATGCCCAGTGCTCACAATGAAAATGGAAGTCTGGCTGGAGTTGCCAAACTGAAAAGCTGTGTAAGAGTGCAGCTTAGCTTTTTTGTGATAACCTGGTCAAGTATGTCACTCTGAATGTTTTCATTTATAAATGCAACCTATAAGAGTTTATCCATGAGATATGCCTGCATGCCAGGTGAGCAGAATAACTAATGGGTGAACATATCAGTATGGAAAAATGTGGAATGAGAGAAGAGAATGTATTCTTGATGTAAAGATGGCACAACACTGGAAGAACATGTTTGTACATGGAAAATACAGACAGAAAGCCTAGAAAGATTTAATTACAATCCATAGAAGATGCATAATGCATGTAGAAAATTTCATCAGTGTAACAAAATGGGTTGTTTGGTAATTCTGAAAATATTTATCCCGTGCCTATAAAGTATGTAATGTAATATGTCTGTTGGCCAAATTTGCCTCTCAGATGGTATTCACATTTCAGAGAGACTTGAGTGTATTTGAGGAGAGAATTCAGCCCAAAATATTACTCTTTTTCAATTTCATAAACCTCTTTTATAGATTAATCTGGTGACTCAGGTGAGGAGAATGAAAGGGTAATTACACTTCGGGGTGTTGCTTTTAGCACAAGTCTACTTCTACCTGTTGCATTGTTCAGTCATCTTACACATAATACCATTTTTCATAAACTTATCAACAGTAACTAGTGATATATATCACACTTCTGTATTACTTAGGAGAAAATGATTTTAAATAGCCTCTTCATTTGTTCAGTGGTGTACACTTTCTTGATGTGTGTTTTTATCCTTGTGTCTCAGTTTCCTAGCTACAAAATAGGGTGGATAAGGCTTTTCTTTTTCCCTTCTTCCTGTGCCTCATCTGTCTATACAAGGTAGCCCTTGGTAAGAAGACTTCCCTTTGTTCTTTGAGCAAAACCTAGAAACATTAGGTTTTCTTCCTTGAGATTTCTAGAAGCACCTGCCACTTCCTCTGAAAGCATATACAGTCTCCCAATTCTTACTTGGAGGAGAGCTGTCTGTATCACCTATGCTTTAGCTTCACCTTTAGAATTTTAGAAAAATGTTTTCCTCCCTCATAGGTTCCCCCCCCCCCCCCTTTTGTTTTTATGTGGGAACGCTGATATATCCTGTACTAAATCAAGTATAAGGTGCACAGGTTTTAATCTATTAGTAAACTAATAGGTCTTTCATATACCATATGCTTTCTGTCACTTGTGCATGGGGTTTGGGGCCTTCAACTGTGGAGGTGGCAGGTAAATTATTCTTAGGAGAATAAAAGGATAAGATCACAAAAAAAGTTAAAATGTAAAAAGGATTCTTGCAGATAGCCCGTTTGACATGAGGTTCATGAAAGGTGAGAATAAAGCACATTAATTAGTGGCTAATAAGTAAACCACTGCCTTGATAGATAGGAAGTCTGAGACTGCATCAAACTACACTCACAAAATCTCTTACAAAGGGACTAATTTACAGGGCTGTACACAGTAACAAAGTATTTCTGTAATTACTGTTGCGAAAAGTCCCTTGTTCTTTGCTGCTGTCACTGAGAGTAGTAATTCATAATCTTTTAGGAAGACTTGTTTTTGTTTTGTTTATTCACAGCAAAGGTTTTTGCTCTTTGATGGCATGACATGTGTGGTCCTTTTCTGCTGTCAGCAATTAAGAGATGGTCTCAACTGAGCAAAAAGGCTTTGTGACATAGGGAACGTTTTCCTGAAATGTTCCCATGTGAGCCATGGGCTTGGTTACACTCTGAACGGGTGAAAAAAACATGGCTTTTGTTAGAATGACAGGCAGGCAGCAGAAGCAAAGTTTAACCCAAATCCTTTTGTAGATATTGGAAAGTCATAAGCCTTGAGATGACACTGGCACATTCAACATGCTGTGTGATCTGGGACTCTGTTGCTTGTATCACTGTGTGAATGTGTGTACAGTGTAAACATTTTATGAAGTGCAGTTTCTGATCCATCGGTCTGTCTGGGCAAGAATGTCCCTTGATACTAAAAAGAACAGCAATCAGGACAGAATTGGTCAATGCGGCATGTCTAATGGTGGGAAGATATTTGAAGGACTCACTATAGACACAATAGGCTCTCTAAATAGCCTCTTTGCACCCGGAGTCTTATTGCAAACAGGTTCATTAAGGAGAGACATTCTGACACACAGCATCACAGTAATGAAAGTAGCTCTGTTTTTCTAATATTGTGTCTTGCCACTTCAGTTATGCTGCTGGTACAAGATTTCCCTTGTGTTGTTGTATATTTCTCTAGAAAAAGAATCAGTCTTCATAGAATATACAATTATTTTGTACAGGAATATATAACTCATACCTAAGAATCTGTCCTTCCTGTTTATGTGCACTAGTGCAAAAATAATTGGCAATCACATCTTCAAAACCAAAAATGCTTTCACCTTTGATTTGAAAGGCTTATATATGTTAAAATGGTTATAACACAAAAATATACATATACAGTGGTAATATACTTTCATGAATACCCAAAGTCAGATAAAATATTGTCCATGACCAAATATAAAATGAATATTAGTAATTTTTTTTTCCCATGAGGCACCTTGGTTTGTTTTGCTTCTTTTCTCTTTTCTTTAGGCACTGAAGTATAAGTTCATAGAGAGGAAAATCAAAAGGTTATAGTTTATCCTACTTTACATATAACTGGTGTGTGACTTAAGCTCTTGGATTGGCTTAATGTATACTTTGAACATTATGACCATGGGGGGAAAAAAGGTAATATTGGTTTAAAAGTGGATATGGAAAATTTAATGTGCTCAAGTGGGAACAATGGCATATTAAAAAAAAAAAATTCATGACACAGATCTAATAATTCACTTGCCCCTGTAGGAATGGGGTATCGGCTCTGATGCCGCTTGGTAGTTTATTTTTATATACGCCCCTGGTCCCTGCCGTATATCCTTCGTATGGGTTCCAGAGAAAAGAAAGAAAATAACCTGTAGGGAAATCAGCTTAGAAACCTTTCATTAAATACATTGTGTTTCATATCATGTCGTTCACAAAATCTCCAAGAAAGATAGAAAGTGTTATCAGACTGCATGCGTAAAATACTATATTTGAATACTATAATTTGCTGTAAGATTAAGAACCAAGGGTATAGACATATTCGTTATTTCATTATTCACTTATGCTTGATGGATAATGCTTCAGGGGTTCTTTTCATTTTTTCTTGCCTAGCACAGATATGCAGTTTTAACTTTTTATTTAATGCTGCAGAAAACATTTCTGTTCCCCTAAGCTTTACTGTCCTGCTTGTTTGCTTTTTAGTGGTGTGATTACTATTCTTTTGGAGGGGTTTTTTATTGCTTTTAAGTTTGGTTGTTTTGTTGTTGGTTTTTTTTTTTTTTTCCCATAGGCATATATATTAGTTTACAAGTAGCTAAACTGTACTGATTATAAAAGAAATTTAAAATTACTTTTTGGCAGAAATTGAGAAATGGTCCATTTGTGATTGCAAATAATTATTTGTTTTATCTCAAGGAAAGAAAATTGTAATTACTTTTGTTAATCTGTATTGAAAGACAGGGTTGACAGAGTCTATATTATGGGGGCTTCAAAAATCTGTCACCGTTTTTTTGACTGTTTGTGAAGCATAGCTTGATCAAGCCAAATTTGGCCTGTGACTGCCTTCTGCACATAAAAAAAAAAAATTAAATAACAAAAAGCAAACCTAGTTTGCTGAATATATTATGGATTTTTATTTCTGAAGTATTATTACATGTTAAATTGTGCATTTTCTTACATGGAGTTAATGGATGTAGAAATTCAGCTGCATTTGCACAAGTGGTAATACTTGCACTAGTATTGATTTAGTTCGTGGAGGGTCTGAAAATGCCTTGGTGTAGTGGTGGTGTTACTGACAATGAGCCCCTTACTCTTCCCCCTGTTTTTTTTCCCTCTTTTCCCTATCTACTTATATATAAGTAGCTTTCTCTTTCTTCTTACTTTGCCTAATTTAATATTCATCAGTGGTTCTCATACATAGGGAGTGGCACAAACTACAGTGATCTCCATTCCAAAGACCACTGGCTCAAACTCCACCTAATTCATAGCAGAAAAGGTGGCTGCTCTGCCTTTTCCCCCCCCCCCCCCCGGCTGGGCGGTATTCTCTACCATTTAAGTTACAATTCTGTAATAGTACGACGTTGTTTGAGTTTCTTTGCACTTTCTTCATTGTGCAGTGCTACAGGAAAGAAAAAAATAGGATGCATCAACTATGGGAGATATTTTGTATCCTCTCAGCTGTCCTGGGCCAGAACATTGGGATCTCCTGAAGAATAACTGTGACGGATGAGAGTGGAAGTAGTCCCCTCGTGCCTCCAGAGCTTGTTCCCCAGCAGCAGTAGTAGTAGAAGCATTGAATTCTGTTTCACCATGTGTTTGCCATCATCTCATTTACCAAGTCATTCCCATGACTCCTCTCTCTAGCCATCTGTATTAGTACATCATTGCAATGGAAACCGAGTGCCATCAAAATTACTGGTTGTGTATGAACACATTTGTAGTGCTGTATCTCCTAGTTGGAAGGACATAGGCACTTTTTTTTCCTTTTTTTCTTTCCTAACAGAACTGTGTGGTTTTCTTTGGTCTTTTATTGTATCAGGAAAGCAGTGTCTGCGAAGCTAGCCTTGCATATTGCAGTTAGGGTCATGAGGCTCAGGCAAGCCTGGTCTCTTTTAGTTCCACATTTGTGAGCCAGCTATCAAGGGTTCTCTGTTGAGGATGCACACACTTTTTCCTCCAGACATTGACTGTCTATAGTAATGGGTGCTTCCTAAAGCAACCTGGTGAAGTCTGAAACAGGTGCTTAGAGTACCCAAGCCTTAACATTAAATTTAGTCCAATATTGTTTTGAGAAAAAGTGAGGAGGGCACTATGTTGAGGTACTGTCAACAGCCTGTGCTAGTAAACTGACAAGTGCTATATTCTGAACTACAGGTGGCTTAATTTTTTTTTTTTAAACAAGGTGTTTTTCTTGCCTCAAAATTATGTTATTCAAATCTACAAGTCATTCATGTAGCGGGCTTACCACATGCACGTAGAAAAAGGTGTCTTTAGCAACCTGTGTGGGTGTTCAGAGGCAGCAGGATGGGACTGAGCTGGAATCACAAAATCAGAGAATGGTTGAGGTTGGCAGGGACCTCTGGAAGTCATCTTGCCCAACCCGCCTCCTCAGGCAGGGTCACCTAGAACCAGGATCCTGAATTCCACCACCTCATGGTCACTGCAGCCAAGGCTGCCTTCAGCCTTCACATCCCCAGTGAGTCTTTCCTTGTTTGTGACTATGAAGTCTAGCAGAGCACCTTTCTTCATTGTTTCTTCTATCGCTTGGGTCAGGAAGTTGTCATCAGTGCTTTCCAGGAACCTCCTGAATTGCATATGTGCTGCTGTTTTGTTCCTCCACTAGTTATCTGGAAGATTGGTCTTTCATGAGGACCAGGGCTTGTGAATTTGAGGCTCCTTCCAGCTGTTTGTAGATGTCCTCATCCACTTGTTCTTCCTGGTCAGGCAGCCTATAATAGACACCCACTACAATGTCACCTATACTGGTCTGCTCCAATCACCTGGCCTAGCACCTTTCAGGGAGGGCTGACAGCCTGGCAGATCACTTAAAGTGTGCTCCTTTCCTTTGTGGTGTGCTGACAGTCTTTTGAAGGGTTAACTTGTGCCAGTCTTCTATCACGCAGTTGTTGCTTTCAGACAAGTCACTGGAAAGCAGAGGGTTGTTTGCACCTGAGATGGCAACCATGATATTTTAATTTGTTTATTGCTGTCATTTTAGACTGTTTTTTTCAATATCCAGGAAAGGCAGCTGTGTGGGCTTTTAATCCTTGTATGAAATTCACCTCTGCTGTGCTTACTAAGTGGTATCGACAACTGATAATGACAGAGAAGCTGGCAAGAAATAACTAGTGATGATTTTGCAGGTAGCTTCCCCTTCCTCGCATTACTCCCTTCGTCCTTCTCGGTCCTCTGTCCTTTCCTGTCCCCTTTCCTGTCCCCTTCCCTTC
>NW_008794774.1:5544920-5566080 GCF_000699145.1 Aptenodytes forsteri | reverse complement strand
CCTCCCCTCCCCTTCACTTCACTTCACTTCACTTCACTTCACTTCCCTTCACTTCCCTTCACTTCCCTTCACTTCCCTTCCTTCTCCCCTCCTCTTTCACCCTTCCCTTCTCTCCTTCCCTCTCCTCCTCCTCTCTTTTCCTCCTCTCCTCTTCAAAGAATTACAAAATTACTGACTGACTGAGGTTGGAAGGAACCTCTGGAGGTCATCTGGTCCAACCCCCCTGCTCAAGCATGTTGCCAGTTGCCCAGGACCATGTCCAGACAGCTTCTGAATATCTTTAGGAATGGAGACTCCACAGCCTCCCTGGGCAACCTGTGCCAATGCTTGGTCACCCTTACAGGGAAAAGTGTTTCCTGATGTTCAGAAGGAACCTCCTTGTTTCAGTTTGTGCCCATTGCCTCTTGTCCTGTCACTGGGCACCACTGAAAAGAGCCTAGCTCCATCTTCTTTGCACCTTCCCATCAGATATTTGTACACATTGATGAGATCCCTCCTGAGCCTTCTCTACTCCAGGCTGAACAGTCCCAGTTCTTTCAGCCTTTCCTCACAGGAGAGATGCTCCAGTCCCTTCATCATCTTAGTGGCCCATCGATGGACTTTCTCCAGTATGTCCATTTCTCTCTTGTACTGGGGAGCCCAGACTTGGCCACAGGACTCCAGGCGTGGCCTCACCAGTGCTGAGTAGAGGGGAAGGATCACCTCCCTTGACCTGCTGGCAATGTTTTGTCTAATGCAGCCCAGGATACCATTACCCTTCTTTGCCACAAGGGCACGTTGCTGGTTGATGGTCAAGTTGGTGTCCACCAAGACCCCCAGGTCCTTTTCTGCAAAGCTGCTTCCCAAGGTAGTTGTTCCCCAGCATACACTGTTGCATGTGATTGTTCATCCCCAAGTGCAGGACTTTGTACTTCACCTTGTTGAACTTCATGAGGTTCCTGTCAGCCCATTTCTCCAGCCTGTTGAGTTTGTGCTTGGTGGCAGCACAACCCTCTGGTGTATCAGCTGCTCCTTCCAGTTTTGTGTCATCTGCAAACTTTCTGAGGGTACTCTCTGCCCCATCATCCAGATGATTAATGAAGACGTTAAACAGGATTTGACACAGTATTGAACCCTTCTTTTTCTCCATCCTGCCTTCTTTTCCCCTACTTGCCCCTTCCCAATTTGTCTCTTCCCCTTTCTCTTCTGCTTCACACTTACCCCTTTCCCCTCTCTGCACTTCCCCTTTTTCCCTGTTGTTTTCCATTTGGTCCTAAGTTGTGAGGGTTTTGATAATACTTAGTGTTCATGCAGTGACTAGTATGGTGCTGCTCACATCTTTGATTTAGGATGCTTGATTTAGGCACTACTGTATTACACAAACATCAGAAGAACATCAGTGTGAATGCCTGGTTTTCATATGCTGCCTTGCAGCCTGATTTAGAGAATCCAGGGTTTTAGCTATCTAGGCTGGAGCAAACTTTTAATGAACTATTCAAGAATTCTGTGTATTGGCATTTTTCCACGTTTTCTATTCCCAACATTTTAGTTTCCTTCCAATCCTTAATATTAGTACTGGTAGTCAAGACATTCTGAAAGTGTGTGCATAAAGAGTGTCAGTGGGAATGGGTTGGTGATTGACCATTGGAACAACCAACTAAGTAGTTACTCCTTTAACAAATTCTTTATTTGACAGAGCGTGGACTGGTACTGCCCTAACACCGGGAGACCTGTTAAATTATACTGGAAAGAGCTGAGCAAGAGGGGCATCCTTATCTCAATTTTCCCCTACATTTCTCTGTTTTGGAGAAATCAATGAAGAATTTTAATATGTTTATGTTTGTGTGTGTGCATGTATGAGAAGACACTGTTGTACTTTTACTTCACTTGTACTTTAGAGGTTCTGCCCTAAAGCGGTAATATTAAATACTGTTGTAATATAATCGTAAGGGATCTTATGCTATGTCTTTTGTCACCATGCTCTTCCCCCCCTCTCCCTTCTCTTCTGTTTGCTGTGGTGCCAGACATGGCTTTAAAGCTGCTGTCTAATTTAGACGATGTTTTCGCAGTGTCTTACAAAACCTAGGGACGGTCCTGTCTATGAGTGAGAGAAGAAGACACTTCTGGTTTGTGAAGTAAACTTAAGCTCTTCAGCAGGTGCAAGAACCCTCAGTGCTCCAAGGGGAAGTTTATGGAAAGTTGAAAGAAATTAACCTCAATTAAAAGGAATATTGATTGATAGTTACAGAGTTAAATATGATATATTGCTCAAGAAAAAACTCTACATTAAAAGAACATTAAAGTTTTGATAGAAAACATTAAAGCCAAGAAATTTGCCACAGAGGGTGAAATGTAAAATTGTTTACATATCTTTCTAATATCTAACTGTACTAGGACACAGTAAGGACTTAGTTAAGAGTATCCCCTATTGAGCCAAGGAATTAGGATTGTTGAAGGTGTATTCTCATTTTGGTTTGCTGAGATTTTGTTGCTCAGCAGTCATTAAATATGTTAAACTGAAAATCTGGGCCCCTTCAACTATGAATCTTTCTTCTGTGTTTTCCATTAGTTTGTGCTTAGTTTCTTAGTTTTTTTCCCATGAGGTAAAAGTCTTTGAAGTTCTGAAGACAAATAATGATGGTTTAAACACTGTTATTGGTCATATAAGAAAATTACATACTAGACAATAGAAACAATCATTTTTATATATATATATATATAGGTGTGACTGCAACCTTAGAACTTCAGTCGTAGTTAACATTGGCTTTACCAATTGAATGTGAAGAAAAACACCAAAACCATCACTTGCCTTTGGCAGCCACAATAGTCACTTAGGTTCAGTAGTTGGCCATGTGGCTCAGGTGATAACAGGTAATGTTCATACGTTCACTTTCAGTACTTGTCAGGAGGACTCTGTTCTGCTCCATCATCTGCTGGCACATTGTGTTCAACAGGAATATGTTTTAGGTAGAAGTTTGCTACTAGCTTGAAGCTCCACACAATAAGCTAGCACCTGCATAAAAAACACTGTCCTTCTCTGCAGCCCAGGAGATAGCTCATGCCAATCATAATCTGAAGCACGTAAAGGTGATATTTGTAACTGTTAAATGTGTGGATTTCTCTTGAAATACATATACTCACTTCTGGTAAAAAGTGAACGTAAGTAGGATAAATAGGTTCTTTTGACTCCCTACTGGGAGCAGCTGCTATTAAGAGTGGGAGTCAAGGACTAATCTCCTCCATTGGGAATCTGCAACTTTTTTTTTTTCCTTCTGACTCTGTCTAGGCAAAGAAGAAAGGGAAGTGATAATTCCTTTGGAAAGCCACATTTCAGAGCCATCTGTTAGGCGATAATACATGTGTTCCTAGAGAATTAGCATGGTTGAACCCCATTGAGTGGAATGGCACAGCTATAAGCTCAATGAAGCCTTGCTATAAAAAGTGACAGTCCTTTGAAATGTAAGCAATGTGATACTTTTTGTTCAATTTAATGTAAGTGGAGTTTCTTTATGGTAATTTAACTTCAGAGTGTCTTTTAATAACTCTGCATTACATAGAAATATATTTACATATGAGAAAGCCCTTAGCCTTTGCAGAGAGGTGGTTTTTAAGGCCAAAGTAGTTTTTTGTAATGCTTGAAATGAAGCTCCATAGTGACAGAAGAGTGTATGACACAGCTGTAATAAATCTGCAAGTTGTGGAGCACAGCATGAATGTTTACAAAATTAGAGTAGGACTGACTGAACCTCAGTAAATTGAGACTTGTCTTCTGTGTGTTAATCCAAATTTAAGAAACTGAAGAATCTGAACAGAGACAATGTTTAATGGCAAAAGCAGGTGTTCTGCTATGTCTTTCAAGAGTGGTTGATGAAGCTTTCAAAGTTAATAGAGGGACAAAATATGTGTGGCCATGACAGATTTGGGGTTAAGTTGGTATGTATGGATGACAAAAATAATGATTATTTGGAAGGGGATGGGGGAGCAGGGATCATGGTGATTGTAACAGAGTGGTGATTTGCCATGACCCGTGTCAGCTCTTTTTGTCAGAGCAGGCAGCAGGTTGTGCCTAAGTATTAGCATTGATAAACCAAAGCAGAGCAGTCAGCAGGACTTTGTGTTTAGTGGCCAGGACTTGAGTCTTCCTCACTTAAAGAAAATGAGTAGGGAAAAGTGAGAGAAGAGTAGAACAGGAAGGGGGGAGAGAGGGAAGATCAGGGAATGAAGAATCTGAGATATTCTCCTTAAAATGAACTCCCTTGTTGCTATAGATCTGTATCTGTAATTGTCCCACAGCTGTGGGAAACCATTTGTTTCCATGACCTTTCTGGCATCTGTTTTCCTAGCATCACCTGGAAAGTAGTGGAAAAATAACTTTTCTCAGTGTGTTGGAACAACATGAAGTGTTTATAAGGGTTTTCCATTGCTACTGTTCATCATCTGTCTCATGGTAAGCACTTAAATATTGCAAGCCTGACGAATGTTGGCTTCATATATTTGACAATGTTGAGTATCTTGAACAAGAAGGTGGGCTGTTTGGTTGTGAGTGTCAGCCACACAGGGGTAGCCCTGCTAGAAAACTGATAACTTATTATAGTCCAGGTATCTATGCTTTACCTGTGGTGCCAGATCAGTGTCATTTCAGACGGGGTGGTTTTTCCACTGTATTTCTGCAATTGGCCTTTGAGGCACCAGTGGTGGCATCTCCAAGGCAGACAGGAAAGGAGGAGGGAATGGCAACCATGCAGTGGAGGGTGCAGGGTGAAAAAGCTGAATCTGCAGGTAAATGGAGTATTGCCAACTTACTTAACTAAATCTGGGCTACAAAAAAAGTTTGGGAATCTCATGAAAAGACTGGTGTATGATGTATGTACTTAATTTAATTTCCTGTTATTTCAGTTGAAAGAAATTTGTGACTTTATTATTTAGACAATAGACTACTCACTATACAGTTGTTTGCTAAGGTCATAGATTAAAACTGGCTGTTGTAAAAAAAAACAGAAGTATGTTTCAAGTAAAGTAATGTATCATTAGATATGTGGAGGATTTGATTAGTGATTTGAGACATGTATAGCATTGCACTTACAAAAGAAAATGTTCTGTTGTGTTAAAATTCCTTCACAAAAGCCTTAATTCTAGAATACTATATCTGAATAATCATACACCTGTAAAATTAAGGGATTGAATAGCTATGCACATCTGTGGGGATAAGGTTTTTTGCAGATGTTTTTTTCAGAATAGGGATCCTTATTTCTGCCAGCAGCTAACATACGTATAATCATTGCAAAAACACAGCTATTTGCCTAACTGTCCAGTTTCATGTGCTATGTGAATATATATGCAATCAAACTTGTGTACATAGCTCCCATAGCTTTAGCGTCAATGTACATACTTTTGTTTTCAATGGAAGAAACAAATGTTGAGAGGCTAAGAGTTCATAGGGTATTAACTGAAAATAAAATTGACTTAGTTCACTTAGATATATTAGAGGAACATTCTGTGCTGTCTTTGTTTTCTATAGGCAAAAATAAAATCTGCAAGCCCATTGGAGTTTTAAGTACAATATAAATGTCATACATAATCATAACAAGTATGCAAAATGTTTTAAAACATTTGTATTGTATGGAAGCAATTACTGGCACCGACTGCATCACACACCCGTCATATGGGCTAAGGCCAAAAGAAATGAAGGTCTCTAAACAAAATTACTTTGTGTGGGTGGGAAGAGAGTGAGTTTTAACTTTTACTAGGGAGCAACACTGAGCCATATTTTAATGCCAATCACATACTCTGTAACTCAAATAAATACTAAAACAAATTGTTCCATGTTAGGCTTTTGTTACTTTTTCTTGTCATTCTCTGTCACAAGTCTTCCAAAGGAGACTCTTGCATTTTCATAGTAGAAGACTTCAAGGTATGATGTACACAAATATAAATCCAGCAGAAGTTACTTCTCCATTTGCTGTGCAGCCAGCTTTGTGGTTGCTGAGATAGTACATAGCATTTTTTGTCAGCACGTTAATTTTACTTATAGTAAAACAGCACTGCCTCCCATGCTTCCATTTCAGATCTGTAAGTTACCATGATTGCTGTGCGAGGTGCTTTGTTCAATGGTGCATTTGCAATTCTGTATGTTCAGAGTAATCTTCTCTGGAATCCTGCTTTCTGACATCGGTGAAACTGCCTGTAACACACAGTTTGTACACATGGGGGTGGAAACAAATATTCCATCTTGTGTTCTGCAGGTAGATGCTTATTTTCATTCAAAGAAATAGGTTCTCATACATTAGTGACTTTCACTTTCCTTGCATACCTCCTTCCTCCAAACTTAGGCTCTTGCTGATCTTTGTAAGTTTCTGATGCTTGCCATGTTAGGAGTGTCCATTCGTACCCCTTGAGAAGTCTGAATGCCTTGCATGCATAAATTATGGCCACTTCTTCCATGCCAGCTGGTCTGATGAAGGACATAGCCTTTTCTAAAAATTTCTCTTTATCTCTCCTTTAAAGGAAAGAGACTGTCTCTCCTTATGTCCTGGGCTGTTAGTGATGGCAGTTGTGCTACTTCATGGTGCATAGAAAGGAAGGCTCAGGAGTCAAAACCAGAACATTTCAAAGTTGGAGGAGATTCTCCACCAATACATACAGCCCCTTCTTAAAACTGGAACATCGCTTCTGTGAGGAAATACTTTTTCAGGGTCTTTCCTGCTGCGACTTTTCACAGTGAAATACTGACATTTGGGAGTTTCCCGCAAAAGACTAACTGTGATGTTCTTGCTTTCATGGACATGCACTTGAGTCATTATGCTGCCACTTTGTTATAGTGTGTGATCATGTGTGTGGTATGTACTGTACAAAGCTATGTACCAGCTGAATGCTGAATAGGGGAGAATAATTTCATTGCAGAAGTTTAAAAGACATTGCTTAGTATTTGCTCCCTGATGTTTCACGTGGCAATGTAAATCATATAATAAATCTTGACATGACACTCATGATTTGTGAAAATCAGCAATTAGGAATTCACAGGCAAAATGCATTATATGTTTTGGTCCATAGGTTAGTAGAACAGCATCTCTGAATACTGCTGCTGCAGGCAGAGGAACTTTTGGAGGATAATGCTGTAGCAGCGGTTGTCATGAACATCATATGGCAGTAGAGACACATACAAGCAGCACGGTTAGAAAGTTTTGAATAAAACAGTCTTGGGACTACGGATTATGCAGTTGAGTACAAACTAGAAAGCTGAAAGGAGGATAGAGAAGTAGATGAATGCTTTTGTTAGGGTATGAGGTGCATGGAGGAGATCGGGATCAGATTATTTTATGCTAAAATGAGGCATATACTGCACTATTTGTATGTGTATGAGCATTAGGAATGTATCTGTGGGTATGATGTCATACTTCAGACTACACTTTCTTGGTTTTTATGATCATCAGAATCCCTGTAAGCCTGTAATTTAGTTACCTATCTCAAATTATCAGAAAGAATATAGAACAGTGTGGATAAAACAAAGAGTACAAACCGTTGTCCTGCCCCCTCAAAATTCCTTCTGAGCTTCAGGGTGAATTCCAGTTAATAAAAAAAAGGCACTCCCTTTTGGCTGGAAAAGAGAAATTTTAACAGGAGTGACTCTGTGTATGTGTGTGAACAGTCAGTGATGCTATGTGGGTGCATGTGTACAGACACATGGATACACATGCACACAGACACAGACTCACACGCACATTGGTTAGGCAGACACTGAAGTAATGCCTTTGAATATTTCTGTTAATTTGGTGTGATAAACCAGCTGTGCTTCCTGTAGGGTAAAACACTCATTCTTAACATTCTTAAAATAATATTTGTCACTTGCACAAGTAATTTGCATGTAAGTAATTTTTTAATGTAAATCTTTGCTGTATCCCTATTAGGTAGCTGAAGCATAATTCCCACTTCGTACACAGTTTAAAGTCACATCCTCAGAAGTGACTTGTAAATTTGGTTTCCTGATTTAGGACCTGTCAGGCTCTGATTACTCTAACCATTGACAGCTGTGACAGAAGTCAACTGGAACAGCAAATCAGTACCTATAAGCATTAAATCAGGCTCCCCAAAAATGAACCCCTGTAGGAGAGACTGTGTATTTTCTCTCTGTGAAGAGGCTGTATGATATGCTATTAAATTGGTCTGGATTAGAGTGCGGCACTGTTTATTTCGTGGTTTCTCAATCCACTAGAAAAGGTACTTCACTGAAAATTTTTTCTGTTGCTTCCATGCATACCCATAATGTTCAGGCGTGTTCTTACTGTCTACAAACCATTTTAATTGCGTGCAGTTTCATGATCGTGTTATGGCAAGCGTGGTTGGATTTGGAGTTATAGTGTGGCTTTTCTTCCGTGCTCGCAGAAGAGGGAGTGCCCATGGCAACTTTGTCTGTGAATGAAGCAGAAATGTGCTAGTTAAACAGTTTTGCTTCCTATATGTTATGGCAAGCGTGGTTGGATTGAGAGTTATAGTGTGGCTTTTCTTCCGTGCTCGCAGAAGAGGGAGTGCCCATGGCAACTTTGTGTGAATGAAGAGCAGAAATGTGCTAGTTAAACTTTTTTTTTTTTTTTTACGTAGTAGGGCAGTACCGTAGTTTGGTGCACGGTTATGTATTGGGGATAAATAAATTTTATACTAGTCATAGTATACATCAGCACACAAAATGTTAGTTCTTTGTCTGCTTCCTTGCATTAAAGTAAAATCTGGACCAGAATACAAATAACAGTAAAGCAACTGTAATAGTCTTTTTTTTAAGAGTCAGCTAATTCAGCTCTTAGTGTTAATATCATGATTCTCTTTAGCATTCATAAAGATAAGAAGAAAAGTGTATGTAGTATCAACAGACTTTTTTGGCTTTGCAAAAATCTGCTTGTCACCTCATCTGAGAAACTTTTAAAAATATGCACGGAAAATATTTTCATCGTTCTTTTTTTGAGTTAATAGATTTTTATGTCTGAGCTGGTAAATTTTCCAGCAACCATCACCACCTGGCATCGTGTTACTGTTTCCAATTTGTACTGACTTGTTGGTTGTGGTGCAGTCTTCCTGCATTACCTACTTACTGTGTCTTTGTAGTGAATTTTGTAACTTCAGTTAATCAGATGAATCACAGTGCTTAGTATATTTCTATCTTTGATAAGCTTTTGTCATTCCTATTTTATAATTCAGTCCTTAGCAGCCTTCCTCTAACTGCAAGGTTCACTTCGTTCAGCCAAAGAAAATGAGACAAGGAAAGGTAGAGGAAAGTTTCATAATTGAAAGTTTTATAACTAGATTGTATATAGATGCATATGTATATTTAAAGAGCTTGGTCAAATGATGACTTTGACAAAGATTTAACAAACCAGGAGTGTGAAGTGTTCTGTAGGCTAACAGTTTTAATGGGTTTATCTTAGACAGTTCTTCAGTTGTGAAAGTGTCAGTTAATAATTTACCCATCCCAAGAGGCAGTGGAAGCAATCACACTCTGCAGCGAGGTACTCCTGGGCCTGTCGCGGTGCTGCAGCTCATCTTGACTACAGAAATGTGCCATTGGATGCGACATCAGCACTGTGTCTGCACTTTGACAAATGAAGTCTTGTAAGAGCTAAATAAGGCATGGGAAGTTTTGGAACGAGGAAATAGCTCTTCAGCTGATTTCTGCAGTAATGGATTACTGTAAATGTCCATCTGCTGCACATCAGAGGGAACACAGGTTAAAATGAAAGGATTTGGGGCTTTTTGGTACTGTGTTTTGGGATGGGTTTTTTGGTTGGGTTTTTTTTGGGGGGGTTTGTTGTTGTTGTTAGACCCTGAAACATAGAAAATGTTTCTAAAATCCAGAGGTACAGTTAGCAATGTTTGCATGGTATTGGGAAAGTAAATGTTCTGCTCTGATGATGCATTGCAAGAGCCGGAGTTTCCTACCAGAAATGTGAATGTTTAACATAAAAAAGCCCTGAAGTATAGTACTTTTACCATCACCCTTTACCAGGCAATTTGTCCAGATGCAGTTGTTAACATGAAATCGCAGTAGATTAAGCACTATTTATGGGAATTTTATTCCAGCATTTACTCATTGAATTATACTATACTACCAGGATGGTAAGTTTTGTAATTTGTTTTCCACTATATGAAGAATGTTTCTCCACAAATAGTCACTTCTGCATGCATATTTTTTTATTAGACATTATGCCATTCTAAAGATTTACAGTTATTTAATAATGATTTATTATAGTAATTTATTCTGCCAGCTGTGGCACATTTTTACTGGAATTTGTAAATCAAATGTATATTGAAATTCACTAGAAACATGCATTTCAGATTCTAATGAAATGTACTCCAAAATTGTTTTTAGAAGTGGGCAGCTATGTGAATGAACTGTAACTTTCAGTTTCTAGTATTATATATAAGCTTTTCCTCCACCTGTTTTATTTACTTGCCAGTCTTGGATGTTTCACTTACTACAGGATTAGTGAATCTTGATGCTCCTGTGTGAAACAAACAGCAACAAAACTGTAGAGCCATTGACTTTGTCCTCCAAGGCATCAGTATCAAATCATGCACTTGACCTGCAGTGATCAAGTCACGTTAAGGATTAGGAAGACAACCTGACAGCAATTTTCAGTGTGCTTCTAATTGCTGTCTCTGTGTTGTGATAGAAAGTGCATGTCTTGAATTTAGTGAGTCATAAGAAACACTGCATGAAATAAGTATTTGAGGTGATAGAAAAATGTGTGTATGTTGGGGGGTGGGGGGAAATACAGGGAGAAACCAACAGTATTTTTACAATATTTTGTAAAACTTTTACAATAGTTTTTCAATAGTATTGTTTCATTTGCAGCTTAACTACAAACTCTACATTTTGTTCATTTTAAAGCTCTGGTGAAACATCATGCCAGTAACTCTCTTTTCAATTTGTAGTCTGATACCTGCTATTCTTGGCTCTTTGAAAATCTGGCATGAGCTATGGGTGTGAAGTACTCTTTAAAATTCCAGCTCTATGTATCAGTTTCCCAATAGTAAAAATCAAAATGAGATACTTCCTTTCTTCTATCTTTTGTCTCTCTTGATTATTCAGGCTATAAACCTTTCTAGACAGGAACTCTCTCTTCCTTTTGTTTGTACAGCACCCAGCACAGCTGGAAGAGGGAGATGGGCTGAGCTTGGTTTTAAGTCTCCTAGACTTTGTTTTAATACAAATAGGATGCAGCTAACAGCAATGAAGCTGTCTCTCAGTTCTTGTGTAAATAATCCTGAGATAAATTGTCTTTAAGTGTAAATTCAAAATATCTCAGCTTCTTAGATTTATTTTGTGGGGTTGGTTCTGATCTCAAAACCAAAGCATCTGTTGCTTCATACCTTGTGAAAATCAGCTGCTGTGCATGTGTACTCAAGTACTGGATCCCAACTTGCCAGATAAGCAGCGATGCTTTCTTGTTTATCAAAGATCAGAAATAAACTTCAAATGAACTCAACACAGCATGTTAGAATAAGGAAAGGTTGCTTTTTTAATTTTTGTGAATATGATCTCTTCATGAAACTAAGTAAAATTGTCATGACAGGATTCAAAAGAGAGAAAGGATGGGAAGTATAATATTTCTAAATTAGTATCTAGGGATTTTAATTACTCTCTCTGAAATCATGAATGTGTTAGAAAAACAGATAAACGAGAAGTCAATTTAAATGCATTCACCTACAAAAATTCCAGTATAAAACATAATGGTAAGTCATTGATTGAGAAAAGTGCAGAAATTTATGACCATTTCCTGTACAGGGATGGGGTGATTTTTATAGTGTGATTGCAGGAGCAATACAGAAGCTGAGAGTTCAAGGTTCATTTCTTAAACAATTTTTTAAAAGATTAATTTTTTCTTAAGAACGCTACCTTATTTGACAGGAAACAGCTGATGTTTTCTTTGATGCTTTCTAGGTGTTCTTTTCACCTCAATTACCTTTGTACAGTTAGCTATTCTGTTAAGTCAAGTGTATGACACTATATAGTCTTCCATGTGTTTACATTGATGCTTATCCTGTACTCCTTTTGAAAAGTGACCTGCAAAGCAAATAAACCTGCTTGTGCCCTGATTTTGCTTGGCTTGGCAGGTTTTTCGTTTTTCTCAGTTCTTCTTGTATTAATCTTGTATATGAGGAGGGAGTAAGAATTTAGGAAAAGTTTTCATTGTTAAAATTTCTACATTGCTTTACTCTTTCAGTCGCTTTGATTTAAAACTCATTGATATTTTTCTTCTTTAGAAAGGTCCTAGAGAATCGATCCTCTAGCAAAAGAGAAAAAAGGCAATTTTTTGTATTTTTAAGTCAGAATTTCTCCCTCCATCCAAATGTGCTCCTAAGACAAATTTAACCTTTTAAGCAAAACAGGACATACCTTCCTTTCTCACAGTTATACTTAAGGTGCTAATTTTTTTGCTTCTAAGACACCTTCAGAGCGACAAGAGAATATCATATTTTCAGGAGGTTAAAAATCTTTATAGATACTCACAAGGTTTTGCTTTAGCTTGCTATTTTAACATCAGAGTGGAGAGTGGAATGCT
This sequence comes from Aptenodytes forsteri, assembly GCF_000699145.1. NCBI lineage: Eukaryota > Metazoa > Chordata > Aves > Sphenisciformes > Spheniscidae > Aptenodytes > Aptenodytes forsteri. Next base: position 5,553,550 of record NW_008794774.1, on the reverse strand, counting down.
TTTGTCCTATTTTAAACTTGTTGAGCTGCGTATAACCTTTTAAGAAATGCTTACTCAGTAGCTCATCAGCAGACAAAATCTTAAAGCTTTTTGTTTAGCAGCTTTGGACAACAGGGGCATAGACCACTGACATTCTCCCAGGTTATTTCCCACCTACAAAAGTCCTTCCTTTTCCTAAAGTGGAACTAGTTTTTTCTTAGGATTGACTTTTAAGATGTTCACAGGTATCCTGGAAGTGAGTTTGATGAAGGAGAATTGATAGTTATCATATTAGAATTATCCTGCGCTGTAATGGCTCTCTCTGTAGTTCTGTCTTTATCATACAACCAGCTGATTAAACCTAAACTAATACTTGTAATGGGTTACTCTTTTTGCTGCTCAGTTTTGCTAGTCTCAGTGGAAACTGAAACAGTGAGACTGATGTTGGAAAAGTGAGGGAGAAAGGGTCTAACTGCTGGCATCCCGAGGGAGCTTGGTGGGTATCATTGGTGCTCAGCAATACCATCGCATTTCCCTGCCCTGGGTCTTCCTCCTCCTTCAGAACATATGCATGAATGAGGATGAATGCTCTGTGATGGAGAGCTTTCTTCACCTCCTATGAGCCAACTCTGGGAGAAATCAGTTGATGTTAGTGTCCTTTCTTCACATTTTCCAAGTAACCGTCTTGTTTTGGGGACTATCACTCCTTGCTGTGATTAAACCTTGCCTATGTTTCCAAGCTGCATTTGGCACAAAGAAGAAAAAGCTCTCTTGCAAAATTGGCCAGTTTTTCAAGGGACATTTATGTACACCACAGGAACTTGCAACCCCAGTTTTCAGATTAAGAGTAGTAAGAAAAGTAATTTAATCTCAGGTGGTAACATGTATATGTCCAATAGCTGAAGCTTCTGTTTGGTATACAGTATATGTAAAAGGCTGAAACATCCACATTCCAGGGACAAAAAGGAGTAACAGGCATAGCCTTTTGTTTTAGGACCCATTAGTACAGAGTGGGAGATCCTAAAAAATTCAGGCTGAAGTAACTTGGAAGTATCTGCCTTTCCTTATTTGGCTTCAGAAGGGTCTAAGGATTGTGCTGCAGAGGATGCAAGGTATTTTAGTAAGGGGGAGGACATGTTAATTCTTCTTCATTGTACATGTAATACAGTTACTAACACTATCGAAGTTGTAGCACAGGGCTTTCTTGCAAAGTGGTGGTTAAAACTGTCTTCGTGCTTTTTAGATGCAGGCCAAAGGGCAGAGGAGTGTCCTACATCTGAGGGTTTAAGCAACAACACTGTTATCTGGAACACCCTCCACTCCCCCTTTCTCCCATCCTTGAACACCCCCCCTGACCCCACCCCTCAAATCCTTGGTCTTCCCATAACAGATAGACTTGTAGATGCTTCTTTGGTGCCAGCCTTATAAGTCTGTTGCACTTACTGTAAAAACAAAATCCAGTTTCGTCTTTAAATAGCACTTTTAAGGTCCCTGTGCATCAACTTGTCCCAAGTAGGACATATGTGAAAGCCAAGGCAGGGACTGTCCGTTCTGATTTTCCTTTAGAGCACATTTGCCCCTTTTTCCCCAACACTCCCATTCTCTCTTCAGTTGTGTGAATGGAGAAAACCCGAAAGCTTCAATTTCAGGTCTGGCTCCTAAAGAAAACGAGTGTGGTTCATTTGTGGGTTGGGAATAGGGGTTTGAATTGGCATAGACTTGTGGGTGCTTTGGGGCTGGAGCACACACAGCTGTGGGTTCCAGATGCTTGCTGTCCTGTATTAATGTGGCTTGTCTGTGAAACCATGGCACCCGCAATACCATACAAAGACCCACGCCTGTGGTGGTTTGGGAACTACTCCCAGCAAGAGAAATTTCAGTTTTTAAAGTGAGTTAGAACAAATTTACAGACATCCAGCTCAGAAAGGCTTAGATAACGTGAAATTCTGCTTACAAGTTTCATTTTAACAGAGATTCAGACAGTATTATACATGAAAATTTCAGACTCTTCATAAACAGCATTTTGGTGTTTTGAAGATGAACCAAGTATTTAACAAGCTTATTTGCCCCATGATGTCTTAATATTATAGGAGCTCAACCTGTTTATATCTCCTACATTGCTGGCATAACCAGTGGGCAAATATCATAGAAATGTCCTTTCAGTGTTCATATACAGTTAGTGTCTCTTCATCTACTATGGTAGCAACACAGAGAACATCTTTTCTGTGGAGTGGAAAAGAGAAGTACATACCCTGATTTTCTTCCAAATGTGCTGAACGTTCTCAGATGTATTTGTCTTTAAGAATTGCATGTTTTCCACAATTTTTGAAAAGCAGGCCAGCTCATATTTTTTTTCCTGAAAGTGTGAATGAACCACTAATATTAAGAATATTTTTTCATTTTATGCTGAAGTCACTTGTTAAAAAATTCACCCAAACTATTGTCTTGTATATTAAGTTTAACAGAATAGCAAGTATTTTTAGATCGCTTTTTATTCTAAGCCCTGTTCCTGCAATCTTGTGATTTAATAAAGAAATGTCTTTGTATAGTATCTTTCACACAAACTTTATCTCCAAAACACTGTTCAGAGTTAATAAAATTAAAAAGTTTTTTTTTTCCTTTTTACTAGAAGTTAAGAGACATAGACATGAGAACAGAGACATATTGTTTCCAGATGAAGGCTGAAAATAGATGGAGAATGAGGGAGAGAAATGCAGCAGGGTGGTTCCAGATGGCAGGCATTGCAGAGGAGAAGGTTCTTGCGGCCATGTTGGCCAGAGTGTACAAAAGGACAAAAAAGGAGTCTGATGCCAAGCAGAGGAAGCTGAAATATAGAGTAATGAAAGTAATATTGTAGGAAATTTATAAAACATTTTTAAAATGAGTAAGTGTCCTTTTTTTTTGACTGAGTGGAGAGCTGGATTTGTTTCTGTGCAATGAGGATATGTCAGGTGAAAAGATGTTATAAAAATTGAATTTTACTGATGCTCTGTGATCAGCAGGTGAGCAGGTGTCTTTTTTTTTTTTGGTATGTTTTCAAACAAAATAGTAGCTTGTAAGTATTTAAAAGTTTATTGAGTCTTATTGCACTTCTGAGTATCTTATAAATTATTTAATTGTCTGATGGGTATGTGGCTACCTAACTATAGGGCATGAAATATGCACTGTTCCTCTAATACACTGGAGGGAGACCTGTTTATAAAGTATTTAGTATTGGTTTTATAATGCACTGTTGTCAACAGGAGACCACGAAGCTCAAAGATCAATCTCATTTTGGCCCACAGTATTAATGCTGCTTTATGAAACTCTGTGACAGGTCACTTAGACAACAGCTCTTAATGAAAGGACTTTGTGCCAGTGTGTGGTCGTGTGACTGTCTGTTAGTAAGGCATACTTTAGTCGCTGCCAAGGCTGCAGATGAATCTCTTTGTCCAAGTCCCTGAGGTGACTTTGTGGCTGCTGCTACTGCTGGCCAGGTGATGGAGCTCATCATTTCCCTGGTCCTCCAGAGAGAAGTGAGACAGAGACTGCTGAATTCTTGCTAATGCAGCTTTTCTTAATTGTCCAGAGAGCTAGTAGGACACTGGGCAGTTCAGGCAATTCTGTGTACTGTGAATGAGTCAGTCATTAGAAAAACATAGCTGCTCTTAATTCAGTCTTGCGTTTGTGCATGAAGTGTCTTTTCAGCCTTCTAAAATTCAGCTGTTCTATAAACCACCAGGATTTTTAGGTCAGTTTAGTTATTTAATTATGACAGACTTATGTTTTAAACACCAAATAACTGTTACTAGGAAGTGGCACAATAGATTATATTATTGAGTAATTAGATCATAAGCTTAGCTTACACTTAAACCCTGTAGGCTGTTGTGGGATCCAAAGACCTTGCTTGTTATGGAGACAGTTTACTAAAAGGATGAGAATAATGAAATTAACTACCAGAGGATGAATTGCTTTGTAAGGGTCTTGTACTAAACTAGTGTCCAGCAGACACTTCCACAGTTTTAGGATTTCTTCAGAAAAGAACAGCAAAACTTGCTGAGTTTAATAGTATATTAAAAATACAAACCTTGCTTAACCCCAGATAATCAATAGCTGAAAGATGCTGTAATATGGTATTACACCTGTATAATAGTATAGTGATAATCTGTGGATGTAAATGTGTAAATGTGTGGGTTTTGGGATCAAAGTGTTTGAATTGTCTTTCTCGATGATTTACACAAATTGTGTTGTTGCATTGTTATTTTAACAGTTGCTGTGAAGTTGCTACTATTTCTGTTGAATCCTGAACATATGTCTCAGCAGATACAACTGATTTTGAAATATTTTATTTTAAAAGTGAACAACATTTATTTTTGTGTTATGCATCTTCCTATATTATATGGCATGTCAGGTGCCCTCTGTCCTTTTTAATTCCTTATAAATCAAAACAGAATGTCTGAATCTCACTTATTTCAGTGGTTACCCTTTTTTTGGTGTAAACAAATTGTTTACCCTTTGGTGTAAACAATTAAATAATAAATAGATAGTTTTGTGTCAAAAAAGACACTGACACAAACACAGATATGAAATGAAGACTGGATGTGAAACTGTGCCACATGTGCAGAACGAGCTGCCCTGATTACCTGTCTGCAAATTAAGGGGTTTGCACCAGATTTTTGCTAGGCATGTAAAATTCTTCTGAGAAAAGCATGAACTTTTTTAGTTTAGTGTTATTATGCATATATATATAGTGGTTATCACTAGTTAAATGCCATGGTGACGTATAGAGTACCGTTTAAACAGCAAGTAATTACTTAGAAAATTCAATGGGCACAATCAACAAACTGCTATTACTTGGCATTAGGTTGTGCGTCTTTACAAGGTTTTTATCAAGTTACCTGTTTTTATAACCTTCTGCATCCTCCATTTCACCTGCATTGTGTCATTTATATATGTGTATCCATTGTAATCTTGATTCTTTGATTCTCTCTGCTTCATTTGTGTACTCCTCTGTTGTTGAGCAGGCAAATTAGTGTATTTGACATACCTCCCTTACAAAGTAGGTCGAGAAACATAGATTTGATTTCCCCTGTAAAAAGGAATTTCAGGCGACCTGAACTCCCAGTATTGGCTTATTTAAATACCAAACAAAAAAAAAACCACAACAAAAGCAAACCAAGAAAACAAAAATGTATGTTATTCATGTCCTGCAGCTGACAAGAACTTTCCTCTAATTTGTGTAATATCCTCCATGTTCATGTTCATCCCCCAAACCTGCAGCTGGGCATCTCTGCCAACATAGACACTGTGATCATGTTACATACTGAAGGACAGCATATACGGATGTCATTGTCTTGTCTGTGTGCTTACTTTTTGTGTATTTGACTATTCTTTTGTTTCTGTGACTTGTTAAAACATAGTGGCTGAGTGACCAAAATCCTGATGATCTCTGCTCGATGAGGTTTTTATCTACAGGCAATAGGTCACAGTTTTCACCTTACTTTTTGCTAGTGTTGTGTCACAGCAGTCTTTGTACGGGTTTTGTGGTATGGGGTGCTGATACATAGTTTGGCAAAGATGTGATTAGGATCAGTTGCAGTGTGACAGCTTGCTAGGAACTGAAGCTTTCTTAACAGGAATGTACACTTTCAGACTCATGATCAAAAGTTTTCTTTGAGGATAAAGGTCCTGTCACATCACCTAATACGTAATGGGAAAGAAATTAAATATCTGTCAAAAAAAAAAAAAAGGATTAATAACCAACTTAGAGTACGCTAGGGTTTGAAAATATGATTTTTAATTATAAGTGAAAACTTTACTGGTATCGAAAAGCTCTGCCATGCTTCAGTTGCCTGAAGATCTGGATACTGAGCACTTTTGACCGGGGGGGGGGGGGGGGGGGGGAGATGTTAAATATAGATGTGGACACTTCCAGAATCTGTGTGGATTAGGCACGCACATCAAAGTGAAAAACAGATTGCTAAATGCACAATACTGGTGATAAGATAGAGAAGAAGGGTTCAGCAAGGACATTTGGAATACAGGGGGCTAAAAAGTGTTCAGTCTCATTGTTGCATGATGACATAATCAGTCCTATGCATTTTGGTTATAAGTCAGACGTTACCTATTAAAACTCACACAAAAATGTTTTACAAAGTAAGGATGACAGGTTTCAGAGAAAATACAGTGATGCCAATTTTTTTTCTTTAGGATATGGAAATTTCGGTGGATTATCTGTTCAGAGGTTTCCTTTATTAATCCCCCCCGCCCCCTTTTTTTCACTTTAGACATCTTTAAACATTTCATAGAGTCTAACAGATGTTGTAGAGCGAGTCCCTTACATAATTCTTAGGGAGAAGGGGATGATAAAGAATGACATTTTCACAGTGGAATTACCACCTTTCTGAATATGACCATCAAGATGGCTTTGCATAATTTTCAAGTATGAGATTATTTTCAAGTATGAGATTATATTCCTGATACGACACAATTCACAACTTTGTTGTTATCCATGGATAAAGTGTAAGCATGATAGTTACAGTCTCAACTTACACATTATTGTAATGACAAATAGAAGAATTCTCTCTTACTTAGTGAAATATATACTTTTTTGGAGGCAGGATTGAATACTCGGTTACAAAATGTCTTTAAAACAACTCAATTATATAAGCTTGGTTGTTTCAGCACAAGCAAGGGCTGATTGTCATGCGATGAGGAGGACCATTTTCATTATTTTGGCAAGAACAGGGACAGTTTTGTCCTGACGAGCTATTAGATGAATACCAGAATGTGTCACATGAAAAACCACTGATCTTTAACCCAGCTATCTACTTAACCAAGCCTAGAAATGAATAGTGAATAAGGGAAGAGCAAAGGCCAGTTTACTGTCATTACAAATTACAGAAACTGTTAACATCTGCAGCAAAACGAACTCTGGGAATTACAGGTACTACCCAGTAAGTCAGTCGAGGGTACAGAGATTTAGGAAAACTATGTATACAGATGTGAGACCACCAAATGTGTGTGTCGTGTATATAGTGTTACTACTGAAAATTGGAACATTTGCATAAAAAGACATCAAGATTTTCTGAATCTTTTCCCAGTACTTTTAATGAATCCTGAGAATGAACACCATATGTAAGGAAGACTCCTTTAGAATAATCGATTGATAGTTATCATTAAATAGAAACGTAAATACTAAATCAACAGATATAATAAATCTATGCTCACTGTTTTATCTTTTTTTTTCCCCAGGAGTAGTCTTGGGGACACTGCTGCATGTACAGTTAATATAAACATTTATACTGAACTTCTAGATGTTTGAAAAACAAATACTGTAAAGATCAGTAACATTTTAAAATGATCAGTTATGGGAATTAATGCTTACAGAAAAACACCATTCTTTCTTGCCCTGCTAGTAGAATTGCATTGTCTCCCTACAGTCTTGTTAGCTCATACTAACTGAAATGCAAATTCTTTCCAACTAATTGGACCTCGTTGAACGTACATGTACAGTACATAGTTATATGCATGTAGATTTTTTTTAGTAAATTCCTCTGTAATTATTTTCTTGATTAATATCTAAAGCAGAGACGTGGAACAAAAATCTCTTTAAAGAGTTTACATATTATTGAACATTAAAAAGATAGTAACTGTTGCATGTTTTAACAGCTTAATTAATAATACAGAATAATTGGAACAAAAAGAAGAAAATATTTTTTCAATGTTTAGTCATTTTGAACTATTTGCATTAACCCTTTGACTGAACTAATTAACACTTAAATGATAAGAATAATGGGATTTAGAAAAAATAAGATATGTTTACATTACATAGCACATTCTGCTGGCTAGATTTCTGTTGGCATCACCTGGGCTTTCTGTAATCACCTTTCCTATCCTTTCTTGCCATATGGTGCATTTCTGTATCGGTAGTTTTAAGAGGAGAGAAGAAATCAACAATGTTATATTTTTAAAAGAGTCACAAAGCCACACTTAATGCAATTGTCTTTAATAGTAAGTAATAAGTATTAGTTAAAATGAAAAGAAAGAAAAAACTTTTAACTCACAAAGTTCACAAAGCACTTAAAATTCTCAAAAACACAAGTAGACAACTGCAACTGCACTGTGTTTTAAGTTCCATTAGAACCTGGATTCTGTAGCCACCTCTTCTATTCAGCACCCGGGTATTCCCAGGAGCTGAAAATGTAAAATAATTTCACAGATCCTTTTATCTTTCAGCACAAATGCCATTGGATAGCAGTAAAATACTTGCAGAACATATTCCTGATTAAAAATCTATTGAAAATGAGGGGTTTTTAATGCTTTTAAAAGGATTTGTTTTAAATGCTGTTAGAGCCCTTACCTTGTCTATACTGATTCTCATATGAGTTAGCCAAAGGGGAGAGAAAAAATACTGTTCTGCTCAGTTTGTGCCAAACTTGTATACTAACAAGTAGTTCCAGTGCTTTCCACAGATGATTCGAAGAATATTTTTGCCTCCAAAGGAATTATAGCAATAAGCAGAAGGCAATAGATTACAAAGGAAAGTACTGGGTTCTAAGCCCAGATTCTGATTATTACAATTTTTGCTAAATTTCATGTAAATTTTGTTTCTTTTTTGGTTTTTTTTTCCCCCATATTGCTGTACAGTTAGAGGAGGCTTAATCTGCTAC
>NW_008794774.1:5512420-5539920 GCF_000699145.1 Aptenodytes forsteri | reverse complement strand
GAAACAAAACTAAATAAAAGAGCATCACAATGTGTAAGGGGGTCAAATAATTTGAGGCAACTAGCTCATTAGACCAAGCCAAACATTTATGCACATAAGCTAGGCTGTTTGGTTTCTATTTTCTTTTTAAATAATATTTTAAATGTGCTAATTCTTGAGTATTAACTGGATTTTGTACATTATTGAACATGCGTGGTCATGTTGTATTCTGTATAGAAGGACAGAAGTAATGTATTAAATGACTAAACGTGTGGTAGATGCTGCATCAGTGTGTATCCTTCCACTGGAATACACACACAGTAGCACTGCAAAGGTGGTAATGTCGAACAGATTTATTTCTTAAAAGTCTGTACTTAACGCGTTTGCGTACTGTGTTAATCTCCTTGTCATATTTTGTTTGTTTGTTTATCATGTGCTAAACATATTCAGTCCAAATATGCTTTCATCATGCTTTTAAGAGGAGGGTAAGTTATTTTGCTAAATGCATTTCTCTCCTCTTTAAGGATAATATTTTGTCTTATATTTCTGATTTGTTAAAGCTGTTATAACTTGCTAGCTTGCACAGACTATAAGCACAGACTATGTGCAAGTGCAGCTGCAAATTTGTGTCTAAGTGCCAATGTTTCTTTCTAAATCACTAAAATTTTGACTATTGTATTCTGTTACCTATTTTCATCCATTTGTTATTTAATATTTTTCAATCCATCTTCTGGAAATGTAAGTATTTTTAAAATTTTTCCTATGCTTTAAGAAAAATTGTTTTCATGAGTACAAATAACATGAAGTTATGAAATGTACATAACTTGCAAGCAAAGTTTGGCATGGTTTGAAAGAACTGTTTAATGAAACTTTTCCAGCTATACATAGTAACGCTAGAGACATTTCTTTTTTAAATTTCTAAGTATAATTCTGGCTTTCCACATGTTTTTTAGAAGCAAACAAACCCCGAGCCCCATCACTTTTCCTTGGAGTTGTAACTTAATCTCAAGCAGGTTTTTAGTACAAAGATTGGAGCATGGCAAGAAGAATGATTTAGAACAAAACAAAACCTTGCGATCCCTCCCTCCTCTTACCTCTCAACTCACACTGCACTGCTATTTGCATACTGTAGGAATGTATAACTTTTCTCAGAATAAAAGGAAAACCTACTTCATTATGACAAGGAACTGTATGTGTCAGAAAAATTAGGATTGATTGTACAGGTTTGGGCTATTAATAGCAAAGTATGATGGTGCTTATTTTTGGATTATTTTCTTAGAGAATGGGAGCGCAGGAAAATGGCATCTCCACATTCCAGAGCAAATTTAGATTTTGGTGGGTGAGAGGAGAAGAGGAATAGTCTCCTAAATTACCTGCGAGAAGTTTATGACATGGCCACTTGACTGCATTGTTTTGCCTATGCATCTTTTGTCCATGTAGAAGTGTGTGATTTGCTTGAAAGGGGTCATCCCGTTCTGTATACAGAAGAATGTCTGATAACCTCAAAGGGCATAAATCTTAACTTTTAAAAAGGAGTGCTTCTTTGGGTCACTTTGATCAGTGACAGGTCGAGAATGAGCAGAAACCCTTGGCTTCTCTTCCATGCTCATCTGGTTAAGTCCAGGACACCCACTGCCCATTCTAGTTCTGGCAAGGAGTTGTTAACAACAGAAAAGAAGGTCTGGATTTGATTGATTAAGAAAAGCAGGCTTTTGTGATTGTCTGCTTTCATAAATGTTTTGTGCATTTGTCAGAATAAGAAATGTCATTTTTCTTCATCCAGTTACCTCAAGGGCTGTAATGTTCTAAAATACTTTTAAGTCATTTCAGAAATGAGACCGTAAGAGAAATGGCTGTAACCCACAGTGACACAAAATGCCAGAGCCATGTACCTTTTTGTTAAGAAAGAAGTATGTTTAATCCGTTTCAGATAAAAAGGTAATAGCCTTTCCAGAAGCTTTTTTCAATGTGAGAGTGAAAAAGCAGTATATCAGAATTATAAATGGATCTGTGCATCATTATATAGTAATTTAGGATTCACTCAATGATGTAACAAAATTAACAACATAATTTCATTGTGTAACTGTATCTTATTAAAGAACAACTGTCTGACATTCTCTTACAGTTGCTTTATTTAACTTCATGCAAATATTATTAGTAGTGACATTTCTCTATTGTACATTAGATTCTCTCATTAGCATGATGTGTTAGTTATCACCAGAGAAATCACTTCTGGATAGGTGAGCGGGAAGCCAAGAAAACTAAAAATTAAATCAATGATGTATATTTCTATAGACACGTCTGTTCACAAGAGATATGGTACAGTAAATTCAACTTTTTGTCCTTGCATAAATGCATGCTTATTCCAAGGAAAACTAAATAATACTTACAATACATGGAGTATGCATTAGTATTGCTAGAAATATTAAACTGTATACAACGTGCACTGCCTGTTTCGAGCTGTACTTGTATTCTTCAATCTGATAGTTCCTAACATTGATGTAGACGTAGGCACATAAACTGTTTATTGAACCAGTATTTAAAAATAGGAGCGTAGTGTAATGTCTAATGGATTGAAGGTGAAAGCTTTTTAAATGTTCCTGGGTTGCTGGTCATAAAGGTTGTATGCAATTTTAACATTTATTAAGTAATTAACTGTTTTCCTGTAGCATATAACTATTCTTTTAATATAGGTGTACATGCAAAAAGAGTTCAAACTTAATTTGACAACAGGCTATAATTCCATACATGGATTTATTATGAACATTTTGGGAGAAAGATTAACATTGGTAAAATGCATTTTGTAGTTTATGGTAGTTAACAATCGCCTTTGTCAGTAAGCGTCAGCAAGCATAATAGTTTTATTTAATATATATATTTTTATCACACCATTTTAAAGATTAGCTGACCCCAGGTGGCTTTTTTGTTGTTTGTTGTCGTTCATGAATAAGTTCATGTGCTAGTATGAATTCAGAAGCTTTATCAGGTTACATTGTCTCATTTCAGACACTTGCTTTAATTTTGTTGGGTATTTTGGTAAAGCATGGTTTAGACCTGTAATGGTTCATGTCCTTTTAGCAAATTAAAAATATGTGCATCAAGAATTTTGTGCTGCTTCTGATGTGCCTCAGAATAGAGGCACATTAGAAAATATTGTACATGACAAAAGCGCAGGATGTTTTGCATGGCATATAGCAGTAGACATACAAGTACATGCAGTGATAGGTATGAGCATGATACATGATTAAAAATAAAAAAACTCCTCTCAATAGCTTCTCTTACTGTGTTCAGTATTTGCAGGAGAACTAAAACATAGCAAAATGTTTCCCGTTCCTCTCTATACATATTAATCTTGCACATATACACATACAGTGTTTGAACATATTTGTGCCATTGTATATTTTAGTTGATGATGTGCTAAGAACACTGTCAGATCTTTGCTTAACTTTGAGATATGTATGCACAAAACTGTAAAATCTGCATGAAGCATTGAAGCATGTATTAAAGCACATGCTGAAATATATTGTGCAATAAGCACTAGTGTTTAACATTTTAAAATGTATAGTTTTTCTATTTTCTATTTTTCTACTTTGTATTTTAGTAGTTACTTATTCATATATAGTTTTATGGGGATTTGATTAATGTAGTGACAGAACAGATTTGGTATATAACAGCAGCAGAGTCTCCTGCTCTTATGTCAGGGTTAAGAGCCAAGGCAAATCTCCCCTAACTAATTAGATGCTGAGTAAGGCATCTTAGTGAAGTTGGGGCAAAAGTGAATGGGTCACAGCTGAGGCAAGATTGCAAGGACTGTAGTGATAGTGAAAGCATTCGCATTTGCCAGGTCGTTGTGACACTGTGCTGATTGCAAAGGAACACTCTGTTCACTGATACAGAACTGCCGTCATAAAGTACAATCAGAAACAAAAGCTTTAAAGAGCTTTTACTTTTTACTAGACATGCTCAAAACATATGCTGTGTATAGCTTTCTTTGCTCAGTTATTTTTCTCAAACAATACTGCTTGTGCTTTTGTAAAAGGATTTGCCTTGTAGACTAATGGTTCTTTGCAGTTTAGAAGAATTTCCAAACTTGGGGCTCCTAGTATACCCAGGAGGTGATGAATCATACTGGCTCAAGAAAGAGAAGGCTGAAACAGAGAAGAGGGAGAAAGGGAGAATTCCATTGTTGCTGTCTCTTAATCTTTTAGTTCAGAAAGAGACTCGCTAATGCAGCTTTTTACTATAATTCAGAGAGCGTAATGACAAAATTTCAGCATCTAGATAAACTGTAATTAAGGGATTTATTTTTTGCCCAGCCTGCCTGTAGAAAGGGGTAAACTTAAAAAGCAATTTTATTAAATGAAAGTCTGTGTGTTTATATACAATTTTTCAAGGAGGCAAAATGCATTCTTTAGCTTAACATCAGTCTGTCTGACAAATGTCCAAAATAAGAGACTGTACATCAGCCTATGGACAGGCATCTGTTGCTTTGTTACTGCTCACCCCACTCATTAGAGTAATGCCCTAACGCCTCTTTTCCCTTACTGAAATACTGGACAACTGTTTTCTAAATGATTTTCCTTCACTGACAAAGAAAACAGTGCCACTTGTATGGCTGCGTCACACAACATTTTGCCATAGGGAGGCCATCTCTTTTGGGGGGTGGGGGGTGAGCATCTCAAAATTGCTTTGATCAGTGTGAACTTGCCAACAATGTACCATTGATGCTGTTCTGACTCTCTCGGGAAGCCATTGCATCCCCATCCTCTACTGATGATGCGTATCTGTGCACTTGTGCAAAGGAAAGGAGAGAGTGTCATCTGCCACTTACAGAGCGCAGGAGTTCAGAAGAGAAAATGACACGATTACGATCCTGCCATTCCTTCCCATGCACAACACAGAAGTCAGCAAGCCTTTCTTATAAAGTGAATAATAAGTTCTTATACTTATTATGTTCTGATACTTTAAGAAGCTTTATGTAAAGTGAGAAAATGTATAGTGGGGTTGTCATTAAAGCTGAAATGTACTGTCACTGGCAGGTAAACTTACCGTGATATTTGAGATTATGTTTATTTGGAAATGGACTACAACACAAATACGTCAGTAGAGATCAATGCTGCAGTCTGCCTACCTGTGCATTTTGGAATATGCCCCTTATAGAAGAATTTGAGTGGCGTGGTAAATGTCTCTTTTTTTCTGTGATACCTACTGCGACTAATGTTGAGAAGAGCTTTAATTGCTCTTCTTTTTCTCAGTAATTTTTAACAACTCAGGGAACAGTGAGACACACCTGATGAACACAATTTGTTTATTTGTGGTGGTTCTTTTTAAACTTTATTTAACCAGAATTCCAGGGAAGGAGATAGATTACCTGATTCTCTGCATACGTATTTTCTCCATGCATTCCATAGTGTATTTCTTAAAGATTGGTAACGTTAAAACGCAATACTTCTGGCTTTGAACAATTTGAATAAAAATGTCATACAATGTAGTTCTTTTCAGATGAACAATTCAACATTTGGTGTGTACCAGTGAGAGGAAAGGAGAATATAAAGGATCATATCCTCACCGTGATCCGAGCATGTGTTTTCCATTCATGTCATTGGAGGCCCTGTCATGCATCAAGGACAGCATATAGTTTAGGTACAGAATTACAGATAGCAGTGTATTAGCCTTCAGAGTGAGCTGTAACTAGGAGCTCAATTCTGTAAGCCTTCTGTATGCGTGTAACTTTTATGAAGCTAAATGTGCAGGTATTTTGCAAGACAAGCTTCTACAGTGGTAAAGAAAGTTGTTCTTGTGTATTTTAATCTTTCCTATTATTTAGACACTAAGGAGATGAACATAATTTAAAAAAAAAAAAGTTAGGCATTGCACTTTCTTAAAGAAATCTAAACCTGGCTTCCTGTTTTATCACAATCCAGAAATTAAACCAGGTTCTCTGTTAAAGTCTCTGGTCTGGTCTGAGCTTTTTGATATTATGGGCCTGTGTATGATTTTATGTGTAAGTTACGGAAAGCTCAGTTTTTCATGGGTTACCCTGGAAGCCAATGCAAAATTATGATTGCTTCCAGTTTGCCTCTGAAGTTTTGAATTTGTTTTAACCAGAAATCTCAAAATGAAATTTGGGCAGTGTAATTCAAGATGAAATCAAATTGGAGGAGAATTGTTTACAAGACTTCTTGCTAACTGGAATTGCCAACTTTTCCATAGGAAAAGCAGCAACACAGTAGGATAAAAGGTAATTTAATCATTAAGGTAGGATTTTGAAAGGAATTATTTACATAGAACACTTTGGGAAGCCGTATTTTTATCTTCTTTGTTTTCTCATTAAGAAAAAAAAATACAGAAACCCAAACAAACCTGAAGATGTTATTGTCAGATCTTTTTATGCAGATTGATTTCCTTTTAGCATATTCATTGCCCTTTGCCTGCACAGAATACAAGACCTTGTGTATTGTACTGCAGTTTTATTGCTGCTTTCAGAGGGATGTCTTGTGAGATGTTACGGCTCCTGCGGAAGTACAATGGCAAAATGTCATTTTATGATAGATCATTATTGATATCCTTTCTTTATTTATGCCTTTCCTCATTTTTCTTTCCCTGCAGTTTTTCTTGCTCTGCATATATGTATCTGAACACGTATTAAAAGAAAAGCTCTTCTTGGTAGTAATTGAATAATTAAAACAACCTTGATTATAAGGGACTACAGGAAGAGATGAGGGGCAGGGAGGAGAAACATCCCTTCCAAGGATGACTGAATGTAGGTGCTGACATGCAAAGAGTCCGGTGTTTTGTATTTCAGTGTGCCTGTATGCAAGAGTATGATAAAAATGTGTGATGCCCTGGCTTATCACATGGAAGGCGCTGAAAAGCATCTCAGTTTGATCTCTACTTTGCACAATTTCTTAACCAAGGTATTGCTAATATTTAAAAAGCAGCCCTCGGTATATTTGTATTCCTATATCTCAAATATGAGCTTTGTGTTTATTTGACAAAATAAATACCAAGAAAAATGGGGAAATTAAACTCACAGAATGCTTAAACACTTTTTTTTCTACACCGACTTAGTAGACAAAAAGTAATCCGCTTGGACATCAGTGAATTTAAAAACAATTAAAACCACCAACCTGTATGACCGGGTTCAGACTTAGTTCTTAATTAAAAATGTGCCAAGTATTTTTTTCTTGCAGGAGTTCTCTAAAACTTGAGTTTTATGGCAATCTGTAAAATGGAGTTCATAGGAAAACAGTCTCCTCAGAAGTGGTAGCAACTGTATTTCTGAGTAGTGGACATTGGGGTTTTCACATTTCCTATCGTAACTTTTAGTGGCTGGTTGTTCCCTGGACAGTTTATTTTTTAAAATTCATAAATTTGATAAGAACATCTGAAATAGATGTCTTGGGGAGGAGGGAGGTACAAACTAATGAAGAATATCCAAGGAAAAAAATAATTACTTCCAGCTGGCTTTATATAATAAAACTACTATTAAAATGAGGAGCTCCATTAGCAAGGCTTTAATTATATATTTTCTTACATTTCTAAATAAACACCATAGTCTTTAGAAAAATAACACTTAAATGAGTTAAGCTTGACAGCCCTGGTTCTAGCCCGGGAAAAATACAAAGTACCACCAACTCATCTACCCTGCCTTAATGCCCCACAGCAGTTGACATTGCTGGAATGCCTCCTGCAGCTGGTGGCATATGACTGTCATTTGCAGGCAGGATATACGGAGAGTTTACACAATGGAGGCATTCATGAAAGTGTTCCTCATCTGGGACTCCTGCAAGCTCTCATTTTATTGACCCTGTCAGATTTTAACTGGTAGGCTGTCAAATTATGTGTTGCTTTATCTAATATTAGTTTTTCTTTTAAATTAGAATGCACGGAAGAAGGGGTTGTGGAAAGCAGGTATGAAAAGCAAAACCAACTTCTGGCTTACTGTTTCTAAACCAGGAAAAACATAACAGCTGTGTAAGAACTTTTATCATTTGTGCCACAAATTGTAAGGATTCTATTTTTTTGTTCAAGATTAAATAATGTGATTTATTTATGGAGTTTTTTCAGGGTTTGGGGTGGGGTGGGGTTTTTTTAGCATTCAAAGCCTTAAACAGAAGTCCATTTTCTAAATTACCATATCCCTCAAGTGTAACTCAGACATCAGTGTACAAACAGTTTTATGAAACAGCTCACTCTTTAACTGCTGGTGTCCTTAAAGATAGTAGGAAAAGTGCTTTCTATACAAGCTTCCCAAAAAAGAGATTTATTCATATAATTTGCAGCATCTTTATGCAGAATGCCATAAAGAAATGCCCGATACTTAATGGTTTTTATAATGTTCTGCAAACAATGTAATAATCTGAGAGGTGACTGATGATTATAAATATGTTCTTTATATCACAGATTGGCTGCTTATTAATTCAATGGTGTTGAGGCATGACCTCTCCAAAGCCATAATTTGCATAAAAAAATAAAATGTATGCACAGCTTCATTGATATCTGGGAGAGAACTGGTTACAGCAGCAGACAGCACACCAAAACATTAGCTTCATGCAGATGGAGCATTCTGCAAGAAAAGTACCTTACGCAGTGAGTTACTCATTTTAATAGATCCTCCTATCCACCAGTCCATTGTTAATGCAATGCTGAAGTTCAGTTCAGGGCCGGGGGGAAGAGAGAGAGGGAATGAGAAAGAATGATCAGATTGTTTCAAGGAAAATAAATTCTAACCTGAAGGCTATCAATCACTTCATTTCTGCTTGAAAAAAACCCTCAACTCACCATATATGTTTTTGTTCACATATAGAAATAAGGTATGGCATCTGTCTGTCTGACATGGGATCTCATTATCATAGATTTTACTTATTACGTTTTCTTATCATTGTTCTACTTTTAAAAAAATGGTAGTTTTCTACTAGAACAGTGATAGCTGAATAGTAAACACTGTTTTACATTAAGAAATGTGTATGGCTGACTGTGTTTGTCGTGTACCGTGTATAATTTCCAGTTTCTTCTGACTTTGCTTCCCTCTTTCCTAGAATACAAAATCATTTTAAACACAAAAGACAAAGTCATCTAAATAGAATATTATTACACTATTTTGCAGGACCTCCTGAAATATTGCTCTGAAATCTACTGAGATGTTGATTTTTCTCTGCAGGGATAAATAAAAAAGACAACTGAAACATTTTAATTCACTTGGAAATGTGTAATTTTTTTTACCTTTTGCTGTAGCATTCTGTAGACATTGTCTTCCCTTAAATATTTAAAAAATAAAATTGGTTGCATGAACTGTAATAGTAAATTAATATTTAGCAAAACAAAGCTAAGTTATGTATGAGAACTTGACAAATGTAGAATCTCTCGCATGATAAGTGAATTTTCATGCTACTTCTCCAGTTTTGGCATAGCACTTATCGTAAAGCGGCATTTTTTGTTTTCATTTCCTTAAAAATTGAGGAAAAATTGAAGTAGATACATACTGGTATATTTTCTTCTTAATGAGGGTAGTTTCATTAGTGGCTACTCGGTCTGATTGTCTAAGGAGAGAAGTAAGAGCTGGGTTTTAGAACACAGCCAAGAACATGGAAAATGTTCAGACAACAATAAAAATGGTCAGTGAACTTCCTACATCATCGGACTTACCTGACAATTTATTTAAAAGAATTTCTATCTATTTTTTCCATTGTGAAAGCTTGTTTGAGGTAGTCAGCCTTTCAGTACACTATTACAGGTCAAAACCAAGGTGTATCAAACTATTCTGCTGATACAAAAGGTTTCTGTGGAAAAACAATACTTTACAACACTAGAAAATTTTAATTTTAAGTGCCTAGTCCTGTTCTCACTGAAATCCATACAAGTATAGTCTATAATCACAGAACTGGTCTGAGGGCTTTTCCTACAGTCTTTCCTCAGGAAAAGGTAATTCATGTTTTGCTTGTTCTGTGATGATGCACATCTAAAATACATACTAAGTGAAAAAATAATTGTAGAAGTAAAATTTGGGGACGGGATTAGAGCATTAGGGCATTGTACTCTACTTTCAAATAATGCAATATTTGTAGAAGTATGACCTTTAAAATGTAGGTTCTTCAAAATTTTAATTACACATTTAAGAGAAACTGTGTGGTATATGCTAGCTGTTTAAAAAAATAATCCTCTGATAATTCAGTGCTGGGCATTTTTTTTACTTTAAAATGCAATTTTATTCTTGCATAAAAATGTATGTTTCATTAATGTATATCTTCATTAACGAAATCTTTCAGAAGGCAGTGGAAGGAAATTATTTAACTCATAGCATAGACAGCAATGATATTAAAAAGTAAAATAACATCACAAATCCCCAAAACAAAACTAACCCCACTTTAAAAATCTTTAGTTGGTATTTATGTATCTTTTGCATGAAAGTTGTTTAGACATGAAATTATGTCTTTCTCCACATTCTTATTTTGATTTATGTTAATGTTGCAAAGCTAAAAGTCAGGTGTGAAAATGTTAAAGCAATTCAATGCATATGCAATTTTATAATTAGAAAGTTGAAATTTGGTTTTCTCCAAATAGACCTATATAAATCATGTTTTCTATGATTTTTCAATTTGCATTTTTAAAGGCCTTTTTTAATGATACCAAACTGAAATAAAACTTTTCTAACATGTAAAGTACATGAAGTACGTAAATATGTAAAATGCATAAAGTAAAGCTGTAGACACGAGACTGATTTTAAATGACTGGGTTTTTTTTCTGAACCTATCCCTTCTATACCACATCCCCATCCCTTCCAAAATTCAGCAGTGGTCAGGTGTGGCATTTTGATTCTATCCACTGACTTGCATATGCATGTTTATACACCCACGAACTGTAAAAAGAAAACTGACTAAATGTGGCTTCAGGGAAAAGAAAGGAGTGGTGGGCGCAGATACCAGCTGGAGCTTGATGCATGTGTTCTCTTCTGTGGCACCGTTTTGTTGTTGATGTGGGAATGTAGCTAAACAGTGGCTACAGATGCTCCACTAAATAAGGATCCACATAAATTCCAGCTGTGAACTTGTGATTCATCCTTCCCTGCACAAAAGATATGTTTCCATATGTCCCATTATGTTCCATATTTGATTTTTATCACACACTGTGTGCCAGTCTGAATCTCGTCTACATGCTTTTTATGAATCCTGTAGCCCTTTCTCTCTTCCTCCTTTGAATTAGTCATAACGCACCCCAGCCTCCATGCAAAAAATCCACATTACAATAATACAGCATCCTTGTAAATAATTTTTTAATGAATCAAGTACATGAATAATGTATCGATGTAACCACCGTAACACAGAGTCTGGACATATCTATAGAAGATCATAGTAGTCCATTTGAAAAGTATTTCTCTTGAAGCTAACTCTGCAGTCCTTAAAATGATCCAAATTCTAAATAATTTCATCTTTAAAAATACTTGTATCTTACTTTACCTACTGTAAGTGGATTTTTGTGATATTATCTGTAATCATTTCAGGTATCTAGTGTACATAGCTTCTCTTTATATTTTTAAGTATGTAATTGATTGATAAGGACTCTCATTTTGAATTATGAATAATATCCATTGTTAAACCATTTATGCTCTCTGAGACTCACTGAAAAGAACTGCAAAACTGTCACTGGTTCCATGGTACCAAATAAAATATGTTCATTAATTTTTTTTTTAATATATTGCTCTTACCCATTATATTCTCTAGATTGGAATTCAGGATATTTTTTTTCTTCTGCTACCATAACATAGATATGGAAATTGGCATCTAGACATGTAGGCATCCGTGGCCCCAAGAGCATACAAACCCCCATAGTTTAAAATATTAAAAAACAAAGTAAGGCTTTAAAAATGCTAGCTGAATTGCAGTGTAGGCTTTTGAATCGGCTTATTGTAATACAGTTAGGAGAAACATGGTCCCTGCCTCCTAATTGGGGTGAAATATGGCTGCTGGTCAGCTCTGTAAGAAACAGTGCTGCTAGAGCTTTGCAGTAAGTTTTACATATGATAGTCATCGACTATCATAAAACTACTCAGAACATGAGGCAGAAGTCAGCATTGTCGTGTTAGACAGCTGTAGTCTAGAAAGTATCTGTCTTCGTGAAGGTAAAACCTCAGAGGTTGCTGTAATTGTCAAAGTCATGATTAAAGTACTAAGTTTGGTCATTGGCTTTGCAAGTTGTTGAAACCAATGCTTCTAATTCCAGCACAAATTTTAAATGACGTATCGGGAACTGGATGAAATGCTTGCAGTCTTCAGAAGTGAAGTTATTGTGTAGGTGTTGAGCAGTGCTGTAATTTCCATACTAGTCAATTACAGTATACTCACCTACATAGGTAGTTGTAACTTTGTTGACTGAAGAAAAGTGCTATGAGAATACAGTTTTCTGAAACAAGGTGTATCAAAGCAAATACTGATATCGACTATAAAGAAGCATCATTTAGCCGTATGCAGAATTTGACATCCCGTGCTTTTTTGTCTATTGTGTTGCAAGGAAACGTAAGTCTGTTCATAATTGAAATTCTCCAGGCAAGTCAGATATCAACATTATGCCAACATTTTTCAACAGAATGGATAGTTAATTAGTTTGTATTTTAAATTGAAGGTCACTGCGTTATAGATTTCTGTGGGAACAAAAAGAGAGAGCATCTAGTTAAAATGATGAGTAAGTGGGGCCTGTTCTCGGCAGTGTCTGAGGTACCATTGAGTTGAACCACTGGTCACTGTCAAATTCCAATCAAAATGCAGATAAGTTTAGCATAAACATAATAAGGTGTTGGTGTGTTTCCAGAACTGTAAAGAAGACTTTAACTGGAGAAGAGGCTGGAGATTAACAGTTTGTTTTACAGCTAGGTTAGGTATTTCAAATCAAGTGACTGGTGCTGCTTGTAACGAAGCATCTGCAAAGTGTGTCAGTGTGACGTTGGTATTCTGTGTTCAAGAAGTTCAATGTCAACACAGCTGTGACTTACCACTTTTAGCAACCTCTCAACTGGGAATTAGATAAAATACCTTTAATTTGGGCATGTGGTTGGGGGAGAGTACTGGGACGGGAGTATAATTTCAGATGCTATTAATTTTCACAAAATAACATTTGTGTGCTTTGTCTTGCCAGATAGTCTACAATGCTTTTCCTCATTTCACGTGCCAGGCTGTTTTTATATTATCATTTCCTTCTCTGCTGTGTTTATCTTTTCTGAAAATGGTGAATGTAAGCTATTACAGACTGGGTGGGTGGCACACATTTGCACAGTAACTTTTAAAACACAGAGCAAGCATTTTATTTGGGTTTTGAAAACCACTGAGAGAACTTAATGCAGCTGCTCTCATGGCATCAAAGTGAAACATGTACAAATCTCACTTTCTATTCTAAATAACCTTAGGGCTGTTAAGTCAGATATTTCCGGGTTGACGTGTTTTGCACAGGAGTGACAGTGGCATTGAGTATATGTAGTAAATCTTAATGTTCCACTGAATCTCTTCACTCTTTTATGAGCTTCGCAGGGTACTCATCCTTAACAAAATGTCAAGTTAAAACATGTCACTTTGCCATAGTTGAAATTACTTACTTGTTTTTAATCAAAAAGCAACTCTTAATGGGCTGTTTTACTCTAGGCAGTAAGGAAAGGAGCTTTCCAGTTTAGCAGCAAGCAGTTCTTCTGGCCCATTATTTGCTGTCATTTCTACTTCTCATCCAGCAATGTGAAAGGGGTTGCATGATTAAAATCTGAAGATGCTGAATCAGGATACTGGTGCTGCATATTCTACACCAAGTAGAATTAATATTTTTAGGAAAAGCTAAGCCTTTTTTAATGCATGTCTTTCAGTTCCATTAGGCAGTAGTCCTGTGTTTCCTAGGAACTTTACTGTATCCGTGATCTCTGTCAGCAGCAGAGGTGGTCTTGCTGATAGTAAAGGTGATTTGTGGTACAGTGCTTCTTTGATCTTAGTTTTTCAAAACTCAGGATGAATTTAAGATGAAAGGTGCCATATATTCAACATAATCCTTGGATCCTATCCTGTGAAGTAGAAGGCTTTCTTAACTGGCAGCACTCAGAAGCTCAAGCTGTACAAGTTCAGTGAATTCAGTTCATATTCTTTTTAAGACTGAAATGGCTTTTCAGTTTCTAGGCCAGTTAATAATCCTCCTCTTAACTATGCTGTACATATCACAGATGGTGCTTGATGGACTAGTCAGTGTCTCAAAGGTCACCACAACACTATTAACTAGATCACTGTGCCCTTTGTTTCTTGAGGATGCTTCTGCTACAGTACTTGTTACTCGAAAAAAATATAGGAGTAAAGTTTGGGTTTTGTTTTAAAAGAAAACCTTAACCACTTCTCTCCTCACCAAGGAGTGCTTCAAATGTGGAGTTGTTTCTTGTCAGTGAAGTGCTCTGGAGTTTAGCATTCTGCTGATAACAGGTATGACTGGTGGTCTTATTCAGTTGGTTGGGGTTTTTTTGTGTGAAGATGTAAAAGTGAGAACGACTGGTATTTTAATTTTTGATCACAGTTGCCTTTTGGAACTTCTGTTATGTTTTGAGGGCTTATTTCAGCACCTGAAAACAGAACATTTAAAGTCTTTTAGAAATTCTTATAGCCAAAGCTGTATGTGTTCCTTCTGTGTAGCTTGCAAACACTGAAATAGCTAAGGGATGTTTTAAAAGCAAATAGGAAAAAGCAAGTCTTTAAACTCTGTTGCTGCTTTACTGAAATATTTACAACCATAGCCACAAAAAGCTGCACACCTTTGTCATAGCTGCAGAAACATACAGTGAAAAATCTCCTTTCTGTTTGGGGTAATGCATGTTTATCAATGTATTTTACAGCAAAAATGTTGTCATTCTTTTGTCTTGTAACTAACAGTCCACATTTGTTTGTTATATTACTGAAGTAATGTAACTTTACAAGGCCAGGCTCAGATTTTGGGAGATAACTTGCAAATTGCAAAGCTACTTGTTTTTTATCTGAGACAAGGACTCTTCCTGAGGCAAGTTCAGCTATACTGTTAATAGAACTCTTACAATTTTTTGCTTAAATTGATTGTGCAATGCCAGACTTCTTTAAAGTTCATTCACAATGCATGACATACATGTTGCTTTTTCTGTTACATATAAGAAGTCAAGTGAAACCATATGATCACATAGAGCTGTCTACTGGAAATTATTTTGTAGTCATTTGTGCATTTTCAGTAATAAATGTTCAGGTATGTATATACTTCATTCTTTTTTTGTGGGCAATTTAATTTAACTATTTTGAATATCCTGCTTCTTCAGTCTCTGTTCTTCCTGATTTATTATCTTTGATATCAGCTGAAACTCCAGTTATTTACATCGCTTCATTTGTTTTATTTTTACGATAGCAATACAAATTGTGTTGTCCCATCAGTCGGCAAACATGCACGAAAGACTTGAACTCCTTATGGGATTTCCAGTGGTGTTCAAATAGTTAAACCATTATTAGAATTTAACATTATATTGTAAAGTGAGCAGTACCATCCTGGATGAAAGAAATTTCCCATACACTAAAAATAAACTGAATGCAATGGTTGTCTTTTCCAAACAGGACACACAAATGTTCTTTTGTAGTACATGATCTTTCTCACATGGGGAAGCATGCTATAGAAGTGATTTTTTCATTTACATGAAATAGACACACACAAAAAAATTGCAAATTCATCTAGCTAGCAACTCTCTAAACATTTTTAAACTACTTTTCCAGTGTAGGAAATTTCCATTTTAATTAGATTGCTACAGGTTACTAGAGGGATGGGAGAGATGCTAGAAGTTAATTCGTATCCAGCCCAACTCAGCTAATTTCTTATATCTCTATACTGCTGCATCTCCTTCTCCCTTCCTATTACTTTTAAATTGCAAGGTTCCAGGAATATCAAGAAAACATTTTTTATTTCAAAAATATTCAGTCTTCACAGAACTATTTGAACTGGCGTCACAAGCAGAGGAAAAGGACTTGGGGGGAGGGAAGGAGGGAGCCCTGCTAAAATCGTGTCACGTAGCACTAATTCATCTGCTCTCATTAGAGTGAGCGAGGGACAGCAGTGATGGCCAAGAGCTGCACTCCACACATGACACACGAACAGTTTGGGGAATAGAAAATTGCTTTCTCAGGAAGCCCAGCCAATTAAGGACTTGACCATATTGAATGTCAAGTGTTAATTTAGGTTTTTCTTCATTTTCCCAGTAGTAATGCGGGTCCTGTGATGAGCAAATACATGTCAAGTAAAAGTTGATTGCATGAAGGACCTGGGTATTATATGTCACTGACAAGTCACAAATGTACTCTAGTCTTTTAACCCCTTAGGTGAGTCCGGAAAGGGGGGGAGGGGAGTAGCAGAGGGGGATTAAATGTACTATAATGATAAGAATAGATAGCTTATATTAGGGAGAAGTCTGGATGGGACAGACAGGAATAGAAATTTGTGCAAGAGGCTAGGATGCAGACTTTCTGCAATCAGTGCACATATGTGGTACCTTTCTGGGTTATAATTAATAAACAGACCTAAAGGCCCCCTCAGGATTCTTTAGGGTTTTAAACAAGCCTATGAAGCATGCATGTTATATCCTTCATAAGGTTTCATGTGAAGAGAAGGAAAAGAGGTGCACGGTGCCAGAAACATGAAATACTCCTTAAGGGGTGACCTGTTTTGAAAGAAAATAATTTTGCATTCTTTATGGAAAAGAAAATACGTATTTGCAAGGTCTTTGTTTTTAAAAAAATAATCAAAAGGAAAAGACAAAGCCCCCATGTGAAAGCATGAAATTATAAAACACTTCCATGTCAAAAACAGATTTACTTTCCAGCTTGTGTGTTTCTCCAGGTTCATTTCACAGCCATAGGAAACCCCCCGAAAGGCCACCTACCCTCATCTTATGTTGTACCTGCCTGTACTAGGGAAGCAGGGGATGGCAGAAGCAGTAGTACTGAAGTCTGTTTAAGTGAAGTAGCATTTACTTTTACTAGATGTGGATACTTACGTATCATCTATAGCATCTAATTTCCATTCATCAGCATATTATTTACATATGAATGTTCTGAAAATAAGAGAGTGTCTGTTTCTATTGCAATTGTATAATTGACCAAAAAAATTTCCTACAACAATGTAGGCGTTGTGTAGTACAAATACAATGAAATAGAAGTGGCAATTATGCAAGCACCTAGAAAGTTGTCCACGCCTTTTTAATTTAATCTAAAATGGTAAAAGCCACTTATGCTTTCCAGGAATTTTTAGAAATTATTTGCTGTCCCTAACTTGTGTTTTGTTTGTTAGTATCTAACCCACAGATGGATAACTGTTTGTTTGAAGCTGGTCAGTAAGCACTGTATCTTTGTGTTAAGTATTACTGAGCTGATCCTAATTAGGACATGTTCTCCCTATTGCTCCTTTGGATTTTGCTTCTCTGCATTATGATGAAGATATCTAAGTGGCAAGGTACACTGCCACTGCCCGTGCCATACGTGTTCAATAGACATAAAACAGACTTTATCCTCCTGCAGGTAACTTGACACTTTAAAGGAACGCAAAGTTAACCAATAAGGGTTAAATTGTGAAACAGACATGTTTTCCGAACAAAAGCAATTTAGGTTTGATTAGTGTTTTCTGGATTGACATTAGATTCTCTATGCATATGAAACGGTGCTGTCTATACAATTAAAAAGAACACAGTTTTTGTTAAGAAACAGTTTCAAGAATCTGACCTCAAGACAATCAGTAATACTTTTCTTACTACAGTTCTACTTCAAGTTTATGTGGAAACTCCTTACACATACAAGCCATCTCAAAATAAACCCAACTTACTTCTCCCTCCCCAGCCTCCTCTCCTTTGTATTTCAGTAGGTAGCATCTGTAGATCTCAGCTGGCATTTAGAATGGCGTTTTAATCATAGCAGCTTCTCTTCTGCTAGGTGTGCAGAGGGATTTTGCTAAGTTTCCTTAAATAAATTCTGATGATGGCATCTCAGGTTGCTGATTCAAGATTTTGCTGCTCTGTGGTGTCACTTTTGACGGATGGTTCCTAATGCAATCAGCCACCACTAAGGCAAGGCCTTCATTTGACCAAAGGGTCCAAAGGAAAAAAAAAAGGGAAGAAAAGAAAAAAAAAAACCCCACAGCCCTCTCTCTACCCAACAACCAAATAGGGCAGGTTGTTCCTGAATTACTATTTCGCAGTGCTTTAGCAGAAGATGCCTCCCTTTGCGCATGTTTTTGATAAATTTAAGAAGTCAAATCACTGACACAGATGGATAATCCAAGTGTATAGGGTGAAGAGTTATAAATTAACACATTATTCCCTCTTAATGTGAAATACTTGAGAATGCATTTTCTTGGTCCCCTGACATCTACCCAGTGAGGGCTCGCATTGTACTTTTCAAGTGGCATTGATTTGTTAAAGCGCTGAATTAGCATCTCAGGCCAGCTGCCTGTTCCACTGTTGTGTTGTTGGGTTCATTCTCTCTCTCTCTGCCTTGCTTCCCGCTGCCTTGGCCACACACAGGGCTTCAGCCTGCTTACCCCAGCTTTTCCCCTCTGTTATTTTAGCTAATCCAGGTAATACACTCACCAAATGTGCCTTGCCGAGCTGAGTAAATTAACATATTTCTCATTGCATAAAGCTCATAATATGCACGTGTGTGTATATGCATGTGCGTGCGTGCGTAATATTTTTGGTTGGACTGGGGAAGGAATAGCAGGGGGCGGAGGGGAGAAGGCGATGGGCTGCAAGGATGAATGGCTGCGTTTACCAGCCTCATTCTCTAGTGAAGTTACACATTGTTCTTTTATTTAATTTGCGTTGTGCCGTGGTGTTCCGTACAGCAGCTGAGTCAAAGGGGAAAGAGAGAAGAAATAGAAGGAATACATGTCAAGTCAGAAAAGCTATTGAAATGCAGTATTAAATTGCGTATCTTAGGTCTGAATTTTAGAGTCTCTAGTACTTTGTCTAGTTGTTCATTAATGAATGTCTGCACAGATCTAAAGATAGCTTGTGCTTACATGTCTGTATTGAAATATGCTATTTATGACTGTTTTTTTTTATTCTGATTGTAATTAGCTGGTTTTAAGACCTTCCTCTTTCCACCCTTTCTTTCCTCTCTCAGCCTATCCCTATTACTGCTATCTTACTGTTCACTTTTAACGTTTTCAGTG
Organism: Aptenodytes forsteri; assembly: GCF_000699145.1. Taxonomy (NCBI): domain Eukaryota; kingdom Metazoa; phylum Chordata; class Aves; order Sphenisciformes; family Spheniscidae; genus Aptenodytes; species Aptenodytes forsteri. Next base: position 5,520,762 of record NW_008794774.1, on the reverse strand, counting down.
CAACTTCATGCTTTATATTTCTCATGGTGGCACCTGACAGATTTGTAGCTATGCCCTAATTGACTAAATTACACTAGTAATACGTGTATTGCAGTAATGAAGATTATGTACATGAAATTAACATTACATTTCATTTAAGATGGCTAATAAAATGGTCATATTTTTATCTGTGGTTCCTTGGCACAGATGAACCAGATTTCTAGAGCTAGTATTGAGTAGTGAAATGACATTCTTTATACTGCACATTGATTATTCTTACACTGTTTTTATTATATTTTTCTTACCACTGTTTGTTGCGAGAGTTTAAGGTAATTTCTTTCCAGTGCCATGCTTCTGATAATGGAAATTTCAGGAATAATCAACAGAAATTTTCTTTTCTGTCTTTTATAACATGACAAATTCTGTTGTTTGGGGTACAGTGCTTCTGGGAAACCTTTTCTTCTTGCAGGTGAATAAACTGATACATTTGTCTAGGCATCAGAAACAGAATGTAAGCAGGGTTTGAAATCTCAGATAAACTGAGTAAGATCCACATTGGTCACCTATTTTGTTTATAGCTACTAGCATAATCTTCTAATAATTGCATAATATTTAGTACTAATTAGGGGCCATATTTTGAAAATCTTAGTCGCTGTTAACACAATGATACATTTTGACTGCATGAAAGCATGGATTAGATTCCTAGGCTATTTACATTTTATCTTTTCAAAGGTTAGGCATCTATTAGGCTTCCAACACAGTAGAACTAGAGTATTTGCTATTTGTGAAATTTATATCAGTTTTCAAATACAAAGTGTTCTTTGCCTTGAGATGCTTACATTCAAAACCTAAACTCAACAGACTAAGATTAACATAATGTCCTGGGTGAGTAATCGGTCCTGATTCCATAGAGATATTTTTTGGTGGATAACAGTTTTAGAATTATGGCTTCCATAGAGTTGAGGGGATTAAATAACTTTTGTCTCTTAACTGGGCTGTCAGAGGCTAATTGAAACAACCAATGAGATAACGACTAGAAACGGAAGACAGTAGGTCTTCCTGTGTTTTCGCAATAACATGTTACTTTCTTCAGAGAGCATTGCCAGCACTGCCACTGTAACTTTGTGCAGCATGCAGAGGACAAACCAAGGGTGCCCTGCTGTGTTAATGTTACATAAACATGAGACACCATGCTGAAGTGCATCTGATACACGGTGTATGCAGATGGATGTATTTCTATTATTTTAGGCAAAGAGGGGGTCTGAACCATTGGAGACTGGTTTAATCATGCAAGTGATACACTCGGCTTAGCGGCCTGGCAGAAACAAATGCTGCATAAATGCCCTCAGAGCACCTAGTGTCTGCTGAGGCATAATTTGTGGTGGGTTTGGCAGAAGCTTCTGGACCCTGTTTGAGGAAAAGGTGAAATAAGAGCAAGGATCTGCAGAAGGACTAATGGAAGAGGTGACCAGATAGAAATAAAGCTACTCACAATACTGATAGCAACAGTTAAAAGAGATAGAGCTCTCCTTCTTTGTCCCAAATTCAATTCAAATCTGTAACACCTATTCTTTAATATCAGGAATGTCTAATATCATGGATTATATTAAAGCTGCTGGAAGTACCCGTGCCATCTTGCTATAGAAAAAAAATAAGATATTTGGCATTTGTAGCAGCCACAGATTTTAAGTAGGCTTTTTCATGAGGCTGTGAAGCAGTGTCCTGACTATGGTTCCGTATCTTCACCAGTGTTATTCCTTGCACTGGTTGAATTGAAGCCTTGGTTGATGATGTGCTCACATCTTCTGTTGTCATACAGAAATCAACAGAGTCTTGTCCATACAGACTTAAGAATTTAACTGGAACACAATAAAGGAACAAGAAGATGTGGAGAATGGACTATCACCACAGCTAATCTGACAATAAACGTGGCCAGTGTGGTCATCCCTTATAATAAAAAAAATTGCAGTTTATAATAAAGACTGTTATTCATTCTTTTTATTATTTTTATGAGAGACACATTAGAAGTTGGACTTAATCTAGAGTGAGTCAGAGATATGCATTTGACTGGAGGTTCATTTATACATGTTCCACCAAAGAAATTTTAAGTACATGTGTGGGTGTAAAAAAAAAAAATCATCATGAACCTCTCTGCCCCATTTTCAAATTATCTGAAAGCACTTTAAGGAAAAGAAAAATCTGTTACATAAATTCTGTGGAATAGGACTTTATTTCTTGTGGAAGCTGGCACCCAAATATAGAATTAAGTTACTACCTTGAGTACTATGGCAAAGCAGAAACTGACTTTCTAAATGCCACTCCTGTTTCTAACAACAGGGACTGAATTGTCGCTGTAGAGAATTTAATATGAGGTATTGCTGGTGTTCCACGATTAAATTCTTCTGTTATTTCATATTTTTGTGCACTGTTTTTTGCCAAAGATGCCAGGAGCACTGTGAGTTCCCAGTAAGAGGAACAATTTGTAGACATTAGTTCATAACTATGGTTGCTCAATAAGAAAAAACCATGAATGACAGGTTACACTGCAGGTCCTTTGTCAAAGCATTCTCTACATTTTACTCATTGCACTCTGCAAACCTCATTTCAGTAACAACGATTCTTCTCCTGCGTACTGAAATGACTGTCAATAATGTCAGGTCATAATCCAGTTGCACAACCCTTAGTGATTTGAAATAGATGCAGGCCTGCCTATGATTACTTTATGATTGTCCTACAATTATTGACCAAGCTTTGAGAGAGAATTTTCTAGACCTTGCTTTAGTGCTGTGATGGAAGGACAACAGAAAGGAGCGCTGGTGGCCAGGCTTCAGATAAAATCTTTCGTACCAACTACCTAATTCCCTGAACGCGCTATGTGGAGCTCTGTGTGTGCCAAAAGGTAGTTGATGGAAATAGCAGAGTTCATATAGTGGCCTTTCTTTCTGTGCCCAATTTCCCTACCCAGAGCAGGCAGCCATTTGCTACCACATCAAGTAAAGGTGAGTTTGTCCCAGAATTATGCTTTTGTATGAAGGTGCACATGTTTCCACTAGTTCTGCCTGGGAAGAAGTCTGTATTCAACCCCTTGTGAAAGCTTCCATGCAGATGGTGGTATGGGATCCCCCAGAGCCAGCCCCTGGCAACCGAATAAGCACTTCATTCCAGCTCCTTGGAGGAGGAGGAGCAGAGGGTTGTACTAGTTTGATACCTCAGCATCCAAGCCCCATGAACTCAGTGGAGGACTGTCATTTCAGATGCTTCTCCAGAGATACAGGAACCTGAACAAGCAGCCAGAAAACTTTTAACTGAAGATGTGAATTCACTCACTTGCTGCCTTCTCAGGATTCTGCAGCTGTCTCCTCTGGCACTAGCCCCTGCATTGATTCCAAATCCTAAATAGGAAAAGATACTTACTGTTGTGGAGGAGGAGTCAGACAGGCACCCAGATGTTAATTCTTTTGCAGCTTCCACTGGGCTTTTGTTGGTGCTAAATGTCCATCCTCTGTCAACGAATTAATGTTACTTATATTGCTCAGAGATACTACCTAATATTAGTTTTTAGCTTTTCAGTTCTAAACAGTCCATTCTCTTTCTTCAGACTGCTATCTTACCCTCTCTGGTTTTGTGCCAACCCCCCAATACTCCAGGCATCCTCCCTCAGAAAAATGGTTGACTGAGGTATTTTTTTTCTGTATAGCTCTGTTTCCCAACATGTTATGTATGGGCAGAATTCTGATTGACAGAGTTGATTTTCTAATGTTCTACTATCTCTTTTCTACCCTGTCAGCAGATTAAAGGTTAATGGAGCACAGAAATTTCTAGACATTTAGAACCTGCTTGCTACCTTCACCCGTTCTGTCATCCAAGGACTGACTGATTAGCTTAAAGAAAACGTAGTTTACAACATGCAAGGCCACTGTTCCTGACCCAAGCTTAAAGAATGCGGCAGGATCACAGACTGTTTTCTTTCTCATTGAAAGTGTTCAGGACTGAGGATTATTTGGAACAGTTTGAAACAAGTCTTCTGTGATACATTTAGGAAGTGGTAAGATGCCTGGTATGCTAGGGAAGTAGGTACACAATGGATACCATTGATGGTTTTTCTACAGAGATGAGCTTGAGTGGGGATCTTTCATCTTTCCCAGATGGACACTTTGTCAGCTGTCAGAAATAGGTAGAGCAGTGAAGAACCAAGGATATCACTTTTCTTCCTATCCTGCATCATGTTAATTTTAACTCCTTGAGAATTCTGAGGACCTAAAAAAGATAATAGATATGGGGTCTCATTTAGTGTCTTCCTAAGCATTCAATTTTGTCTTGGCAGCCTAGTGGCCTCTTGGCACTTCCTTATATTACTTCATGGTGTCTAGGAGATGAAGGGGAAACAGACCACTCTTAGGATAGAAAAGTCAACTAATTCTGGAATGATACTTAGGTTGTATCGCAGTCAGTCCGTGAGAGCATCCATCTGAAATGAAGGCAAGAAGATATGACTAGGACTCCAAGGTATATCACCACTGATATATGTTCTTAGCTATGCCCTAGAGACCCATCAGGTTGTGCTGTGTGTATATTTCCTAATTTTTGTTGCAGTGATGATAGTGCTGCTGGTACCAAAAAAAGTCCTTGCTTCAGTAGCCCCAAACAGACCATTGTTGCACCTTTAGTCAGAATTAAATTGTATTCTTCAACCCTGCAGCCCTGAAAGACCTCTCGATCCCTCTGCAGCATAGCTGTGTTCCCTCCATCTGTAGTCTACATGCTCCTTGAGATTTGTGTCTAAGCTGCCTGTGAAAGATAAGAGAAGCAGATCATATATCCTAGAGAGCAGTCTGTATCTGTTTGTTTTGTAAAGATGTGCATTTCACCATAAGAAAATTTTTAGGCATCCATAAAACAAAAAAAAAAAGGTTTTGTACTGGTACTCCAGATTATCTGGGTATATATTTCAACCCAGTGTCAAAGACAGTTTTGTCACAAGAGGAATCTAAACTCTGCCACCTCTCAAGTAAATTTTACTCCAAAGTATACTGTAAGCATTGGTTATTTTCCTGCCTTTTTGAATGGTTATGATACAATCAGGCAGCCCCTCTACGTGACTAGTGTGCAATGGTGAATTGTTAGTAGATTATTTTGGTGGAAGGGAGATTGGGGATTTTTCATTTAGGTGGAAGACAATTAAGAAAGACTCAACAGAGTTGTATAAAGCAGAATTTAGTAGAAATTACTAGTTGCTCCTTATCAGAAGGACTGATTGAGAAGAAAACCTGTTAAATGAAAAGAAGTTATTATAAGCATGGACAGGTCATATTAAGCACTAGAAAGCCTGGGCCACATACATGTATTTGAGGTTGCAGGCATAGGTTCGTAATGCCTCTGTACTCTACAGCCTTGTATATAAATGCTGAATACATTCACACTTATTCTAGGTAGAATTAAAAGTATGCCCTTTAAAAAGATGGCAATTCTTTTACAGTTCCTGGATTTGGGTCATTTGGATGCTGAAAATTTTCTGAAATGCAAGAGTTTATCTTTAAAAGAACAACTGTGGATTTCTAGCAACAAGGTCAGATTTTTCAGAACAGAAAACCAGTTTCTGGGAACTTTGTGTTCTAAGTGAGTATAGTATCATCCATAGACTAAATTTAAAGTATTGTTTGCCTTCAGCAATGGAACAGCTTTGATTGCATATATGCTTACTTAACTTTGGTCTTTTTTCCAAACACAATTCTTCATGCTGAACATTTACACCACTGTGTTACATATTCATGGTAAACATAAAGCAAACTTGACTCTGTATAGCCAAGCATATTGAAAAATATTTTGTATGTGTAAGGAAGCACTCCTTTTTCTTCCTTATCGCCTAACACAAGTACTAATTGTAATTTAAATGAAAAGTCAAGATTATTTGCTATAACCAGAATGAAATTCTGCGGACACCAGGACATCATTTGCAAAACTTCAGCTTTCCCCCCAGATTACCTACATCTTCACATCATGCCATAAACTAATCCGTAACAGGGTGGAGATTATAAAAAGCCTGTTCTGTGGGCAGCCTAGTCCATATTTGTCCAACACTGGATTTCTTTCTCAGAGGTATATGATACTAACCAATGTTCACTGTGGCTGCTTTGGCATTTGTAAAATCTCTGTTGTTCTAGAAAACAGAGAATCTAGCTTGAATTTCCTGAAAACATACGCACTAGTCAGACAAACCTGGAGTCCAGAGGAACTGCTGCTTTCTTTTGTGTTCCGGAAACATGATTCTCAATGGAAAAATCACAGAAAAATTATTTTGAATGCCAACGACACAAGGCATTCTTCATCAACAGATCTGTTAATCTGTTGTGCATTTTGAAATACAGCATTTCGATGTTGTTGTGTATTGATGGAATATCTTTGTAACCTGTGCTTATTTCCCCTGACCTCTCGGTGATTACGTGTGGAGATATGGTTCCAGATGTTATGACGTAAGAACGAGATGCTATCTAACTAAAGCACATCTCCTGGGCTTTCAGATGTGGTAACCTCTTTCTCCTCTTCCTCTTCTGTTTGCACCCTATATTTGTTGCTCACGTGGTAATGTCTCATTCCCTTTGTAAACTCCTTGGACAGAGGGACCTATCCTCTTGGGTCTTTCTGTAAAGCATCTGTGGAACCACAACGGCATGTCGATAATTATGATAACATGATAATCAGTCACGAGGGAGTGCTAGTCAACTCTCATGAGTTACAATCAATGTTATGTTCTGCAGAACTAGGAATGCTTTTATCTCCTAATTTGGTTTACAGACATTTGTAATGACCTGCATAAGGGACAGAACAAGGACACAAGGACAGTTGGTATCGGTTCCCTTTTTAATGAAAGTGCCAAAATAACTGAGGGTGTATTTCCAGTTTTTTGAAAATGTTTCCTTGCCTGTTTGTTCTGTCCACTTAAATCAAAAGTAATTCAGCTGCGGAAGAATTAAAGTGAGTAGTGAAGAAGGCCAAGGAGCACCAAAATTCTTTTCGGTGAAGTTGGCTGTGCTGCCTGTCACTCAGAACAAGACAAAGTAAGTAAATTCAGGTCTTAGAAATCTGTGTTCATAGTTTCAAAAATCAAAATGACAGGTAAACACTTCTTGTACATCGTTCTGCTGCACTACACTTCCAATTTGTATTTGCAGCAATCCTGTCATTACACAAAAGGGTTAACAGAGGGCAAATGAGACACTTAATGTTTTCCTTTTCCCATCAGCATTCTTTGTAAATCATTAAGGAAATACTTCTGCCTTTTCTTCGCCTTTTCTTTAATTACAGAAAAAATAAAATGCCACTAGAATACCAAAGTGCTGGTAGCTTTGGTAACTAGTCCCCTAAGCAAACTGTTCTGTCAGTAATCATAACCTAATTACCACAGGCAATTGGAAAGGTTGGGTTTGGGTTTTTTTTCTTTTTTTTACCTTTGGATGGGGGGAGGGTATATAGGTTGAGGAAAGGTCTTTGGATTTAAACAGAGATCATTCAACAGTAACAATAGTGTATATGTTTAAAAAAAAACGCTGGAAAATGTAAAAAAAAAAAAACCCACAGAGGAAAAAAACCCCAGCCACCCTCTGGCAGATGATCAAGTGCCTGTTGAGACAGAGCAGCAAGTCAGTGAAATGCTGGAGTTGCCTGCTCAGTGTTGTGACTCTGCAGAAGTCCTGAAGTGACACATGCATCACAGGGCTGTCACAGCGCTGAAATAGGCCAGGGGTCATGGTTAAGAGCAGGGTGTTGCTGGATAAGGCTGAGGAAGCAGAGGTGGCCCCTCTGTGCTCTGTGTGTGGGGCTGTGTACTCCTTTCCCGTCAGAGCTGGCCCAGCACAGCCAAAAAAGCGGTTCCTTGGCAGGGCTTAATGGCAGGATGATGTAGTCTGTTGTGACTAGTGCATTCCTTTCAGGTTAAACTAGGGAAATGGCATTGTGTTAAAATTCCAAGTCGCATGAATGTTTTATTGCCACAAGTGCATTCAGGCCTCAAGGGGAGTGTGTGTGGTGGGGAAAGGGGGAGGGAGGGTGACTTAGAGACTCGGGAACTATCAGAAGAGCACTTCCCCTGGAAAATTTTACCCGGCAGTGCGAAGCTGACGGGCTGTGATATAGTCACTTAGACGGGTTTCGCTTTTCCTAAGCTGTGGCTGTCTAAAATCTCGCAGTCCAGACAATTAGCAGCTGAAGAAAATATGACAAGACACACGCAAAGAGGTTGGGAGATAGAGGGGAAGGAATGCACCGGGAGGGAGCTGGGTTGCCTTCTCCTGTAAACTGCCAGACCTCTCCCTCAGCCCCCTCCCGCTCCGCAGCCCCAGCCCAGAGCCCTGGGGGGGAGGTTCCCC
>NW_008794774.1:5506978-5512316 GCF_000699145.1 Aptenodytes forsteri | reverse complement strand
TTTTTAAACATCACTTTGTATTAATGGTTGACATGACTCAGGAGGATTTAATTTTAGACTGCAAAAGGACAAAATAATGAAACGTAACAGCGCTGCACATTTGTGAGATTTTATTTCTTTAAGGGAACAAACGTATCCATCCAATTTGCGTTAGTTATAAGTAATGACTTCTAGCAAAGTTTAAACAGGATTTAGTAGAGCAAGAATAGGGAGTTTGGAACAACAGCCGTGCAGATACAGTCCTTGGAAAGAAACTTTGTTTTGAGTCATACTAGATTTTTTCAGTTTCTCTGTGTTTTTATATGGTCTCAGGCTATTCAAGTCATGTGCCATACATGATTTTTAAGTGGCTTTTTTATAAATTACTGTGAAGTTCTCAGTTCAGAGCTCTTTGTAGTATAAAATTATAGTATATGTTATACTATAATTATTTGTATGTACATGTTGCTGGTGATTAGTGTCTAAATAATCTGTGTGGATATGTATATGGAAGTCTAATTGGGACCTAAGTGACATTTGTGGGTAGTCTGGATCTCTAAAAATCAGACTGTTTTTACAAAAAGGTAGGCACCTGTGTTTGGATAAGTTTGTCATGGAATTGTGTGCTGGCCACATGTGTACACATGCAGACCAACTCTCTTATGCTTCATGCATGTACTCTTGTAAACTCACTGAAGTCAAAGAAGCAGCAAAGATGTAAGTGAAGACTGATTTGGTCCCTCATGGGACAAAATACTCTAGATCTTTATGTGTTATATCTTTATCTAAACATCTAGGTCTGAGTGCAAAAATGTTGCTGTATGCATATAAGCACAGATATTTGTGTTTACAGAATATACAACACTGAAGAGTGATGTGACAGGTTTTTGGTTATGCAAGTGAGAAATGATCACAGAGATCACAGAGAAGATTTAGTGTTGCAAACAGTCTTTTGCAATAACCGTGTCACTTCAAAGGTTATGTATAAACTTAAGTTTATTGTTGCTCATGTTGTTAGCATTCTTACTGCTAGACGGTTTGGTTTCTTGCAAGGGTTCATCTGGCCATGTATTACATATTTGATTTCTGAATGATATGGTATCAGTGATATCAAACATTACATGCAAGGATTTGTATCTGCAAGAGTTCATAAAAACTAATGATGCTTAATGCTGCCACGTTAGCACAGAAAGTAGAGAAAGTAAGCCTACTGTACTTAAAATAAGACAAAATTTCATAAATAAAGAGAAAAGGAGCTTCTTCCATCTTATGTATGTACATAGCCTGTACATGTCTGTATATGTGTGAGTATGTTTAGATATGTAATTTTTTACTGATATGTACCATTTACTCTTTCTGAATTCTGCAGTTAAAAATTAGTGTAGTATACCTTAGCAGCAAAAAGAAATACTTGATTTGTTTGAAATCTTTTACATAATAAAGCAGATGCACACACTATAATTTCTCATTTGTCCACATATCTGCTAGGAAATCCAGTTATATATGACATTTTTCCTTTAAAGAATGTAACACTAGGAAAGAAAAGAAATCCCCAAACAACCTATAATAAACTATATCCTGTGTTATCTATTGCATAAGAACTGTTAGACATCTACATTTGGCTGTATGCTTTTATTTCTTTTGCTTGCATAAAAAGATAATTTTGTCAGATAAACAAGATGTTAATCTGATTAGTTCCCATTTATGATACTGTGGTGGTGGTGTTTTTAAACAGTTAAATTGACAAGGCTTATGGAGGATCATAAACTCAACAAGCAGTCAGCCATAAAGGAAAAGAATGATTTATAAATGGAATAATTATTTCAAATTTCAGAAACCCTCATTAACACCTTTCATAAATTCTAAACAATATGCACTTTGAGTATGTGTTATCTGTTTAACTATGTTAGTACAAACTGTTAAGAGTTTACTTACGATGATCTGCAAATGAAAATTTAAAAATTACAGTTATCAAAGCTAAGTGGCCAGTGATATATGCTAATATAATGTATGTAAGTATTTATTTATGCTACTATTTGTAACTGTTAAAAATAATTTCCCAAGTCAATTGCAGTAAATTATAGCTCTTTCCTAAAAACTGGGATGAAGAAAACTGGAAATATCCTGCAAATACATTTCACATATCATTCCGAAATGGGGTAATTTGACAGAAGGTCTTATCTAACATTGCTAGCTACAAGTCTGGTCAAAATAAAACAAAGTTCTTTAATTATTTTAAAAACAGAAGATACAATTAGTCTGTATGCATAGTAATGTGGAAGTACAACTAACTCTGACTTTTCCACTCAAATCAGAACTAGCATTTTGTACATTTTGCATTCACTTTTCTAAAGGTGCAAAATGGTAGAGAACCGTTTTGGTTTTACTGTTATGTTAAAAAGAGAATAATGTGCACTATACAACAGTTGGGAATTTCAGAGACTGCTAAGCATTAATTGCTAAGCATGTTTTGGATTTCACAAAATAGTGAGGCTAGTGTAAAGATGAAGAGATTAAAAATAATACATTTAACATGAATTTTTTTGCCTTTTGATACTTTAGAATGTGCTGACTTTGGGCTTTTATATTTTAGTTTGCAAATATAAAGGAGAAACTTACACTTTATTTTACTTTGATGCTTCCAGTAGTTAGGTCTTCACCAAAAAAATAAAAAAAGTTATTTTGAGGTGCGTACATATACATACACACACATACGTATGCATATATCTGTATGCACACATCTATATATACATCTTTATAGACATCTATGTATACATGCATGTATATACTCATCTAATTATGCTACTATAAGCTCTAATGTAGACTTGTTTAAACCAGTTTAAATTTTGCTGTAGCTACGTTGAACTAAACCAGTAATGCAATGAATGATGGCTCAGAATATGACCTGGTTTTGTAAGTCGGCTGAGCTATGGTAATTAGCTCCATCCACTTACCACAACAAATGTGAGGTAAAAATGTGTGAGCAAAAACCTCTTTCACAGAACTTCAATCGTCCACATTTTATCTCAGGTTTACAGTGGGCGATAAATGCACATGCATTTAGGTACCATGGTTAAGCTCATATGCAGCAATTTTTTAAACCATGGTAATTCAGTTGTGTGTCTGAACTCAAAACTAGATCTGTGTGAACATGGGTAGAACTTGTTTAAATATGCCTACATTATGGTTTCAGACTACTATAACTGGATCCATTTTTAGATGGATTCATGTATTTTGATGCAACCTTCCTAGCAAACACAGATCTTGAAAGGTGATGACTTATATTTATTTTCTCTAGAAATATTCTTTATTTGCAATAATAAGAAAGTTTAAATTGGCATTTTGAGATTTCTTTCTTGGTAGGTCTTGAGATATCATTTAAGGATGAATTTGTATCTCTCTCATGTTCATGGTATGCATACCACATCGAGAAAAGTTAATCAAAAGAAAAAAATCTTGAAGATACAGAACTGAATATTACCAGTTGTACAGTTCTTTACATAGGGCTTTAAGTGCAGTCTTTGTATACCATACTCTTACGTGGCAGTCAGTACGATACTGAATTTTAAAAAAAAAAACAAACAAGCCAGTGACTTCTCATCACTTTTACATCTGAATTTTTTCATGCTGCCACCTCTGTTAAAGATGTGGCGTTTGTTTTGTGGGTTTTCAGTATATTCTTTTACACTTTGGTCAAAATCTTCCCAGCTCTTTTAGAGTTCAAAAAAATTGCAACATTTTATTTTGCAGGTAGCTCAAAAAAAACCCCATAGCTTTGAACCTTGTTATGTAAATAATTCTTGTTAACAAGTTCTTTCAAGGTCAAATTTGAAAAAAATTATTTGGATATTTGGGCTATGAATAAGCAAGCATTTAGGCATGGAGTGATGTTTCATGTGCTTAGAGTTATGTACTTGGCTTATATATGGAGTCTGCATTAGGAAAGACTGGAAAATGAGAGCTAGAAGAAACAATGTGTACATGTATCTGCAGGAAAACCTTGACAAAAAGGTACATAAAGTATTTGTTGTTTCATGTTGACTTTGTAGCAATGTTGATAGTTTGTTAGCCTTATTACTTGAGAGAACTTACCGTCTGACTGTGCCCACAAAAATCAGTGGCAAAATCAGACAGTGGTAAGGCCCAGAAATAAAATGTAAACTGGAGCGAGCACATATGCTTTAATTTCTTTTCACTCCATTTGTTCTTTACTCTTTCAGAAAAAAAATTATTTTCATGAATCAGATATTTTCAGTCTTGTGAAGATAAAATTCCCATAGTAGTTTTGGAAAATTTTCTTTTCTTGTCTTGAAGAATTGTTTCCAAAATTGCTTTAGAATGTAGACTCTTTGCTAGTGAATTATTAAGTTTAGTTATTTTTGGACTGTTTCTAGCTGGTTTTTTGTATCTTTAGGTAAGTGCATAACCTCAACCTAAGCAAGGATTTTCAGAACTACATAGGACAGGACAGTGTGGACCCATAGGCAGGCCTCATGATATCCTTTCATTTGGGCAGTCTGTTTTCAGCAGATTGCTCCTCTACCTTGCTAGACTTGGATATGAAGTGGATGGCAGAAACATACCCCCCTGCATCTTCTGGGTGTGGACTAAGCTTGAACTTCCTTGGCACCACAGCTGACAAAGTATTGAGGCCACTTCCAGGCACTACTTTTTACCTGCACCTCCCCACCCCCATTTTATTAACAGGCCTGTAAAAACATGTTTAAAACAAATAAACAAGTTTCTCCCAGGAGTAGGCTGTCTTTAACAGAGAGAAGCAAACAGATTGCTCCTTACTTGGAAACTGAAGGAGGATGATAAACTGTTAGGAAAGAAATTCATCTAGTTCTTGTTTTGATCTTGCATGTGAGATGATTTTTCACAGTAGAAGTGCTGCATAAACACTGTCGCTTGGTTAGTGTTATTTGTGGTGGGATAAACAGGGATAAGGACAATAAAACATGTGCAAACAGTTGTGCTGATTCACAGAGTAATGCATACTCCTCCCTTTTACATGTCTAGCATTATCTAAGGGACTAAATACCATGTTAAAAGACTTAGGTATTAATATTTAGTTTATTTATTTAGCTAGTCTTTCTGTCTACTGCCAAACAACTGGTGCTTGCCACAGACTGAGGTGGACTCAGTTGACTGAGTTGGGCGGGAGTGTTGATGTGCTGCAGGGTAGGAAGGCTCTGCAGAGGGACTTGGACAGGCTGGATCGATGGGCCGAGGCCAACTGTATGAGGTTCAACAAGGCCAAGTGCCGGGTCCTGCACTTCGGCCACAACAACCCCATGCAACGCTACAGGCTTGGGGAAGAGTGGCTGGAAAGCTGCCCGGTGGAAAAGGACCTGGG
>NW_008794774.1:5461565-5506442 GCF_000699145.1 Aptenodytes forsteri | reverse complement strand
GGCATGGTGGTGTTGGGTTGACAGTTGGACTTGATGATCTTAGAGGCCTTTTCCAACCTTAATGATTCTATGATTCCATGACTGATACAGACATGGGAGCCACCACATCATACTATCGCAAGTGCAAATTACTAGCCTCTTTCAGTTCCAATACATTTCTTTGGAAGCACTTCATCAACCTTCAACAATTTGAATTGACAGGGCTTATGTGTAGACCTCAGAATGACAGAAAGATAGGAAGGGGAGATGAATCCAGTCTTACATCTATTGTGAAGATTCTTCATCATCCTCCAAAAAAAATGAGAGCTGCTGGATGTGCTGTTTGTTGGGGAGTTTTACTACAGTTCTGTTCCATCCAGTAGTATATCATCTCCTCAGCCTTTTGCTGGAAGTCCCATTAATCTTTGACCAAGAACATGATGAAGATGTTAGACACATTCTAATTGCAAAGCAAAAGTAAAATACTTCTCTTCTGAGGCTTTGAAAAATTTATATAACAGAGAGGGAAGAGTTGTTAAATTAATGACTATACTCAGTAACAGAGGTATGTATTGGCAGCGTTCTTATTTCTCATGAAGCAAATCATGTTGACTCTCTTTTCCTCCTCCATTCTCCACGACCAAATTCATGCCTTACCTATAAAGAAAACCACCTTGATTCATTGATCTCACTCCAAAGACTATATTATTATATTCTGTCCCAAATAACTTGTTAGTTTAATATTAGGATTTTACCGATACGCTGCCCATTTCTTAGAAAGCTGCACTAGGAAGGAAGCCAGGTAATCATCTATTCAATTTTCTTACAAAATATGCTTTAAATTGTTGGTGAGAAAACACGTTTGTAACATTTTATATGAAAGCATCATGTAGGATAGTTGCAAATTTGGAACCAGCTGTAAGTACAGCCTTCAACAATGCATTTCTTACAACAGTATCTCAGATCAGAGATTTAGTTTTTGCCTCCCTGCTTTGTTTTGGGGGATTTTTCTTTTCTTCCAGGCTGCATCTTCTGTTGCAATTTTCTGTTAGTGATGAAAACATTGTATACTGCATTCAAAATCTCTCCTTCTTTGTAGTTAGTGTATGGATATACAGAGTGTCATCACAGTACTGACTGAAATGGTATTTCTGCCAAAGTCCTTAAGCCCCACAGGTAATTGTACCTGAGTTCCTTGATCTGCACAGGTGCCTTCTCTGACTGTAATAAATGTCAGAACTGAAGCAAGTGCTGCAAGCTTTGTCTTCTGCTTCAGAAATCCTCTTCTTGGATCTTTTTGTGCTAGCTACATGAGTGTGAGGACCATCTGGTGATTCATTGTTGTGTTTGCTCTGTGTTTCTGAAAGCACTCCTGTCTGTCATGACAAGGGTTCTGTTGGTGCCAATGGGCCACAGCAGAAGCTTTCAATGAGGGGAAAAAACTAAAAGCATCAGCCTGTAGTCTAGCATGCTTTAGCTAAAGAGTAAAAATTGTTAGAGGAAAGGACAGAAATTGCCTCTATGAAATAGGGAAAAGAATTGAAATGAAAACCATCCTCTCCCCTTTTCCTGAACTTTCAGTTCAGCCTTGGTATCCAGACTCCTGGCACCATCTGTGGGACTGCAGAACATGCTGGTGCTTCCCCAGGAGTCTCAGGGGTGCTTTCCGGCAGCCCTCAAGCCCCATTGGAACTACAGAAGAATTTCCACAGTGACAGTGACATTCCCACAGTGGTGGCAAGTCTTCTGACCAGTACTCAGCCTGTTGCAGATTTTCCCTATGACCTGTTCAAATTCTGTTACTCTTAACCTTTCCTTGATGGTCACTGGCACTGGCCTCAAAAGGCGCTCTGAGTCTCATTGTTATTTAGAAGAGGCATCTGGCTCTGGGCATTTTCCATTAGCTGCACCAGTCATTGAAGTGTCTTTCACTTTTACCTCTTGTCACTGCTTCTCTCCCTTTGGCCTATCTTTTCAACTCCTGGTCTGAAGAGCATCACTCCTAATTTATTCCATGGTCAGGTCCTTATTGCCCGTGGACAGACTTGGTATGGAAAAGCAGTGTGTACATGTATGTCCATATCTGTGTGGGGAGGGCAGGAGCAAAGGATTGAGCAGATGTTTTTCCTGTAGCTCAGAATAAGTATTACCTCAAAACCCCCTATTGACATAAAAGGCTGTGCCCCCTGCTCCCGTCTCCCCTTATTTCCTGGGTGAGTGGGAAGGATAAAGGTCAAGAGGGATAGATGGGGAAAAGCCTTTATGCTTGTTGTTCTATCTTTTGTTTGTGCTGATGATACACAAGCAAGTTGTAAATAGCTCCTTCAAACAGAGTTGTTATTCCTTTGAGAGAGATACTGCACAGTAGCTGTGCTCTCAGCACTGCTATGCCCCAGGGATTGGAGAGGGACACTTTAAAGACCCTTTTCATTCATTTCTGCATTTTTGACAGAAAGAAATTTAGCTTTGTATCAGACAAATGTCATCCAATCATTAAAGCTTGAACATTATTTCAAAATTTTTAGTAGCAGTCAGCACAGTATCAAACAATCTTAAACTATGAATTTGCATGATGTAGCGAGTCCAAAGTGTTTGAATCCTCATACACTGCCTCCCATCTACAACATAGCACACAAATAAAAAGAATCAAAGAAAAAAAGACAAGTCAGGTACAAATTTTATTTTAAATAAAAGTAATAAGAGCTGTAATAAAAGGGTTTAATTCCATTTATTCTCTCATCAGTCAAATGAGGTTCACAAACCTGGAAAATATTAGAATTCATGAAGTGAAAGACACTAATGCTTGGCTAATTATACTTGTTCTCAACCTGGTTTTAATATTTTTACCACTTGGGAATATAGATGACAAAACAGATTGTACATTTCTGTATTAAACTTATCGGAGAACAGCTTTTAATTCCTGGGAGATAAACTTTCTGTGACATGTTTAGTATGACTTAAAATGTGTTCAGGGAGCTTCAGTGTGTACAGGTATCTATTTGCTAACATTCAGAATACTGTCTCCACCTTCTTGCCTTCCCTAGTGCTTGAAATACGATGCTGGTTGTATTGTTAATTTTTATAGTTTAAAATCAATAAATTCCTCAACTTTTAATATACCTAACACTGATGCAAAACTCACCATCTGCTACCCTGGAGTTCTGCAGATATCAATGGCCATTTTGGAAAATTCAGGTCTAGTTTGAACCTTAGTATAATGGATCATTGCATATAATAATTAGGAGTGGAAGGAGTCCAGGGAGCCTGGAGAGCTAAGGTGCAGAACAGATCCAGAAATTACTTTGTGCTATATTGCTATGCGTATTGTTTTGAACAATTACAGTGATGATCATGAATAGAAAAGCAAGATGGTGCAGTGGGATGAAGAACAGCTCACAGAGTCATTCATTTTTGATAGTCTATGAAGCACTTGCTGGTGGCTTATGGAGAGCTGACTGGTCGTGTGGTGCTGGCTTTCTTCTTTGCTTTCTGCTGCTGAATTGCATGAACGTTTTGCTGCTGGTACTTTTCCATGTATACAATCACTGTGGGATGTTAAGTAACTGTAGGTGGGAGGGGAGGTGCTCCACATGATCATAAACGGGAGGGGAAGTGGTCCACACAGCATTTTGTCTCTTAAGATGTTGTTCATGCTCTTAAGCAGCATAAGAATCCTTGAAGCAGAGGGGAAACAAAAGCTGGAATATAAATGCAGAGACATGTGAGCCAGTTTATGTAGGGTACTTTAGTTAAGGAAGAACAGAAAGATGCAGTAATGGAAAATGAAAAGTCACTGGGGTTGAGCTGGCCACACTGAATAGGAAAGTAAAAGGTGAGAGCTGAAGAAAGATGACTTAATGGTTTGAAAAAGGGTAATGGAGAAAGTCCCACATACATGGAACAGCACAAGTGGAAAGAAAAAGGACCGATAAGAGAAGTGAGGACTAAGACCATGTCATTTGGTAGCTGCAGGGTGTTAAAATACATTGTCAAAATGAATCACTGGAGTGCATTCAGATCCACTGGAAATTCAGACATGAAGGTACTTCGTTAAGTCATTCTGCTTCCATGAAGAAATTTGAAAATTAGGATAGTAATTTGGAATTAGATATGGGTCTAAATTGGAAACTGAGAACAATGATACAATATTAGTCTGCTTCCTGGAGAAAGTGACTGTTCTTGGCTGCAGTGATTTGGTCCCTTGTAGTTCAGAGTGTGCTGAGCAAGACAGTGGCTGTAAAAGTGTGCATTACAGTAACTAAGATAACCTGAGCCTTAAGACACAGGAATAAACCTGTGTCATGTCACAGATCGAAGTGACTGTGGGATGCCAAAGTACAGGAGCTAGTGATTATACTAAAAAACACAATGGTTTTGTTATGAAGAGAACATAACTTGTGACTCTGAGGTTGTGGTAGTTGATTAGATAAGAAAAATAGCAACCTCATATAAAAGTCTGTTGCTCATTTAGGAAAAAAAACCCCTAACTTTAGTTTTTACAGTTAATAGTAGATCTATTAGATCTGTTTCTGAAGTCTTGGAAAAGATACATTTTTTTTATGTTCTGTGAGGAAATTTTAAGTTCTACGAATGCTTCATTTCAAACACAGAATTTTGCCTGTGCAGTAGTTTTCTGGAAAGTGAATACTTGTGCTAGATTAAAGAGGTCAGTTGTGGTTGCCACATTGCACTTGATGGTGAGATTCCACATAATGTTTCAAACACTGTGACTCTCCATTCTTTAGATACATTCTTGGATTTCAATTGCTAGACTGCCCAAAATGAAAGGACTCTCACGTGAAGCTTGGGTTCTCTATCCATTTAAATGAGTTGTGAAACGGATTTTTCTGAGAGCTGTGAAATGGAATAAATGCTGGAGAGGACAGGTGTTTGAACACTCACACTTTGTGATATATAACCTTCAGTCCATCACAAAGGAAGCTGACTTGTAATGCTGGAATATTGCAACTGTGTATCAGGTCACTACTGCTTTTTAGTCCATTTGAGGTTAAGAGTTCAATGTAAACTAATGGTTTACGTAAGAAAAGCACAAACATTCAGATAGGTCCTGGTACTATGTTTTAGCCTTCTTATCAAATTGCATTTCTGCTTTCATTTCATTGTGATAGCTCTGGAATGCCTTTATGTCCTTCCTCCATTGCCATCTCTGTGTAGTCTTAGTGTCCATGTCTCTGCCGTAGAAAATCTCCTAATCTGATTGAGACATGTTATCCTTTTTCAGGTGCCTTCCTAAAGACACTCATTTTTCTAGGCCTATGAGCTCCAAAAAAAATATCACTACATAGGACTGCAGAATGAAGTTGCCTGAAGAAATTCTCCCTTCGTTTTCACAGTTTAAATTGTCTTTTGGTATTTGTCTTCCAGACTTTTAAGTTCTTTGGACATGATAGGTGTCTTGCGCAGTTGATATTTGACAAACAATGGCAGTGAGAAAAAAGGGTTTCTTGCCTTCAGGATTTTTTTTTCTTTTTAAGGAGTAATGTCTCAACAAAAGTCTGTTCCCACTTTGTTTTTCAGAGTAAGGACTTCCCAATCTATCTGTGGTATTTCAACTTTCTCCTTCCAGCTGGGACTAAAATTTTGTTCAGACTACCCTTTTTTTCTCTTGTGACTTCTGCTCAATAATCCTGCTGTGAGGGTAGAATATTGTTATATCTTGCTCATAGATTCGATTTTAAATCTCTTGAATATCCTAAACATCCTGTTTCACCAGTTTTTGAGAATACCTCAGCATAAATATTATCCTGTGAAGGCATCCTTTACATTTTAAATTATGTAAATTCTTGCAAAAAAAGTATATATGTATATTAGCAGCCAATGACAGAAAGATTTGTTTATAGGAAAAGGTTTTAAACTGTTAATGATGACATTAAAAGTGTGTTTTATTTAAGGGAAGTAGTATACCTAGCACTATACGAACAAGCAATATTAGATGGGCCCCTCCTGTAAACGCTCATAACCTAAACAGATGTTCGGAGTGATCCAGTCATGAAACACTCACAGTGGCCCTAGGATGACTGTCTCTCTGAGCATTGCGATTGACATTTAATGGTAGGACATAGATGACTTTCCCTAGGTGGCTTAAGGTTTTTGTGCTTCACAGAAGAAATTGGTTGTTTTAAAGAACAAGTAGAATGCAGTGAGAGCAACTGCCCAGGTGTGAAAAAGGATGTGGAAGGAAGTCTGAAGACAAGAGCTGGCTAAATAGACAAGGGAGGAGGAAGGCTATGGGCGTCAGGGAGCAGAATGAAAGGAATATGATGGGGAATAGAAATGTAGCCAGAAGCAGAGTTGTTCAGAGCCTTGAAGTTTAGGATAAAGAGCCTGGACTTGAATCAGCTTCCTTTACCTTCCACATCAAAGAGGGGAGTGACATGATCCAGGCAATAGGTGAGAAATCCCTTGTACTACAAGTTTCATGCTACATTAATAGGAAATGTACTTACAAAGCTGAAGCATTTGATAGAGAAAAAAAAGTATGAACAACATGGTCTATAGATAAGGAATATTAATATGACATTCAAGCCGCAGTTTAGCTAGTAGCCATCTTTTGGTTGGCACTGCTTATATGGCAAAAGCATACCTGCACTGTAATGTTTATCCAGAGTGTACAGTGAAGAAACAGGTCCACATGGTGTTGGTTTTGTGAGGTGAAAAAGCATGCAACCCACCAGCTTTGTGACTATAACTTGTTTTCTGCATAGTTTTATGCTCAGAATTAGGACAGGTCAACCATGGAAAAATGGAGACAGCCTTCAGTTTTGTTTCAGCAGCCAGGAGCTCTTGGTCACTGGCATTTTTTTATTTGAAAGCAGCTTGAATAATGCAAGGTGTTTCTGTTTGTCTGTGTAGTAGTGTGCCTTGTAGTGGAGCAATCCAAATTAGCTTGCATGCCAAAAGCAGCCCAGCTGCAGGTTCACAAAGCTCTGTGTGGGCTGCTTTTCTTGAGAGCAATATAAGGTAACTTACTCTATCATTGGAAAGCAGAACTCACTGCTCCAGAGTCATTTAAGATGTTTTCATTGCCCGAGTTAATTTGCATCTTAGCTCTGCTATCACTGCATGGCAACCTGTAGTGTAGAGAACTGCAACAATAATTTTAAAAGATGACTGAAGATTATAATAAGGGAAGTATGGATTTTAGACATACATAATTTGAATTTTGGTGGAATCTATATGTTTCATTGTTTCATTCAATAGAGAGGATTTGCAGGGGACATTTGCAAGGTTGTCTCAAGCAGAATTAGAGCTGGTAGTGCTGACTAGGTTAGAAGAGAGAGCAGTGGGCTAGAACCTTACTTTCTCTTCATGTGTGGTGATGTTGCCTAGTGAACATTATGAGTTGGGTCTGCAACTGCTGGAAACTGCCGTTGTTTCCACTAAAAATAACAAGATGCTTCCAGCATTGAAAGAGATGTGAATGTTTCCCTTGATCCAGAAATTGTCAGATTTTAAAGGCTAGGTTTTGTCCAACCATTTCTTTTCCCTTTCTATTTGACATTTTTGTAAAAAAAAAAATTTTTTTTTTTTTTTTTTTTTAAAAAAAAAAAAACAAAAAAAAAAAAAAAACCCCCACAACAGCTAATGGTCACATATTAAGTTAACTGAAATCTATTTGATTTTGTAAACCTACTCAGATGAGAGAGTGCCCTCTCCCTGTTGTCCAAGCAGTGGTCAAGAGAGAGGTTGTTCATAATGGACATGAGGCAGGCCATAAAGAGTACATACTTACTAATATATATATGTATATATATACACACTTAGAGACTCTACTCCAGGCCCTATTTGTTTTCCTTGGTGGCTACGGAGAGCTTGGAGATGATGCCATGGTGGCCAATGGGTTGGTGTTTCTCACTTCTTAGAATACTACACAGCAGAGCAGTGAATGGCTTGAGAAGTGTGTGTATATCTTAGTATGTCTATGTGTGCGTATATAATGTTTTATTAACGTATAAAAACAAACATAATCCTGAAGTGCAAGCAGAATGGCAAGCTTGCAACGATCATTAAAGTTCAATTCCACCTTAAATAGAACCCTGCTGTCTTTTCAGTACCTATCTGATAGAGCAGTAGTTTGTTAATGTTTAGACAGTGTCTTGAAGATGGAAAGCTTTTTTTAAGCATTGAATATTGTCACTGTTTCTCATCTCTTACTGTTAGGTGTGACTTTCTGGACAGCTAGTTAGGGGGATCTAGCAGCTGAAAATGTTTATTCCATTTGTAGGTCCATGTACTCCTGATGCAGAACTTTTCAGTGTGCTGTATTATTTCTAGTGCTTTATTCCCTTTTGTTCTGAATTTTTCAGAATTCAGTTTCTCTGATAGCAAAGACACCCTTTCTCCATCCTAGCTCCTGTATGGTTTAACATCTTTGCTCATTCACCCCACCTTTCCATTGCTACTGTCACAACTGTTTATGGGGCTCTGCTGTAAACTGGATCTGTGGAATGATCTGAAGTGAAATTGCCTTTTTTGATGTTTTTGAAAACCATTTTCTGAGCTAACTCATCCCTGGGGTTATCTTTTGTGATCTTGAAGAATTAGAGCAAAGTTAAACCTGTTTCTGAAGCTGCCCGTATTACCAAGGATAATGATTCATGTAAATTTACGCTCTGAAGCCTATGCTCTCAATTGTAGTGAGAGTGAGATAGCTCAAAGCATAAATGGGATGGGTAAAGCCAGCATCTGATATATAGCTAATTGTTAGAGAAAAATGGAACAAAAGCTAAATCAGCAGAATTATTTCAGTTGCACACATGGAAAGCAAAAAAAGAAAGAAACGCCATGCCATGGTGCACAGTAAACAGTGTGTTTCCCTACCCACACCCATACGTGTGGAAGCTTTTTTCTTCCCTGGCACCCTGCTATACTTGCTTACGCCAATGAGACTTAATGATATGCTGTTATTGATATGCTGGTACTGATGGACTACCCTAAAGCAGCCCCACCCCACTGCCCCTCCTTTCTCCCTGTCTGCAGGTTTGGAACCTGAAACTTTATTGCACTGTGGAGCATATCAAGGAGAACAGTTGTCCTTAATGTAAAGGATGGGTGGAACTTGTACAACACTGCACACAAAGACATATATGTACATATTTGTGCGCAGACATATAGATACATATATCTATCTGTCCATCTCTATCTGTCTACCTATCTGTATCTTTATAGGGATATTTTTGGTTTTATTTTCTTTTCCAGTTAAAATACACTTAATTGCATTTTGCTGGTGTTTACAACTCCTATGATTAAACTAAAAAGAGTTACTTGAAAACAATTTTGCATGCTGGTTGGACTTGGTAAATACCACCGTTGCAATGTCTTGATGTAAATATTGAGGCAACATTTCACTCCCAGTTTATATGTAGTATCTTGTGATGTTTCAGATGTTTGAGGTCCTTCCTTGTGTGAGTGGGGTTCTTTTCCCTTTTTTTTTCCCAGGCATACTGGAGTGCAAGTGCAAATTTCCATAAAATTTAAATAAGGTGCTTCCTGTAATAATGATCAATTGTGGCTGCTCTCTAGTCTGCATTGTAATTAACCATGATCAGACTTGTTTGGGGGAGATACTGTTCCTGTTATAATTTGACAGGCTACTGTGATTTTGCCAGATTAAACAACCTGCAGCATTTACTTGCAGAGTCACAGGGACAAGATGTGCTCCTGCTGCAGCAGGTTCTTCTTAAAAGCAGCAGAAGAATGAATTGAAAGCTAGCTGTGAAG
Organism: Aptenodytes forsteri; assembly: GCF_000699145.1. Lineage (NCBI taxonomy): Eukaryota > Metazoa > Chordata > Aves > Sphenisciformes > Spheniscidae > Aptenodytes > Aptenodytes forsteri. The sequence continues at coordinate 5,496,722 of NW_008794774.1, read as the reverse complement.
GGCCATCAGTTGTACCAGGGAATACAAACCTATTCAATATTTGTAGGTTGTAATTACTCTTTCCCTAGGACTGTTCACAATGTTGTACAATGTGATACTTGTGAATTAGACAGTAAAATCTGGCATTGTAGCTCAGAAAGGGCAAAGTGATCCTTATATTTTTTATTTAGCAGGTATTTCTGCAGGGTAAATAGAATCTCTCTGGGAAAAAAGGGGGGGGGAAACCCCAAACACAAACAAAACCAAACCCAGAACTACAGAACCATAAAAAATAGCTCTAAATAAAGATACTTTCTCTTTTAGAAACAGCAAGTGACCTTGTGCTCAAACACAGATGCTGTATGCAGTAGAGTGATCTCTGTGGACTTGGTAGCATTGTATCTGGCCACTTGGTCAGCCTCTGTTTCTCTGTCTCTCTCCTTTTTTGGGTTAAGAACTGTTCAAAACATTACTGTCTAGTTACTGTGGTGTCTTTCATTTAGATTCTGTTTATTGACTAAACCACAAGGATTCCTGCCCAAAGTACCAGGCAGCCTACGCTTGAATGATTTTGATTTTCTAACATCAGCCCTGGGGTTTATTTGAAAAATGTACATACACTGCAGCTTTAACAAGTCAAGTGACTGCATGATTTTGACCACGGAGTGAAGTATATCTGAAGATCATTAAATTAAAAAAGGGGGGGGAATAAATGTAGTAGTCATTGTACCAGCACTGTGCATGTGTGACACATGTTTTTTGTCTTTTCATCTTCCACAAGAGCCAGAAAGTTTCCTGCCGTTCTCTTTCCAGCTATTGACAAATGATTGCCAGATGTGAGATCTTTGCAGTGCTCTTTCCCCTTCGCAAACCTGCAGTGATGGGATATTCGATTCTCCCTTGCCCATTTCATCTCCTTTCCACATCTGCCAGGGACACACAGGCAATACATCCCTACATGAGAGTTTAAAGTTTATTCAGCTCCTCCACTCCCCCCAATAAAACATTCAGAGACACAGAATGAAGTCCATGTGACTCTCCATAAATCTCAATGCATTTCAGAGTAGGTTGGGGTTTTTTATTTGTATGCATCTAGGTAAGTTTGGTTTATTTGTCGGTGTGTATTTTATATATAAACTTATACACACATATATATGCATGTGTATATGGAAAAGGTAATGTAAGTTTGAGACTGCTCAGGAGTTCCTCTCGTCACATTATATGAAGCTCTCCTCCTCCTAATGCTGAAAACAAAGCATAACATTTTACAGGATTGTCTGCTAAAGTGATTGTAATGAGCATCTAGAAGAACATCAGTGATGACCTCTGTGCTGTGAAAGTTTTTAAAACACTTTTTAAAAAATAGTTGAAAAAAAATAGCCTGTGACAGATTGTAGATGATGTGTTACCTCTTGCTTTCCTCCAGTCTTGCTACTGGATTTTTAGGAAAATTCTGAAGAGACTTTCCTTCAAAGTAACTTTTAATAATCTAAGTGAGGAACTAATCTTTATCTTAACAGAAATAATTCTGGAGTGGCCACACACATAATCAGACTCATGTACAAAGCTGTACTGGCACTGTTATCTAGAGTTTGTATTGATGGGGGATATTTTTCCCTGCCAAGTCTGCCTTTAAGTATGTTTATTAAAAAAAAAAAAAAAAAAAACCCAAAAAAAACCACCACCAAAAAAAAAGGAGAGAGAGAGACAGACAGACTTTCCAGCTCCTGACCTTCCTATCGGGTGGGCTAACACAGGTGGCCTTTCTGTTTTAATACTACGCTTTTGGCAAACTGAGCAGCCCTTCGGTCCCTGACACAGATCAGCATTTTTTTTAATTAAAAAAAAAAAAGTCCATAGAATGTCTGCCATATGTGCTCAGAATAGTGGATGGAATTTCAGGAACAGATATGCTTGGGTTTTAATCTTAAAAGATTAAACGGCAAGTGTCTTGCCGTTTTCTTATTCCAGGGTTGTAGTTGCACAGTTGTTACCCTTTCTGCCCACGCCTTTTAAGAGATGGAGCCATATCCTCATTTTCAGAATGTCCAGACTCACAACTTCACTTTTTTTTCCCCCTGTAAGGTATCTAGGTTTCTCCTGTAGAGGAAAATACCTGAATCTTGTGAGAGGAACACTGTAAGGGAAAATCTTGTGCTTCTGTTCACAGAGCAAAATAAAACCCAAACAAGCTGAATGTGAGTGAAACTTTTCTAAGATTCAGGGTTTTTTACATTCTGCTTTTGAAGCTGATGGGATAGTGAGATAACGTTGTAGGTAAGAGTTTATTGCCCATGTGGTTACCATTTTAATTTCTCCTTTATTCTCCCCCCCCCCCCCCTTAAAGAAAGGACAGGTTATTTTTGAAAGAAACACAGAAAACTTAACACCTTGAAGGTCAAGGCAAACAGTTGTCTTTTTCATGAAACAAACAGGCTTGAAACTCCAGTAGGAGGAGATGAGATCCTTCAAGTTCAGAGCGCTTCACTTAATTTGTCCTTACTAATGCACTGGCTGGTTTCTCATGTCTTCCTTCTTCTCTCACCATGGTTACTCAGGGAGGTAGAGAGGTGCTAAGCAATGGAGGTGTCATCCGGCCTGTGCACTGAGGGAACGTCCTTCAGAGGACGACTTGTCACTAGCCGTCAAAGAAGAGAGTGGCTTTGTGGTCTCTGAACATCTGGCAGCGCTGCACAGGAAGCTGAGGGGGTGTCATTAATTGTGATGAAATAATTTAAACCATCAGGAATAAATGAGGCTGTTAAGCTAAGTTCAGATTCCATTTGCTGTGCACATGTGTCTAGCAGCCTGTGCGCAGTTAAAAAAAAGAAATGAGTTATATTAGCTTGTGAGTAGAAGTGAAACAGATACTGTAAATGAAGTGAGTTACAGTGTGATGACATCATGTAGAACAACATTCAGAGAGTGAGTTTTGTAAAATCAGCATGCAGGAAAGTGGTATGTTACTTTGATAAAGTTTTGCTTAAGATCACACCTGATGATGATGGATAAAGCAAAGGATGGTTTAGTGCAGGATTTACGGAGCTTACTGTGCAGTTTCAAAACAGCCTATCTTGTAAACGGAGCTTTTGCCCACAAATGTTAGCGCAGTTTATCTGTTATTTTATACCTACCAGTCTGCTAACTTTGGAACTGGACCAAGGCAGAGATATTCACAAATAAGTGGTTGGGCCCCCTATACAGAGAGATCCTTTTGAATTTTGTTAGTTTTATTTTGTCGAAGGGAGGAGGGGCATTTATTGACATGAGATTTTCATATCGCATGCATCAGCTGTTTTATAAAATGAAGAAATTACACTGCACAGGATTTCAGGGAAATAGAGCAATAGATAATCTTGAACTGGTTGAAAAAAGAGGTGCGTTGGGTAAAATGTCTCAATTTGCTTTTTGCTTGGACATTCCTCAAATAAAGAATTATCAGCCTTCACAAACTTGCAGAGAAAATGGCTGTACCGAGTCAAATTCTTTTGAACGGGTGCCTGTTTGTGGACTTCCAGTTTTCTTTGCTCAATTCCTATTTGGAATTGAGGGTGCTTCAGCATCTAAAGACAGAGTACTTTAATTCCTAGGGGATGCCTTTAGGTATTAATAGAGGTAGGGCTGACATCCCTGACGAATTTTTCCTTTTCTCTTCAAGGAGTCAGTGCCCCAAAATAGTCATCAGAAAATAGTCCTTTTTTAAAAAATCAATTATTCATTTGGACTTTAAAACTATTTTCATCACTAAAATTGGATGTATTTTGTGTAAGTCACTTCTTTTCTCTTGTCTAACAGTGCCGAAACAGGATGCAACGGTACAGCAGGTGGTGCAAAATTATATTTGGTCATAGGAAAGACAGTGTAAGGATCACAAGTCTTTGTAGCGTATAAACCTTTCAAGGCTTTTCCTTCTTATTGCATACCCTGTAGGTGAAGTAACTGTTTACTGTAGTATAGAAATATTAAGGAAAAACTTGCAATAACGAATGGTTTTATACATATATCTAACTTTGACCCAAAACATTTTTAAATTTGTAACTCTTAAGTTTTGTACCAGCGATTCCTTCTGCCTGAAACCAAGAAATCGATGCTGTGGTTATCGGCAAACTCAGGTTCGTATCAGAGCATTCTCCGGAGCACTGGGAAGCTGTTGAGAAAGCGGGTGGGAGCAGGAGTCAGAAAGTGAATGCCTGAGCCCTGTAAGGAGACTGGTTGAACACAGCCCAAGTCCCGAGCGCTTTTTATCCCCATTGAGATTCCAGGTAAGATGGAAAATAGGTGCATGTCAGGTTAAGGGTTCTTAATAAGCCTGTATGGGCTGAACTGCAGGCCGGTGAATTTGAAAAGTTTGTGTTTGGACAGTCAAAATATTATGAGTATTTCTAAATGAAAAGCATATTAAATATTTTCTACCCGGAGTACTTTAGTGGCTGTAGCATAGGTCATACCTCACCTTCAAGATATTTGAAATGTTTTTGCAGTATGTATATGGCATGTAGTTTGGCTGCTACGTAGTTGCAGAAAACAGAATGAAGACTTTTGTTTTCAGTTGTTTCTGCTGTATCTGAGATACTGGAGCTCCCTCCCCATACTTTCAAAAGGAGGACTTTTTCTTTTTTAAGACTTTTGCAACCCCTGCAATTTATGCTCTGGCCTTCTAGACTGTCACTTTCCTTCTCCCTAATCCCTATCATGCATCAACTACATTTGTTTATATCCTGCTGGAAGCTGTGAAGAAACAATTCTTCAGTAATGTAACTAGAAAATGAATAAATAAAAGCTTTGTGTCCCCTAGACTAGTTTCTTTGGGCTAATATACACCGAGAGATGTTTCTGAGGAACACTCTCTGTGTGTGTTTGTTTTAGATTAGTTAAATAATTGGGTTAAACTATGACAGAGTGGAGGAGGAGTGGGAAAGAACAAAATTAAGAACTACAGAGTGAACAGATAGTACTGCAGACATTGTTAAAACTTAGCAGCCTAAGTGTAAAAGTAAACCCTGAGAATGGGAGGCGAGGGTGACTGTATTAGATGAATATAAATGTTAGTCTGCTAGCTGCAGTGAAATGCAAACTGTTCAAGTTGCTTTAATATTTATAAAATAGGATTTTAAGGACCCTGTTTTCTCTTCCAGGAATAAACAAGCCATCCCATCCTTCTGAAATCATATATTAGGCTGAAAAATGTTCAGAGATGTAAATTGAGCCCATTTTGTGCATTGAAGATAAATGCACATTTAAGACTATTTTGTTTTGTAAAGCTGTTCTGTGGGGTTCATGATGTAATAGCAGAAATATTGTGAAACAAGATTTCTTGCTAGATTTTTGTCATCTATTGGGGTCCTTTTGTTTGTCAATTCTGATAACAGAACTCTGAAGGAAGTTGCTCAGAATTCTGTGTAAAAGAGCTACATGCTCGACTCCCAGCTACAGTTTAATTTTTTTTCTTTCCTAGGATGGGAATTGTGTTCTTTTAACCCATTGTCCCCTGCCTCATTCAGTACAAATGCCCTCCAGACATTGCTTTCTCAGGGCACAGCAACGTTCATTATAAATGCAGCTCGCTATTTGTGGGCAGTGCTGTGTTGTGCTGTTTTGGTACAAAAACATTTCACTTGCATGTTAAGTTTATTAGGTATTCCTTATGTAAACCAAAGAGGTGTTCTTTGATGATCAGACAAACCATGTTTTTAGCAACTTATCATAAAATCAGTGCTTAAGTTATGTGAGAAACTTTCCTCAAATGCTGCGTTAGTTGGTGACAGTGTTGTATTATTACTGGAAAAACAATGAAGTAGAAATTGAAATACATGCATTTGAGCAATTGACAGGTCCACAGAACTGCTCTACATTTGGCACCAACACTTAACACTAACTGAATTACAGGCTTGGAGTACTGGAAGGATTGGGGCCTAACTTTGGACCAGAGAGCTAATGGAATAACATGTGCTCTGGGTGTCCAAATACACGAGGCACCTGCAGCTTCCACTGATTTTAGTGACATTTGGAAACCAAGCAGTTATGAAAAGCAGGCCAATAGGGTTTAATTCCCATTAAATAAATAAAAAAGAAGATTGTTCTGAGTGCCATTTCAGTGGCAGTTAGCAGAGAAAAAGCAGCATAACTTTTTCCCAGATCATTGTATGCATCGTTTGTGTGCCTGGTTACATCCTCCCAATGTTTTGCTGCCAAGTGTATGTATTTTCTTTTGGGGAACTGGTTTGAAACAGGCTTCCTTCTATGGCATCAACAGGTAGCACAAAACCCATGTGATTCACTTACACGTATTATTTTTATGGATTGAGCAATTAGTGCCTGATGTGGCAGGCATTCCTAGACTTATCCTTGAATTGTGCTTGATTTATTCCAATTTAGAATGAACTGATGCAGTAGAACTCCACATATGACAAGATGAAGTGGTACTTTTAGATTTATTCTGTGCTAAGAAATAAAAAATGGCCAGCCTAATGCTAATTAACAAAAAGTTGCTGGAAAATTTAAGCATTTCCTTTTGAAGAGGCTGTTGTGTCTGCCTCTAGGTTTTCTTAAATGAAGCAACTTTTTAGTAGTGATTTCTCTCTCAGCACCATCCTTATTAATTGTTAAGAGTATGTCTCATTCCTGTGGTTTATGAATCAGTAGTTGCTGAACTTTTTTGAACAAATTATCCATTATTTGTTTGGTGTTTTCTTAATGAGAAAAAAATGGACAATAAGACCACATTACAATAAGGGTACAAATTCACTGTAGCATTATATGTGGATTTTTGTTGAAAGGCCTTAAGCATGGCAATGATACCAAGCACAATTTTTTTCACAGTCACAGTTGAGCCATGCAGACAAATCTGAGTTAGATTTGATCTGTTTTCTAGAAGTTAGTCAGGCCAACTGTTATTCTGCCTTTACCAAAATAGGAATATATCAATTGGAGCTGAGGTTTATAGTGGAAAACTGGAACTGCATGGACAGGAAAGAAGTGGGCTTGGCAAAGTGTTTTGCATACACTGAGGCTGCTCATTTTGGGTAGATCTGTGATAAAAATTATACAAGTAATTGGATAGATATCACTGCTAGATCTGGGAGAGAATAATCTTGACTATAATAATCTTCTTTAAAAAGGAGTGGCAAAAGAAGGAAAAAAAGAATTATTGCTTCTCTTTTCTATCCTTTGCCCACATCAGCCACTTTCTTTGCCTTGAATATACCCTGAAAAAAACCCTTGTTTTCAGGTTTTTATGTGTTTTCAAAGTTAAATAGATGTAGATCCTTAATTTGTATGGTGCTTGAGTTTTGTTACTTCTTTCTCACACATGTAGGTGTTCTTTGTTGCCTAGAAGGGAGGTTTGAGGGAGCAGGTGAACCAGGATGGATGTGTACCAAAAATGAGTGTCTAAAGAGATGGCTGCCGTTCTGCCACACTGTGACAACAACCACGCTCTATCTCTCCGTCCTTCTGGGACTTGTAGGTTGCCAGCAGGAAAGGGCAAAGACTCATTTAAGCTGAAGTTGTCTGAGGACAAGGTTTCCTCTTCGTAGAATCATAGAATATCTCAAGTTGGAAGGCACCCATAAGGATCATCGAGTCCAAGTCTCTTTTTGCAAGTAGTGATAGCAACCAGTGCTGGAGACTGGTGAATATCCCAGATGTGCTGCTGGAGCATGCTGTTGGGATCATATGGTAGCTAGCTGAAAGGGTTCTGCGTGTGATTTTGCATTTCAGAGGTAGGTGATAGCTGCTAAATTTTGCAAATGTCTGACTTTGAAGATGGAATTATGTAAACACTTTTCATGAATTACAATGGGGGTGAGGCAACATGATTTTTTTTTGCGGTTTAATTTTTGTTGCTTATTTTATTGATTCCGTAGTAGAATACTTTTTATTTATGTATTCATTTTCATAAATTACCAGGTAAGAGACATTGGATAAGCAGATGAAACAAGATCAAAGATTAAGGCAGAGGGCCTTAGGGTGAAGGTAAATTCTTTAATGCTGTATCCACTTGTATAGCTGTAGAAACCACCCAGTATTCTTCCTGCTCTTGTCTACACTGTACAGGGAGTAATGGGAGGGAGCTCAGAATCTCCAAACCTGGAAACAAATGACAGTGCTAGATGCTGTCACCAGCTTGACTAGCTGGGGGCACTAGTGTAGAAATAAGACTTAACTACCTTTTAAAAAAGTTATTTTTCTTTATTGTTATGACTGTGTTCATTATTTGTATTGCAGTGGTGCATAGAAGCTCCAGCTATGGGCCAGAAGTCTGGTCACTGTACAAACACAGAACAAATCTTATTTTTACAGTGAAGCAATCCCAGAGTGGAATGTTGCAAGTACTGTAAATCTTCATGCCAACCATTTGTGATGATGTATCAGGAACTGTATGCTCACTGATCCAGAAATAAGAAGAGGACTTCAAAAGAAGGAATAGAGGAAAAGAAAATCATGTTGGCTAAAATTTCATGTGCTTAATTCAATTTTCATTTTGCTTTGCACATTACTTTGAAATTTCTGGTGGCATGTAGAAGAAGGCCAAACAGGCAAACGTTGAGGAAGGAAACTGAAGAGGAGGTAATGCAGTTCAGTTGTATGAGACTGAATTAAGTTACCCTTTTTGGAGGTTTCCTAGGTGGTCAGTAGTAGTATGAGAGGGTTGTGTTTGTTTTATTCACACTGAAAGCTATTAAGCATCTAGGAGAGCTAAGAGAGCTATTTTTTATCACATAACTGAGTCTACCAGTGGAACCAAATACTGTAACAAGGCATAACAAAATGGGATCAGAGCCTCATGATGGAAATTTGTAGGCAAAACCAGAGAAGCTTCTGCAGGCAAAATGGAATCTGAGGTGCACTTATGGGCAATAAGACACTTCCTAACTTTAAGTGTACTGTGGGGAGATGAGACGGAAGTTTATGTTTACTTTGAACATAGTTGACTTTTGGGGTTGAAAAAGTGAACTCTATGGCTTAATATTTACTTTGTATCTTGTTCTCTGCCATCCTTTATCTAGTAATACCGACTCACTCTATTCAATCAACCCATATACAACATATGTAGTATTGTATACCTCATAATTACATTATGACCTAAAAATGTGAAATGTGGTTTATGAATAGCTGATAGCCTGCAAGTCTTTTAAAATCTTAACATGTTGATACCATGACTAATTCTAATCCCCTCAGCACAGTCTGAGATATTTTCCTTTGTATGAAAATTTTGGGAGAGGTTGGAGAGAAATTACAATACCATAAACCACTAGGTCAAGTTATTCAGATCCAGATTTGATCCATTGTCATCTATTTTTCATTCATATGCTTGTGAAATATCAACTCATTTTGGCAGAGACCTGCTCTGAGTTACAATCAATTTAAAATCTGAGAATCTATCAAAACCATATTTCTAGCTGTAGCAAAATGTATATTTACATTACAGTCTGTCCAACATGAGTAATGTCAACAATATTACAGTGTACATTTTATTCCAACTAGCAACAGTAGCTCTATCCAAGTTCCAATCAGAGGTACAGTGTAAACACAAAACTAAGTTTTATGTCCTGCAGTGGTAAGCCAGTCATGTTCTGGTTTAAATATATATATCTATATATGTACGTGTAGCTGTGTATATAACTATTACAACAGTTCTTGCAGATGCACTTGGATTATTTTTGTAGCCAATGACTTACTGTCAGATTCTTTTGCATTTTAGTTATAAACATAGAAAGTGCAGGTTTTGTAGTCTTTTCCTTTTTGAAAATCAATGTGATATGTCAAAGACCCTAATCAGCAACTGGAAGACTGAATCCTCTTTTTATAGGCCTCCGTAGTCCATTCCACAGCGGGGCACAGACTTGGCTCAGAGCAGTGTGCAGAAAGCTAGCTGTAATGATCACATCATAACCCAACTTTCCAGCAACAATAATAGCAAAATTTAATAAGATATGATCATTTTGCTCATTGGTTTCTTTGAGTAAAAACTCATAATTTGGCTACAATTACATGGGGTGGCAAGTCCATTATATGTCCTTTTGCTAATAGCTGCTAGAAACTTCTTCATTCCCTAGCCTCCCTAGTGCTTGCTTGCTAGCTAAAGGTTATGTTTCTTAAAGGAGCAATAATGCACTTTTTACCTCTTAAACTGAAAATCATTACCGTGTTAGACAAATGTAAGCAAAGCTATGAAGCCCAGATAGATATTCTGAAGATCTGTTGCTTGAAATAGATACTTCTACTTTTTTTTTTTAATGTCATTTTTGTTCTCATCTGGTTGTGACAATTTTACAAAGCTCAAGTTCTCATTTTGTCATGATGAAGTCTTTTACAGGTTGTTTCTGTATGTACTCTGAAGACTGGGTACATGATTTGACTGAATTATTGTCTCTGTGAGCCTGTGCAACTTGGTTTGTACCTATGACACTGTAACTTCTCAATCTAAAGTGCCTTTAAAATTTTATAATTTAGCAATACATAACATCTGTACAAATTTAACAAGTTGAAGATTATAAAAATGCATTATGTCTGGTTTAGCGAATACTGGAACCAACAATGCGCAGTATTGAGAAGCTTTTGATTTGAAGAAAAGCAGGGCTCGGGAAAGAGTCATTGCTGAAAACAGTTCTGAGGAATCTGCTTGGGTTAGATGACTGGTCTTGTTCAGGAAGAAAGGTGTCCAATGATATTAGGAAGAGATGTACATTCAGTATCTACTTTGCTAACGTATCTTTGTACACAGATTATCAGTATAGCACACACAAATGCACAAATAATCTGTTAATAATATCGTGTATAATTATTTTCTTACATTTTGAGACCTGTTAAATAATACTCCTTCCTTCTTAATATATTTGTACTTACAGATAATAGGAGATATGTCCCTATGGTATGGCATAGACACACACACACATTAAGAGAAGGAGAGGTGGGGGGGTGGGAAGAGAGAAAGAGAGGGAATTTCAGCAACCGACATGAGAAAGATCAAGGGAATGCCAAAATTACTGGAAGGAGAGAAAGCAGAGAATTGAAGGTGAGAAGAAAATTAGGGTAACATGTAGATATAAGAGCCCAAGAGCAAAAGTACATCTCATGATGTGAGTGTCCAAGAACATTGTAGTGAGATAATATATTTCTTAAAGTGAAGTCAAATAAAATCCAATAAAAGAAAAATAAATATGTAAAAGAAATGTGAATCTCCTAATTCTAAAAAGTGGAATAATATATCCCTGAAGTAGATAATAAAGTGAAGTGAAATCCATAGTATTTAAGAGGTTACCCAGTGATACAATTAATCTACAGTAATTAAGTTTTCCACATACTAAAAATACACACATATAGTTGCGTTTCTATGAAGCATTACTCAGTCAGGAGACTAAGGTCCTTAGTATAGACAAATATTCATAGTATGAATGCACAGACCCTTGAGATCTGTACAGTTACCTAGGTGCATAAAGTGAAATATATTTTTAAAACTTCACAGTATTGAAGCCTGGATATGTAAAAACAAGGTACAACAAGAAAAATGCCATAGCAAATTTGCCAAAAATAAAATGTCAGAGTATGCTGTATCAAAATTGTATATTGCCTGTAAGAATAGGAAAGCTCTGAAATGGTGATGAATCTCATAAAAGAACACTAGTGCTATTAAAGAGTTGTGAACTATAATTTACTGTGCTATTATAACATGATTAATTAAAACATATAGCTCCTTCCTTTTACAGAGCAATTCTCTTAAAATAGTTTTAAAGTTATATAGAGGGGTGCCCACCATACATTAATGCCAGTAATGTATAAAAGTGTAAATTTGGAGGAAAGTGTTAAGAGGGAAAATATTTTCTTAGGCTATTGGAAAGGTGGAAAAAGAACTGAAGCGGATTGGGGGGCAGTTGAGTTAAGCATAACTCACAATTAATTGACTTGAGCAGAATGACCTCCTAATCCCATCCTTCCTTGTGGAACCAGTGTGCCTTTACTGGAATGTGTTAAACTTTGCATCTTTTTATAGTTAGATTTCAGATATAAAATGTGACAATAAGGATGGATCCAGACATTTTCTGGAAGCAGATTTACAGTTATCTGTGATTTTATGTTTTGGGTTACTATCTACCAGAGATCACTGGTGCTAGTTATAGAAGAACAATATGCTATGGAACAACATGCATGAAAAAATGTTACGGATTAAAGGCTACTTGGTTTTACAGCATATGAGTTACAAATAGTTGGATATTTCTCCATTTGCTTGTGTGTATGATTGCTGAAAATCATACCAGTTTAGTTGGCTGCTGTATGAAATGTGAGTTGAATCTGCAGCATTCCTGGTGTGTGGCATGTTTTGAAAAGCCAGTGTAAAGCCTCTTTGAAGTTAGAGACATTGTACAAAGTGCTGTTGTAGTTTCAATGCACATTTTGTGATGCACATTTCTGCTGCAAGTCTCTACCACCTCACATTCCCCTTAAGTTGAATTTTGATTGCGGAGCATTGGTGTTGGGTGACTTGAAATGTGAGAGAAGAATTGGTGATTTCAATCTGTAAATTGGCTTGATTCCTAGGAAGACCATGAATGGTTTGGACAAACCATGGAAAACCTTTTTTCTTTTTGGTCATGGGGTTTGCTTTCTGAAGAACAAAAGATATGCATTGATAGTTAAGGAGACCAGGAGAGAAAAGTCCTTTACTGGATTTTATTTGGCAAGCAGTAAGTTCCATCTACTTCAATGAAAAACACCATGTGGGCTATTTTGGTATATTCTTTGTGAAGTATCATACTTACGACTTCCATGGGACTTTATGATAACTAGAGAAAAAGAATGTGAGAATTCTTGTTTTGGATTATTTTTGTTTGTTTATTTGGAGGACAACCATATGGCAAATGCAGTGCTTTCCCAGTAGACAGCTACAATTGTGTACAGATTCACAAAGCTTGAGGAAAGAATTGGATCCGTTGTTGAAAGGGTCATAGTGTGTAGCCAGTTAGCCAGAATTTTGAAGAGTAAACGAATCATTAGGAGTTTGACATTCAGGGCTCTAATTGTGGTTTTGAGTATTAAGTTAAAGGATCAAAAAGTGATATTCTCTTTGGACCATCTGGAGTTATTCAGGCCAGCAGTAAATGTTCAGCAGATTTAGGACTGTTGTTAAGTTTCTAACATTGTTTTCTGTGGAGTGTTTTTTTTTCCCTCTGTTTATTCAGGGGTGGTCTTAAGGTCAGTAAAAGTAGGTGCTTCAAGAAAATATCGGTGTTTTGGGAGAGTGACATCATTTCTGTTGTGTGTGGGCAAGCAAGTGTGATAGTCCTTTGCTTTCCTCAGTGGGAGAAATCAGCAAGTATGGTATGGGCAGAAGGTCAGTTGTTCCCAGTCAGAAAGTGCTGACCCTTTGCAAGCTCATCAACATGACTTTCATTTGTAATGACTGTGCTTAAATAAGTCTTTGTTCATTAAAATGTGCAAGCAAAGCTGCTCCTTCTTTCTGTGAATAGCGAGATGCTGATTTAATGAGGACCAGCAAAAGGATGTATGTGGAAGCTTGCCACCGTTCAAAATGGTGGGAAAGTGCCAAGGTGAGCAATGCGTAGAGCAGATGTGGTGATCTCACTTCTCCAAGACAGTATGAATTGGAAGCATTTGCTCCAGAGTTTGCCTAACCTGTGATTCTCTTTCCTTCCCCCTTATCTTGTGCTCCTTCCCAATCAGATCTCATCCCCCAGCACTAAATCTAGTGTACAGGCTTTGATCTTGTGGCCCAGCCAGTCTGAAAAGCAGTGTGCACGCAGACACATTTTAATCATTCATATGATGATTGGTGGCTCCCTGTTGTTAAACCACAATTATTGATCCACTGCTGTTGAAGTACATGGCTGAGGGAACATGGCCTGTCGGTTGCTGACTGAATAGGAAGGAAGCATAGAGCTCCTCCAACCCATGTCTTCTCATCAGGGTGGTTCAAAACCTCCATGGCGGTGAATCACCTACCCAGCATTACAAGGTGTTTGATTTGACCGAAACGGCTAGGTTAACATGAATGGGTGCATGTAAAAAACTTGGGATGGATCATAACTGTCCATTGCCCTCATATCCAAGATGGCTAACAGGCTAACTGCTGGAAAGTAATCTAGCTGGAAGAACAGGCCTGGTGTAGAACTCCTTCCAAGGCAAATATAGCTGCATGATGTATGTTAAAGTTTTACTGAGGAGATGTTTCTACCCAAATTATACCGTCAGAAAAAACAAATGCATACTGCATAAACCTTGGTTGGTTCAAGACTGTTCAAATAATTGTGTTCAAACTATGTTCAGATAGCTTTTTCGTTAGTGCTGGTTTTGCTTTTGGATCAGATTTACGGTTCTGCTAGACCATGTGGCACAAAAACTGAGATAAAGAACTCAAGGAAGAAATATTGGCACTGACTGTAGGTGACAGTGACTCACAAAGTAGGACACAGGGGCATTCTGTTATCCAGGACCAGATACTTATATAAAATAGGTCATCTCCCCAAAGTTTGTGTTTTAGCTTGGAAAGATGATGAACAAGAGAAATCTAAGATGGAAAATTTGTTAAAATTGGAAGCTGAAGGACTGAAACAAAACTGCAATTCTAATAACATTTTATTAGCGCCTAGGAGCCCGTGTCTTTGCTACAACCCACTGAATGTTTTATTTTTGTTATAATTACAGTATCTTGCCTGCACTTTGTCCCTCTGATCCTTTGTTAAAGCCCAGATCACTATGTGCAGACTGTGCTTGTAGGTGTGATTTATTGAGTGACAAGTAGCTGTAGGGTAGAACACACGCCTCTGTACCTGAGTAAAGTATTAGACATCACAGAGCTGGGGGGGGGCGAGAGAGAGAAGAAAAGCACAGAGCAGTAACACAGCAGCTCCTGGATACAGATCAGACAAGAGGTTCTGCCACAAATCACCTAGAAACATGTCAGACACTGCATGTTTGTTGTTTTACACTGAGGGCACAGCCGTAGTCCAAAAGTATTGATTCTTTTCTTTGTACAGAGACAGAAACTGTCAGCTCTAGCAGGCTGACCTTGGTATGGCTCAGACAACTATTCCCCACCCTGCCTACTATATGAACCCCACAGGAAAAGTCCAGGCAAGATATGCCAATGTCCGTTTCACATAAACAGAGAGAAACACAAGCCTGCCGAAACAGCTCCCGTCTCTCCCTCCAGAGGTCCACGGTAGCAGTTCTGCACCACATTCCCTATGACAGAGAATTCGATTTTTTTCCAGTGCCTCAACATTCAAGAGACATTAATTCTACTTAATCGTTCAAGAATTCAAGAACTGTCTACAGCAACATATAAGGAAAAAAAGGCCACTGCTTCTTCTCACAAAGAAAAAGCACTGGCACTTTTTTTATGGGCCTGGTGGTGGTGGGGGGAAACGAGCCCACTTTGCACTAATCACAGGCAGGAACGTTTTAATAGAATTGTAATTATTTGTGTTGGTATAGTAAAATGAGCCAGGCATATTGTACATGTAAAAACATGACCACATTTCTGGGAAATATTTGAGTTGACTTTAAGCATTCTTTTGCATTTTATTACAATGTATTTCAGTGCAGCACAGTTACGTGATATGTTTTCAAGGGTTCACTGTTTTACTGATATTATTTCCCTCCTTTTAAATACCTTTCTGTTCCCCTCCCCAACCCTAATGCCCTCATTCCTTCAGTGATGAACAGAACTCAATAGTAAGGAATGATTTTCCTATGGAAAAGGTTAACTTGAGTCACAAATCTGACTCCAATGAGTATACCTGGTTTGGTTTCCGTGAAGGTACAGAAGCGCTGTAAAGCCTGTATCAATAGTTATTTCCTTCAGCCGAGTTCTAATACAGCTCTGTGTTCTGACATCACACATCACCAGGTGCCATCATGCTTTGGCCAGTGAATGATTGTGCTTTTGCTGTGGGAGTTTAAAGGGCATAAAACTCACTCTGGGTATCTTAGTTCTTCCTATTATTATTTAAAAAAGCCATCTTAAACCACAATGCTATTGGTCCTCTGACTATTTAATAACTTGAGCAGTATTTAGTATCTATAATGTTTAAGGTGCTTTATAGAACAGAGAGAAAAGGACTGTGTGACAGTAAGCACTTGTATTTAACTTAAAATAGAAAGTTAATGTAATCAATAGATGAAGAAATTCTGAAAGGATAAATGAAGAAAGGAGCGGACAGAGGTTATAATGATAGGCTATTAGAGAATTGCTTTGTTTTAAAAGTTTTGCTTATTTTTATTACTGCTACTATTTCGTTATTATTTTAACTTGAAAGCACATTTCGTGCTGTATGCAGCTTTCCAAGGAAAGTGTCGATCCTCGATCCTAATAGAGATTCATTCTGCTTTGTGGTATAAACTATAAATTATCTAAATTTATCTACATTTCTGCTGAAAGGCTGTCAATTAACCATATTATGTGACATGGAAGCACTGTATCACCAAGTCAGAGAAGTTTTGTCTGGTTGGAAAAGGATGATGCAGATTGTTAATAGAAGAAGAAGTCATTCCGCTTAAGAATCACAACATTTTACCATTTTTTAAGTTGTGTTAAATAAAATAACTTTTGAAACTCATGAGTTTTGAAAATTCATATAATGTTGAACACTTTACTCAAAAAACAGGTTTTGGAAAATATCTAACATTTTGTAAAGATATTACCTTATTAATATGGCTCTTCATTCTAAAAATGTGTTACTTACTATATTGTAGAAACTACACAAAAAAACTTGCTTCAGAGAGACATAGGGCCCCACCGTCATTGGAAATATTCATTGGTCAGTCAAACCCTACTGATTGCAGTAATGAAAAGATATTGGCAGAAAACAGTTTCCTTCTTTTGTTATTGCTTGTTTTGTCCTTTTGATAGTGTTTTGTATATGAGTGCCACTTCTTCCTGTTTATAATGTTTCTCTTCTTTCACTCAGTAACTGTAAAAAAGAAGGGCATTGCAAACAATTTGAATTGACTGAAAATTATCTAAATTGCCTAGACTTTTGAGAGAAGGGTACAACTGAAACTTTTTTAATTAGTTGTCTTGCATATTGATTGTGTCATTTCAGTACTTTACATGGCGTTCTGAAAACTATCCACTCTTAAAGGAAAATTTCAAGAGTTCTTTTATACTAAATCACTTCCTGTCACCAGGAAGATGGCTAACACTGAGGTGGAACCTATGCTTTCCCCTCTTTAAGCTGTTTGCATCTGTTATAAAGAGCATAACTAAACTGGACAGTTACCTTTTCTGTTCCTTATGCCCTCTCTAGTACTGTTGTTATTAAATATCTTTTTGCCATGTTGAAAATTAACATTGAAAAAAAATCTCTTTTCATTGAAATAAAAAAAGGAGATAAAATTATTTGTAATTTTGTGAGGCTGTGGAATAATTTAAATTTGCATTTTTCAACCAGTTTGTCGGGTTGAAAAGAAAAATATTTTTTTTTATTATTCCATGACAAAGTGTTCAGTGTGGTATAGTATTCAGAGATGTAAATAGTTCCCAGATTCCCAGATGATAAACATTTTCTTTATGGCAGTATGCAATCACAAGGTGGGTAAGGTAGGCAATGCAATATGAGCAGTGTATACATCAAGTATTACAACACACAAATAAAAGGAGTAGGTACTATATTTAATTTGTCTGGAACAGCAGTGAAGCAAATATAAAAATGGTAGTGCATTGGATGTTACTATCTCTTCTGAAGTCCATGTTATACTTAAGAACAAGGTATTCTTCTGTTCTCTTTGTGTGTGTCATAGTCACATGATGTACTTATGGAATTACATTGCTTTTCAAAGTGTCAACTGAGTTATGCCTTGCCTTGGTAGTATCGTGTTTGATTTCTTGGACAGGGTCTATAAATCACTACCTAATATGCAGGTCTTTTGAAAATGCACCCCAGGTTTATTACCAGTAACAGACTAGTGGCCTTATGTGGACTTTCCATGAATAAAACAGATTGATGAGCCATTTTATAGCATTGCAAGCTGTATTATAAATACATCACCCTTTTCAGTAATTTAACGTGAAGAACAGTCTAATGAGCTACCAGCTATAATCTGCCAGAGAACTGAGGACACTGCTAAGCTCATAGACCAAGTGATACAACTTCGATTAAAGGCTAGAAACGTGGAAGTTTCTAAGGGCTTTCCATTGTTTTATGAGTTTTTTGCTTTCGTTTTGAATACTATATTAAATAGGATGGCAATGCAATACTACCACAAGTTTGTGTATGACTTTATAAAATCTGGTGGGTTTGGGGAAAGGAGAGGGGATATAGGGAAAAGTTTCAAATTTTGATATAACTATAAAATAGATTAAATTTTTTGTTAAATTTGCCAAAGTAAGTCTTCAAAACTGCTTCTGAAATGTAGTGAGTCAAGCAAGTCACATCTAAGAAAATCATAAAAGAAGGAAAAAGAAGGAATGAATAGAAGTAGAAAAAAGATTTAAAAAGGTGAATTTCTGTGATTGTTTTTCCTAAAAAATGGCTAGCAAACATTCCCAACCTGACTGCATTTTATACAGATTTCTGCTTTGCCCAGATTTGCATAGCGGGGTAGAAGGAAGTTCTGCAGAAATACAGAAAATCAGGACTTTGATTTCTTGTACTGGCTGTTCGTAGCCATAATAGTTTTGAGCAATTGAGTAGTCATGCAATGCATGGGATAAATTGCTCATCAGCAAACCTATGAGAATAGGAGCATACAAGCCGTGTACATATTTTCATGTATGGAAAATGCCAGTGAAAGGAAGCGTAGAAAAATTGTATCTGAAGGAAGAAGGGCAGAAACATATAAATAAATTGGCCGGCATTCACTTGCTACACATCTTCCTGTTTATTCTTTGTTGTTAAAAAACTTCTGTCCAGTTAGAATTATTAAGTAACACCAGCTTTTTAAACCTTTTTCTCAGACTTCTCTTGATCTCTAACTTTGGAGTCAAATCCTGATTGTATCAAAATGACTACAAAACGAAACTTTAGTGGAGTTACTTGGGTTCAAAACTGATGCACAAATGTTTTCCTGTAGAAGCAATTTGCTTAGAATATATGATTTTGAACCTAACTTTAAACTCAGAATTTAAACTTCATTTTTAAATAAAAAGAGGAATTGATTATATGTTACCTATTAGTTGAAAAGGTCCTAGAGATTTTCTGAAATGGGACTACTGTCTGCAAACAGTTACTTTTATGGCTTAAGAATAGCTTAGCAACTAGCATACAGTTAAGAACTCAAATGTAGATTTTAAAATATTTTTTTACTGTGAAAGCAGACAGGCAAGCAAGCAGTTCAGCAGTCCAGGAGATTTTGTTCCTGCAGGTCAAGCATAAAAAGCCTCGGTTGCACAGACTAGAAGGCAAAGTTCTGAAAACACTTTAATTAGTCTTTACAGAATTTGTAACAACAGAGTATTTTGCATGAAAAACCTAAACATTTCAGCAACTGCCACTAATCTGTAGGGGACTTATTTTCTCAGGACTTACACACTGTGCATCCATATTCTTCACATAATTTAAAGGAGACAACTCATTAGTATCCTATGTACCCCATTAAAAACGAATGAAAAGTAAACTCCCTTTTTTACAATCAATCCATACATATCAGTTCTGGTTTGGATTTAAGAGAGCCTTCCAGTTTTAATGCCATTAAACATTTTATATTCCAGTCTGGTTTACAGTACATCAAGTACTGTAACATTCACAGGGTAGCCTGAAGGGGAAGGATACTTTCCTGATCTAAATAAACAGGACAAATCCTGAAGCTGTTTACAAACCCTACGTTGAAGATCCCAGCTGAAATGATGGGATCTTTACCCGAACAAAGGGGCTGATACCTCAAAACTAAGCTCAAGTCTTTGAATACCAGCCCTTCTTGAGGCTGATGTTTGAAATCACGACATGACCCACTCTTTGACCATCATTCTTCTGAGATACATGAATTGCATATCGCAGAGTTTATTTTGCCAGGAGATCTCTCAAAAGAACAAAGATGGTGTCCGTTCTCTGTAACTATAAAGGTCCTGATTCTGTATTCATAACAATCTTGTGCCTCTTTATGGTAACTATATTCACTTGAAATATTCAACTTGCAAAAACCAGTAAAGCCCAAAAAATCTAGTAGTACACTTTGGGCAGGTCAGAGTCCTCTAAAAATTTACCATAATCCTCTGTGTGCATTAGAGGAAATTACACAGTCTCAAGATGTATCGGCATTTCAGTTTTATGAATAAATACAGCGTTTGTAAAAAGCTTCACAACTCTTTAGGATGAAGGGCACTATATGAATGAACAATATAATTTTAAACCTTTGGAGACTGCCCATGTATAGCTTATTCGTATTTCTTTAGTATTTATTTGGCTGAAATCATAGGAATTTTCTTTATGAAGTATGTATCTACACTGTGTAAATAGGGGAACTTACCCAGACTCATCTGAAAAAGACACCTTATGGTGGGCAAATAGTTGCTAAACTTTAGAAACTTAATAACCTGCACAGCATCACATTTCCTCATGACCTAATATTTGTCCTGCAATGCTTTGTTGCAGATGCCTATGTTCTGGGAAGCCATTCCTAGAGTGCTGCCACTTAACATTCAATTTGTTGTTTCTGCAAACTTTCATGCCAGAAAACAGTCCCCAGAATATTCAGAGAAAGTGAACACAAAGAAGACACAAACACACAGAGAGAAAGTTCAGAAGCATTTTGAGTAAATGTTTGTAAAAAGCTGTTAATATAGACACATCTAGTTTTCTTTAAGAGAATTTTGAAAGATATAATATTGAGGGTCATGATCCTCCCTAAGAATTGCTGTGACACGTGGGCAGCTCACAAATAACAATATTTACACTATTTAGTGGAAGCATTCATTGTAACTCTTCTTCTGGTCCATAGTTCTAGCGAAGTGTTACTAATTATGCTGTGAAGAGCTATTACAACCCAGTTGTTTTCAATGACTGTTTACCTCGTGACATCTGATCCTAATCCTTACATTACCAGGAAAATAAATCATTTCAGTGTTACTCTTTGTGGTAGAAACAAGCAAACAAACCCCCTGTAAATCCCAAGTTAAATATACGTTTGACTGGATGAGGAAGAACAATTTCATGTGAACATCTCTGCAGAGTGCTTAGTAGGGTGTGTTTGTATTTCTGAGCAGTGGAGAATGAGGAGGAAGATGCGACTCTGTATCCAGAGAAGACTTGGAGCAGTTTTTATCTGAAGGTGGCTGCTTTCAGCCATGCGGTTAGAGGACTGCAGACCAATATTCCTGAAAGCAAAACTGAACTTTTTATTCTTCCATGAATGAAACAGTTTTCCCTGCCTATGACACCCCTTTGTGTTTTTGCAGTGCCTTGGAGATGCTTTTTACCCTGTTACTGGTTGTCTGGAATGGCCTTATCTCAGACTTCCACTGCCACTGCCCATTTTTTCCTTCTACTTTGTTCTTTTAATTGCTCTTCTCCTTAATTCCCACTCACTTTTATTCCATCCTTGCTTGTTTCTTATACCAAGTCCACTCTACCATTCTTTGTTACCCTGTTGGCAATTGTTGTATGGCAAAAAAGAGAACATATTTGGTGTCTCAAAAAAAAATCAAAACAAGCCTGATCCAGGCAAGCTCAGCACAACAGAGCAAACAGGATTCAGCACAATAGTGCTGCCTGTGTTCCTGAAGTCTTATAACCGTTTCTTTTCTGCTTGACTGAGGTTTTCTCTCTTCTGAGCCAGCAGCAGGGGCTGTGCTTCCTTTGTGCTTATGCAGTATTTGTCAGTGTGGGGCCGTGGTTCTCTTTGGGTTGGTTCTGTGGGGTTTTACTGCCATGTCTGCTCCTACTCAAATTAAAGAATAACGATGGTGCAATTTTCCTTCTGCCCTTGCCCTCTTGCCCAGCAGTGCTGAGCACTTAAGTGGAGAAGGAGATGGTGGTTGTGCGGTGGAGACTTCTGGAGGGGGATAGTATCTAGCAGAGTTGTAATTTATTTCAGTCATTTATTTCCACTACTGAGAGTCCAAGAGGCATCTTGGTTTTGTTTCAGAAGGGGCAAGACACCTAAGGGATGGCTTAGACATGGGAGGAAATGTTAAGCAAACATTTTAGTCATGCTGATTGCCTAATTTCAAAGTGTTTATTCTGATTACTGGTTGCTCACTTTAATAAATGTTTTTACAAGAGGTCTTAGGGCCTTAATGGAATCCACTCCCTTTTCTTTCCTCTTTAAAGCACCTGAGGAGATAGTAGGAAACATTACCTAAAACATAATATTTTCTTATCATTGTTATCACTAGCAACTTTTAACAGAATTTGTTTGGGAACAGCTTCCTCTCTTCTTATTCTTGGTATTTAAGTGCGTAAACAATGGTAACTAATCTCTTCAATTTTCACATTCACATGTTTCTGTGCATGGGTCTGATGTCCTTGTCTGTGTGCCCACTTGCTTTTATCAGAACTTGTTTCAGTAGAAACGACCAGAGGAGCAGAGCAGAAAAGTTAAAACTGCCATGCTGAAAGTGTAATACAATCTAGAAGTAATCAATGCACTTCTGCTAACAACCTGTGAAAACAGTGCTGTAAGTGGAGGGTCAGTGTTTATTTTGGCTTATGAAACATTAAGATAAATCTTAACTGTGATGAGCAGGTTTAAGCCAAAGGATAAACGTTGCTAAGCAACGTGTTACTTTTAGTGTTTGCTTATGGTGGGAGAATACTTGGCAGATATGGGCAAGTTCTTTTTTTTTCTCCCATGTTTTTGAACCTTACTAAGGAGTACTATTCTGCTTAAAAAGGAAGCAGGATGTTGCTGTGGACTTGAATGCATTTGGGTGTACAGGTATATATTTTATATGTGTTAGACCAAGGTTTAGATTGTACCTGCTTTTTTTACAGTGCGGATAGATTGCCTAACTCCTTCACTTCGTGAGATCTAAGGCTCAGTCTCCAACGGAGTATCTCCAGATAGTTTTCTGGAACCATTTCCATCCTGATCTGCTGGTCCTGGGCTGTCTGAGAAGAAAGGGTAGAGAATAGCCTAGAAAAGGAAGTTGTGGGAGGAGGCATGTATTAACATCTTCAAGCATACAGGGGTTCACTGCTGTTCATGGCTGAGGTGCCAGTGGCTTCCATGGAGCCACTTTTTAGATGCACTGAGTTCCCCAAAATGACCTGCAGCGCTTGAAGGAGGAGTTGCTGAAGGAATTTGTCATCTGTGTACAGTGGGGGATGGGAAAGGATGCCTGTCTTCCTACCGCCCAGCCAGAGACTTATTGACAGAGGGAATGATTGCAGTCATGGTTATTGGAGTGTTCAAAAGTTAATTTGTAAGCATCTGTCTTGAATCTGTTTCTGTTCAAGGGAGAAAAAAAAAAATTACAGAATAGCAGTGTGCTTTTTGATAAAAAGCTGTATTTTGTAAATATTTATTGTTATTTGCAGGATATTTTCTATAAAAGGGCATGCTGACAATACAGCAGTTAATGACAATAACATATCACACAAAAGTAAAATATGTAATAGTATTTGTTTAAATTTTTACAGTTTTCCTTATTTGAAAATACTTTTTAATATGCTAAGAATTAATGAGGATGTTTAAAAATATTTAAAATTGCTTTTCAAATTGGTACAATCCACAGCAATTGTACCACTAGATTATTTCACATTGTGAAAAGGTCTCCCAAAGAGGTGTTTTTCAATAAAACAAAGGTATCATTATCATGTCGGTAACCACTCAGTTATTGTAACTAGTCCTGTTTATTATACATAATTCTCATCATGAGGGCAAATAATCCATCAGCGAGCGAGCTGATTTCTGATTACCTTGTTGAAAGGCAGATGTGGTGCATAACTACGCCCATTGTATTTCTGCCTAGGATTTCCTGGACATAAAAATGTCTTCACATTCTCTGCAGCACATGCTCAATGAGTCTCATGCTTCCAAGAAATGCCAGGCCTGCTGCATGTGCACTGAGCAGATAGTCTCTGCAAGGTGAGGAAGAACAGTGCATTTGGGACACACTGGGCTTAGTGCATGTGAACAGATCACCTGTACAGTTGGCCCTTCCTGAGAAGTCAGACTAACTGTGTACGAGTTGCCCAGTAGTTTTTGCAAGCTTGCCAGAGAGATAAATTGTCCTAAAAGCCATCTGTGAAGTGCATATACAATGGGTTTGATCCTGCTTGGGGGTGCTGGGCATGGTTATGATTTATAGATAACCAGGCAGCCCAACTGAAACACAAATTTACTTATCCAAGACTTTGGATTCTTCACAGACAAAATAGGATCCCAGGTGTTATGGTGCTAATCATACCTTGTAACTCCTGAGTTGTGCAGTGACTTCTGTGAATAAATCTCTTAATGGTGGGAATATTGACATATAATGTGAGAAAGAACCACAACAAGCTCAGAAAATGGCCACTGTCTACCAGTGGAGTTTGTGGAGATGTTGGTGAGAATGCAGCTACTATAGCTTTACTCTAGTGAAGTCAAAAATAGCTCAGGGAATGTGAATCAGGAGAGTAATATGGAGAATTTCAGGAAACTGCCTTCTCAAAGTATATAAGCATATGGGAAGGATAGTCTAGGTAGCCACCTTCTGAGGTTCCACATGTCTTCAAAAGAAGTATAGGTTACAATTAATTCTTCTCAGTACTTTCTAATGCCTCTGTGTCTTTAGGATTAGTCTGTTCACTACTGAATAGAATAATTTTGGGAGGTACTGTAAAGAGAACAGTCTCACATGTCTGTAAGTGATTTACCTGCTCTCCTTTCAAGTGCTGCTACAGATTTGTGGAACTGAAGGATGCTGGATGTGAAAACTATCCCACCCCATTTTAATTGTGAATTTGACATCAGTGTTTAACTGCTTTCCCCTGCTGTTTCTGTGGACCTTCCAGACTGTAATATGAGGAGAAAACACTTCACGACAGCAGTTGTGAATGTGAGCTTACAAAACTGAGTATGAGAGACTGAAAAAATCCCTGTGGAAGCAAAGGTTGCCTGTGATGGTTCTTCCTCTTATGGGTTGAGTGCATGTTTAGATTTTCACATTTTTGTTACCCTAACAACTGATCTCAGCTTCTGCAAAAACAGTGCAATTCAGAACTTCATAAAACAACTGAATGCTTATCCCCCTTTTCCAATCAAATCTTAATGCGTATGTGGAAATCAGGACATAATAATTGCTATTTTTTCTACTTGGAAGACTTGTATTATGGTAGATTGAGTAGATACCAGAGTTAGAATGGACTTAAATCTGCAGGTTTGGCATTTCATCAAAATACAGTTTTCTAATGTTACAAAATGTCATGCTGACTAGAAGGGGAGATCATCACTGTAGTTGCACACTCTTTGTAATGTTTAGTAAATGCTTATGCACATCTTAAATTATCTCCTATGCTAGTTTTATGTCAGTCACACAGATAACTACCCATTGTTGCCTCTTTGCAATACTTGAAAATTGACCACATAAGACATTTTGAACAGATGTAGACAGATGTATCCTCTGTTTTTGAAGATCATTACACATTCACTTACAGGTAAATGTATTATTTCTATCTTGAGTGCTAGTCTTTCTTCTTTGGTAACAACTTGATGCCACGCAATTCAGTAAAATAGGCTTATATTTAATTTTTTTACGTCCCTACGTATTCTAGACTCTCCTGGGTCTTCCCTTGATAGTGTATGTAAGTGTAAAATGACTTGGAGTGTATGTCAAATTAAGATTTTGGTTTTAACTGTGCTTTCTCCATTCATGAAGATGCTAATCTGAAAAGAACCAATAATCAACAGCACAGTTTTGGACATCTCTGGTTTCCGTCACCTTGAAATCATTAATGAACTCTGTGTGTTTGACATCTGTGTGCAGAAGTCAACAAGCCAAGCAGTGAGCTTTTGTTCTGGTTTTGACATTAGTAATTAGTAGCAGAACACTGAAATTAGAAGTTAGAAAAGTATGAACATACTTAAATTTTGTGCCAGTAGTAACAGACTCCCACAATAACAGTTAGAGGTCTGCCAGTTTTTCCATGTTAAATAGATCTGACCCAAACTGTACATAATTATCTATGAAAATAGCATGTGATTTTATTCAGAATTTTGTGATGGCTAAATAAGGAAAAAGAAGACTGTTTATTGATATTAGATATGTATCCCCTCTGAATGGAAACCTGCAAAGTTCTCTAAGAATTTGGATTGCTGTCTGAAAAATCAGTAATCACTATCAGTGATTACACCTGATTTGTTTTTATGAAACAGGATCTGTCATGAGATTTTCATTTGGAACACTAAACATTTTTTGAGACAGTTGCACAAACTGGCCATATAAACTCTCCACGTTAAATAGCTTTTTATGTACTTGTACCTGAATATCAGGAATCTCAGCACATTATGAATAGCTGGTTTCAAAGCATCAGAAAAACAGAACCCAAGCATTTATGAAATTTGGGGACTATAAATTACTAGAAGTTTCATGGAATGGGCACTTTCAATTACTCAACCGAAGAATTCAGAGCAGTTTAGCTTTAGATAGACATTGCCACTTGTAGACATTTATTTAAGTGTGAGGATCGTTTGCTACTTGTTATACTAGGACATTAAAACCATTGCAGTGTTGTTTATATGCCTTTTCATCACCTTTGTATAAGAGAAAGCTTAGTTTAGTGAGAGGATCTATAAGAATGGGTAGTATCAAGTTCAGTTTCTTGCTGTTCTCTCTCACTGAATTCTGATTTTTTCTGAATCTATGGAACATGAACTTTCTTAATGGGACTTCTGTTAATTACTTCCAGGTTCCACTTGGTGTGCCTTGCTTTTTCCGACTGTAAATTGGGAATGAGTGTTCCTCTTTGAAACATTTTCAAACTTCGAGCGTCACATACCACCTAATTGTAATTTGCTGATATCTTTTTTTCTTCATGAGATTTCTCATTTACTGAAACACTTTCATGAGAAATTGTGAATAATACCTTAAAAGAATAATTTCATTGTCTTGAAACTGTCAGCCCTTTTCTTGCTGTTCCTCCCCACGTTTTTCACAATAAATACTGTTGGTATTTACCAACTCCCTTCTGCCTTGTTGGGATGCAGATTTCTTAATGGCACTGGAAAGAAGAGGCTGATAACACAGACTGTGTTTGAGTTACCAGTTTGTAGTTTGGGGACAGGTGTCAGTCTTTGATAGATAAAAGTCATGTCAGAAGGCAGATGTCAGATTCCACACCCTCCAGGTATTCCCTAGTAGCTCATTAGATTTGCAAAAGAGCTCTTTCTTCAGGAAGTGGCCAAACAACTCTGGTTGTCATGACCCTTGGGGAACACACCAAGATATTCTGTGCATCCGATGGCAGGTCACTGCTGCACACTGAGTTAACTGGAATTGTGCTTTTGATGAGTCAGATGATCTGGAAAGGAGAGGACTGCTGCCTGAGTTATGGTGAATTATACTGTATTAAGGCAGTAACTATACTGTCTGGGCAACCTAAAGTCTGCTTTGCTTTCGTAAACAGCATCACCATATCTGCACCTAAGAGAGGTGGTGTTCATATGTCAATGTTGGTTGCCATTTCTACTTTGAAATCTTCCCCTTGTATTAAAGTGTCTGTGTTCAGGCACTGAGAAGTGAGCACTACCAGTTAAAAGATTTTATTTAAGTACTTATATAATGGTCAGTAATTCAGTAATTAATCCTTGCTGGTCTGAAAAGTAGGCAGATAAATATCCCCGTTTCTGGAGGCTGTGAAAGTGAGGCAGCTGGGAGTTCTTGACTTACCAGAAATCTTAGAGAGTCCACAAATTTGGAATTGGAACAGGAATTCCTGGCTCTCCCTCATGTTCTCAGGCAAGTAGATTGCATCTCACTGAGAAATGTGCGAAAGCTGATAACATTATAGTCCAACTGATAACTCTCTGGGGAGATGGAAAGCTCTGCCTTGAAGTTCACCAGATGTTTGGAAGTTTACGTTGTATGTGAGCTATGAAGAATTGTATCCTTAATACGAGCTTTCTGAATTGTATAAAATTATGTCATAGAGATATAGGTATTTATATGCACAGTAAGATTTAGTTTAAAACTCCTTAGCAATGTTGCCATTTTCTGTTAAATTCACTCTAATTTTCCAAGAAGAAGAGCATCTCTTGTAGGTCCTTAAGCATTACCTCGTAATAGCATTTCTTATATTTTCTTTTTTTTTTTTTTAGCTCATGGTTTTCATTACATTTCTCTGACTAGTTTATTCGGGTAAGATCTTTAAGCTTTTTCTTATATCTTAAAGATTTAAATAAAGAACAGAGGAATGTAGTAGGCCTGCTCTTGTTGTAATTGCTTTTATTTTTCTGGAAGTGCTTTTGCTAGAACCTGCTTTTTCTCCCTGCTAACTGATATATTAAACACTTTATAAATTTGAGGGTTAAATTTGGCCACAGAGAAAGAACAAAATTGCCATGAACTTCAAAAAGGATCAGAATTCCAGCCTAAAATTTTACAGTCCTGATAGAAAAATTATCTCTTTTGCCTAAGCTTAGTAGGGAAATCTAAGTATATATGTAAGCTTGAAATCTTCAAGAAGGCATTTATTTCTGTCATTAGTATATAGTCCTCCATGATTTCTGCTTAACCTACACCTTATGTCACGTCTAATGAAATGTAGAAGATGACACCATTATTAAATAAAAATACTGAAATGTTACAAAAGTACACAAAGTAATGATAAAATATTGAACTACTTTGTGCTTGTATTTCTTTGTGGCCTGTTGGTTAATTAATTTTACATGACAGGGACTAAAGTAGAGAGACTTATCATAAAGTAAACAATTAAACGTCATTAATAACGTAGGTAAATAATGAAGTTCATGCACCGAATTGTTGTTATCAGCCTATGTTTGAAAAAACTTATAGATGAGAATAATTTAGTGCACTACATTTCAAAGCGGCCAGTCCTCTTGTTACCAGTACAACATGGGATAAAATTAATCCCTTTTTAACTGCAGTGTGAATATTCAAATGACTTGTTTCATGAGCTAAATGTCTTCTTAAATCAGAGGAATAGCACAGCCAGAGAGAGGCAAGAAAGAGCTTGCCTGGGAGAGAGCAAGGCAGAGTGTTCATTATTAAACACTGGTTGCTGCTAAAATATGGTTTCCATATGGAGTAGACTACATGTAATTTATGTAAACCACATTGGTAATAGTTTTTATCAAGTGGTACTAAACACAAGCTAAATCCAGCATAACTGTTTATGTAGACTGCATGTAAGTAAATTGTGGGTATTACTAAGGCTGGTCAGATTTTTCAGGAAAATATTTCCGTTGCTGTCCCCATTATATAGTAACACAGCTCACATCTGCAGCAATGCCAGCTTTGGCTAAGATGATTTTGGAGCTTAGACAGGAAGCAAAAGAAACTAATTTGTAATAAATCACTAATGGTACTCATCTAAGGACTTGTAGCTATAGTGACATATAAAATATATCTGTTAAACATACTTTTATCTGCACAAGTACTCAGATGTTTTACTCTTCCTTTTGAAAAGGTGGGATGAGGTTTTTGATAGGAAGAAAAGACATAGTAAAAACTATTTACACAGAATTATAACTAGGCACCTAATGGTGGTGATGATAAGGGAAAACTGAAAGGGCTTTTCTGAGGGTAAGGTATGCTTTTCTAACATGCTAAAAGGCAAGAAACTAGGAGACTGTAGAGGACATTTCTGTATACTTTTGATATGCATGAGACTTTCTGACAAAATATAAGAAGATCCTAACTTAGATTAAAAACTGTAAGAGCTAAGCACAGAATGGAAATAAAGATTCCCTTCTGAGATGATGTAGACTTTAGTATTAGCCCACACAATGTTTTGTATATTCATTATTTACTTGGAAAGGAGTGCATAGGGTTAGTTTGCTAAGCAGGTAAGACTAATTTGAAGATGAAGTCTATTTAAAAGACAACATAAACACTGGTTAGATAACAGTGTTTGATGGATTGAACTACAAGCTCCTGACCTCTGATCCTGCCTGTGCCATCTCTTTATGGACAGATCTTTCAACACCCATGTTTATTTTTCTTATTGTAGATAGTAATGCTTAATAAGGTAGGTCAAGAATTCTGTTATTGGTATAATATATAAAAATAAAAAACCCCCCCCCCCCAACATTTTCTAGAAAATTTCTAGAAAAACTCAACCAGAAAAGACACTGAGCAAGCTGCTTAAATGTGTCCTTGCTTTCAGGATGGGCTTGGACTACATGACCTCCAGTGTTTCCTTCCAACATAAATTAGTCTGATTCTAAAAAAACAAAAAAAAAAAAAAAGGGCCCCCCCCCCAAACCAAAGCTAGTGGCATATTTATTGCATAGTTTGTGTTCTTGGGCAAAAGCACACATTTCTTACTGAAAAACTGTAGAGTTGCACATATATAGCTGAGAGGGAAATCTTTGGTTTTTTTCATGTAACTGTGAAAGACAAATTAAAATATATACATGTAAACATAAAAAAATTAGTTAAATTATAGATTCACAGTCTTCTATAGATGTTGTTTACATGCCTTATGCAGGTGCACTTTTGAGCTCTCCGTTCTGTTGCCTTACTTATGGCTGGAGCACTGTAGCTCTGTGTCACGCAGCTGACGTTAAAGAACAGCTAGCCTAAAAGCATCCTCTACTGCCTTGGACGCTTCCTTCACTGGGAGAGAAGGATAACTATTTCTAAAGAAACTCAAGGTGTACCTGAAGGTTAGATGGTTTGGTGATTTCAGTATGAATCTGCCCCTCAGAGAAGCAGTGAATAGTACTGTTGTGTTCAAATCTATGATTATACTTATTTTTCTTACAAGAAATAAAAATTATTTTCTAGCATTGAATATTAGCTAACTACCAAGGGCAGCTATCTAGAAGGATAACTATTTCTAAAGAAACTCAAGGTGTACCTGAAGGTTAGATGGTTTGGTGATTTCAGTATGAATCTGCCCCTCAGAGAAGCAGTGAATAGTACTGTTGTGTTCAAATCTATGATTATACTTATTTTTCTTACAAGAAATAAAAATTATTTTCTAGCATTGAATATTAGCTAACTACCAAGGGCAGCTATCACTTTTTTTTATAGTCACTGCTGTTAATTATAACCTGGCTTAGTCAAACTGTTAACTTGTACAGTAAATTTATTTCTTCCTTTCGGTTTATAAAGGTACATTAATGATCTGCAATTTGTATAAATCATACAATTGCTGGGAAAAAAGTGTAGTTTTCAATTCAAACAGTCTGACCGCTTCTGGAAATCACTGGATGAATTTTGCAATTGGCTAATTCACGTGACTTTGGTTTTGAGTCATAATTGATTGGATTAATGCTTCAAAACTTTTTGTCAAGGAAAAAAAAAGATATTTGATTTCTCAGTTTAATTCTTCTCAGCAATTCCTCTGCTATAATTTTTTTTTTAAATATCTGAATGTAAAAAAGTGAATTGATAAACAACCATTAATTGAAACAGGACAAACAGATTCTGTTTCCTGTTCAGGGAAGTGTGCATGAATACATTTTGCTCTACTCAGGAAACTGTAGTGAGGTGTGCTAACATACAGGGTACTGTATTTTATATTGTAATTTTTGGAATCACTTTATATCAACTTGAATTTTAATTTCTATAAAATGTCCATTTCAGAAAAAAATTGAAGTCAAAATATTAACTGAAAAGGTATATTGTTCATATGGTTACTCAGTTCTCGTTGTAGTAAACTTTTGATAACATGGATTTAGAATTGTAAATGAAGTTGTAAGACACCATGCAAAAGTTATCCCTCCTGTATTGATGCTGGATATCTGTAATTGTCTTCTCCCAGTTCTTTCTTTTGATGCTTGACTGATTTTTTTTTCTTTTGAATTTGGGAAGATGGATGGGTGTCATTTTTTGTGCTTACAGAAAAATAAAGCTTGCATTAAAGGATAATGTAAATTGTAAAGCTAATTCAGTGATAGCAGTCTATTATTGTTATGACTATTCTTTATTTCACTCTACAAAGGTCTGCTGAAGACCTTTTTCATTTTAAGAGGAAATATATTTTATTAGTTTGTAATTTGAGGTAAACCAGTAAATCATTAAAACAAAACCACCTTCTGCCCTACAGTTAAAAAAAGTGATTTTTAAGTGTGTAAAGAGCTCAAGTTTGTAACTTCCTAGCTTATGTTAACTGAAAGTCTGCACAGTTGATGCTCCTGGTGCAAGGCTGAAGGCTGACATTAGGGTAATATACAAGATACATTAAAGACTTTGTCTATTCTTTTCATAACCTGCTACACCTCTCCCACCCAAAAAAAACTTTAAAATCCCAATCCATCCAGTGCAGCTCTTTAGAGGGCATATGTGTGAGCTGTCTTCAGTCTATCTTACCAAGAAGGAGAGGGTGGAGATAAATTTCAGCATCCTTTGATCACCCTTCCCAGTTTTCCAGTGCTGGTGAAAGCCTCAGTCGTAATGTAAGAACAGCATCAGGGTTACCTTTGGTATAGGAAACACAATAATTTGACTACAAATAGATTCAGAAGCTGATATCCATGTACCAGAAAGGGATGAATACAAATACCATGAAGGGGATTTCTTTACCCTCTGAAAATGGAGTAAGTTCAAGCTTCCTTGTAGAATACATGGCATATCTAGGAAACAAAAATAATCTGAACAGTTCTTAAAATCATGCTATTTGGTATGTCAAAGCTGACTTGAGAAGTTTCTCATAATTTGTAAATACTGTTAGTTGAAATTTTCCTCCCTGATTACAGAGCAAGGTCTGTGTAATTGGACTAGTAGTGCGTATGTTGCTCTTAGTATGTCAGCATGACATCACAGGTCCATTGGGTAGGGAGAGATCACACTACATGTATTTATATGTTAAACTATACTTAAAATAGTTTTCCTACAAAGTATCTGTGTATACAAAATATATAATGGCACGGCACTGCATTGAAGTGTTGTTTGCACTTGATAGGGAGTCTCTGAATTGCTCACTTAATTACTTTACTGCTTAGGGGTAATGTGACCATCCCCAGCGAGAACCAGAAGTCTTAAAACTGCTGAACTTGTTAACAGTGTTTGTGTGCACATGTATGCACTGTACAAAACCCAGTCACCAAAAGGGGACAGGCTGCTGTGGGTTCTGGCCTTTCTCACATGCTTGCCCAATATATATTGAAGGGGGGGACGTCTGTGTCTGCTGGAAAGTCTTATGATAGATACGTGATGTACGTATTGTGGTATTTTCAAGAATCTACCATGAGACAATTATTTCATCTAAATTTGTGCAATAACTCTGAAAATGGTGTCATTAATGAAAAATCAATTTCTGTCAAAAACTTCACCCTTTCCTATACGGATATTCTCTCAAATGCATACCTATGTGAACTGCAAGATAAGGAAGGACCAGTCCTGGACCAGGATCTTGACTTTTTAAAGAATATTAGGGTTTATAGCTTGCATTACTGCGGGAATGGAAGCAAGGGTATTTTTTTTTTGGCGGCGAGAGAGGAAAAGCGGACTTCACAGTGTGATATGCAGTACTTGCTTTTAGTCCTAGATGGACCTGGAACATCAGACCTGAATGTCACAGCATTTCTTATGTAAAAGAAAGCCACTCTAAGTCAATTCTGATTTTTTTTTTTTTTTTTTACATTGATTAATTTTTTCTCCACTCCCTCTCAGTCAAGTACAGTAGGCTTATGTTAATTTTGGTACCGGGCCTTATGTGTAGAAGAATCAAGAAATTGTCCCCCTCAAGATTTTTAAAAGCTTCTCTGAAACACCGCTGGAATAGTCTTCAATAAAGCACATGGCATTTACAGCACATAAAGCAGTGTGGTGGGGTATAACTTTTACTGGTTTTCCTGTTGGGGTGATGTATATAATTAGAGATTAACAAAGTCATTTGTGAGTTTCGTGACCTTCCCAGATTTAATCTGATAAAATCTCAAGATCTCAGGACAGCATTCCTCTCCACACCCTCCTTCATTCGTGAGCAGCATTCTGTGCTTTTAGGTACAAATACGAATTTATGGACATACATGTGTTTTAAGTATATGTGTGTCTTTTTCTGTGCTTTAAGCTGTCATACAAGCACAGCAGACGGGTAGATGCATACTCTGTCTCTTTAAATTTCCTGACTCGGGCTGGTTTGACAAAGACGTCCTTATCATTTTCTTGAAAACCAGTTTCCTGAATCAGCGGATTTTTTCCCCCTTGAAACTTCTGAAACTCTGAACTCTGTCAAAACAAGATGGCTGGCAAGTTTTAGGGACAGAGCAGAGACACAGACAGAGACAAAGAAGCCCCTGAGAAGGCAGACGGACTTATATTGCTTGTGGTTTTTCAGTACAGCTGGTTTCAGATGTGTCGGCCTTGTTCTGCACTGGTTCCACTGCCAAAGCAAGACTGTCACAGCTGGTAGTACTTACTGCACTTGCGGGAAAGTATGTGATTCATTAGTTGGAACCGTATGTTTTTCACCAGTTCTGGTCATGTTTTTGTTAGGATGTGGTAAAAGCATAAGCAGGGGGTGAAGGGACAATGGAAATATATGACTTGTTAAAGATTGGCCCCAACCAGTTATTAGCTAAATTGTACGCTGTAAAAGAAAAAAAAAAATTACACCGTTGCTCATAAGACAAATGATTTAATTCTTTAGTTAAGGTCATTTAGTCATCTGTAGTAAAAAAAAAATTGTCAACATCAAGTCCTTTTTCCCCTCTTTTCTCTTAAGTACATGATCTTTTTTACTGAAAACTGTAGTACAGGAAGAAGTCATGCAAGCAAAAGACATTCGTTTGGTAAAAAACAGGCAAACTGGCTAAGAATTTTGAATCTTTGAAAGGAGGTAGCTGCTGCTACTGATAAAATACGACTGTGGCATAAAGGCTTGTAGAGAACACTTGGTGTATTGGAATATTTGGTGGAAGGAGAGCTGTAGGTGGGTGTTCCTGTGCCCACACATAATAAAATAGACCAGAATTGTCTTTTGTTTACAATTTTTTTTTTCTGGGGTAGCATCTTCCACTATTTTTGAGTGTTGGAAAGAGTTTTGTACCAATGTTTATTTTATAGCTGTTTGGACCTAAACATAACTGTTCAAATTAGGAAAAAAAAACGGGGGGGGGGGGGGGGGGGGGGGGGGGGGGGGGGGTGTTCTTCCTAAGTTTGGGGCAGAG
>NW_008794774.1:5405051-5460908 GCF_000699145.1 Aptenodytes forsteri | reverse complement strand
TAGTGATGAAATAACATGAAGACTTCAAAGACGTGTTTAAGAAAGTGCTTTCAAAAGCACTCTCTCCTTCCCCCCACCCCATTCCATTTTCCCTCCCAGCCTCTTTACACACCTACATAGCCACTGGACTTTATGGAGCTAGAACCAGGTCTGTCTCTGATAATTAGCTCAGCTGGCTGCAGCATAAATAAAGGAATGCACTTAGGGGCTGTAGTCTGTGACATGGTTTAACAGAGCATAAAAAGGTGCATCTGTTAACATGCCTGAATTCAGTCACCTTACTGTCACCCACAGAAAGATACCAGCTCTGAAATGTGCCGATGATACTTTGCAAACAAGAGGCCAGTATTGTATTAAATTAACCAGGCTGTGAACGTGCAAAGTGCTGCCTCTTAAAAATCATGCTGTCTTGGCTTACAGTGGTGTTGCAATGAGTCCCTCCAGTATCTATTAGGATGACCTGTGGCACTGAATACTTCAACACTCTTCTGGCTAGTATTGTTGACCTTTGTCAGCTTGATAAAAAAGCAGAGCCTAGAAATGTGCTTGTCATTTTTAGTGAACCAGGAGGCTAGAAAGCATGGGGAAGGGGAGGGGGCTGCAGGGAAGCACAGAGATGCCAACAGCCTGTTTTTGTTTAAATTAGGATGCTGAACCTAGGACAAAATTGCAGTCTGCTTCCCTTTTCCTCCCAGCAGCCCCATGTCTCTCACCCCTTTCTTCCCCTGACTGTTGCTACTTGATTTGAGGTCTGAAATAATGAGGAATGTCCGCATGATCAAAGTTACTGTCTGCCTCCTGGTCTCCACAGAAGCTCTGCTGTATGTGTTTGGTAGGCGACAAACAGCTTGTTGTAATGTATTTGAAGGTAATATAATTACACTTTTGTTATGTTGTTTGAAGATTTATTTGCTTTTTAATTCAGTAATCCTAATGAAAAAATACATATTAAAACCTTTTTTTTTCCTTTTATTTAGCTGTATAATGATTTTTAAATTATTTGCAGGAAAAAGATTACTTCAGCAAGCGATATAGGCAAGTGTATTTCAATGAATTGATACGTTCTCCATTTTATAGATGTGCAATTCCTTTGAAAATGTTGATTAAGGTCTACCTAGCTCTGTCCAGAGACTTAATAAGATAACAGGGTATCTGTTTTCAGTACACACATTTGCGCTATACAAACCATTATTTCTACAGTGTGATTATTTTTTATATATTATATCTTAGTATATATTCTATATATTTTATCTATATACACACATATATATACACACACATTCTATTCTTCAGTGGGTCCAAATGAGTGCCTTATCCATTAGAAGGTGATGTAATGCCAGTGGGAGCTAGTCCCACACAGCTTGAACCAAAAATTATTCCATTTGGCAGGAACAGAATGTGGATGACCAGGAGGTGTGATGCATTCTCTACTGTATTTTGAAGTAGTTACACTGGAAATATCCCACCCAGTTGTGCTTGGCCCTTTAGTCCTGACATTGGGCCACACCTGCATTCCTGACGTCCAGACCCATCTTTGTTTTTGCCAACTGCCTTTACCCAGGAATATCTTCAGGGAAAAAAAAATTAAAAAAAAACCCCAAAAAACCAACACATTAGCATTTACCTTATTGCTTGGAAAGAGGGACGAGAGAGGGAAAGAAGTTGCTATCAAGAGAGATGATAGTGCCTCAAAACCCATTTATCTGAGTGCTGTGAAGTTATAATAAGCCAGCTGTGAAACAGAAGAAAAAAAGCCACTGAGTTCTTTTCAGTTCTCTTGATTTTTTTTCCCCCAGTTACGACTTTTCCCCTCTTTTTTTTTTTCTTTTTTCTTTTTCTCCCCCCTCTTTATCTCACGGGAGTTTCGAGAGAAGCAAACCTGGGGGGAAAAAAAAAAAGCTGAGGTTTATGTTAGAAGAAATTAAGGTTAATGATCATTGGCTCATTTTCATATTCTGTGGGTGTGGATGGAGGAGTAATCAGTGCAGGTGGCCTTGCCAGTTGGGAGTTTCTCTTTGTCATCAAGAAAATAAGGAGAGTGCAGGGATTGAATTACCACAACTATTTCAGGGCTAAACATATTTTGTTTCCCCATTGGCTCTGGTTTAAGGACAGAAAGCTGACATTAATTTTATCCAAAAGAAAAGCACAGTTAATTCTCTATATATTCTGAGATAATTTGACCGAATGTAGAAGAATCTCTGCTTGTTCAAATGTATGTCTAGTGTAATCTTACAAATAATTTTGCATATAACACACTGAAAAGCAAAGCCTTTTTCTTAATTTTCTCTGACAATTTATGTTTCTGTGCCCAATTACCACTCACTTTATTGAATGTTTAAGAGCTGCTTATTAAAATATGTGCTCCAACTGCTCCAGTTGGCTTCCCAGATGCCTGTTGTTACATGTAAAGGTGCTCCCTTCTAACTTTTAGAGGATGTACAGAATTGAAGGAGTTCTGTTCAGTTTGAAAAGGAAGTGCTGGATTTGGTTAAGGAAGTGTGTGCTGGCCCTGAAAGGATATCTAGTGTGCATTCACATCTTGGCCATAGAAGAGCTGTTCTTTAAAGAAAAATGTTGTTGAGAAAGAATAAGGAAATGACAAATAATTCAGGCAAACAAGCCCCTGATAAATCCCCCTTAAAAGTCTTCTACATCAACGATCTTTTGCATCTGATATTGGTGGAACAGATTATGGTCAAGAGATTTCAATTTAGAATATAGAAAAGTCAGAAATAAAAGTCAATGGGAGTCTGTAAACGGTATTGAGTAGGAAGGAAAACAGCAGTCAGTGTTTTGAATTGTGTGTTTCTAACACATGCATTTGCCCATCCATGCTGTATCATGTTTGACGAGAAGGGGAATACTGCTACCAAATAGGTAGTTTTACTTTCAGAACATGATGCAGCCAGCAGCAGCGACTGTTATTTTAGCACTATATCTGTGCAGATGTTAAATTATAGGTAATGCAGTTCTAGTTAAAATAAAGACTTAGGACTACTCTGTGTACTCATTGTTGTGGGTTTTTTTTGATAAAGCTGATAGCAATCCCCCACACTCACACTCTTACAGGAACAACAGTTATTTAGCTTTGCAAAAGAGACAGTGTTACAGATTTGGTTGCTATTATTCAAAATAAAATATTACAGCATGAGGAGGTTTAACTGGTAGAATGGGGGGCTGGATTTCAGTTCCCTTGGTCCTCTGAGGTAAGAGTCAACATGCAGCTGAATATTCATGAGGCATTCATTAATATGAATAGTTGGTCTGCTGCTGCACCTTTCCATGGTTTATTAATAACTTATGGACAGACCACTCCCAAGCATACAGAGGGCAAGAATACTTTAATGATTGCAGCATTCTCTCAGTAAAAAGAAAGAATGAGATGGTTTATTTCAGCAGCACCATTTGCAATGCTGTAGTTAAGGTGTCAGTAGCACACTGTAGTTAAGGTTGTATCAGTAACACTTGAACTATAAATCCTAATTTTTTTCAGGGTTATAAGTTGTGTGTAAAACTTTGTTCCAGGCTGAAACATGACATAAAGAAATATCTGCCTTGAAGCAACTATTTTTTGGCTCAATCTTTTAGCATATCCTTTTATCTTTTCTTATTTTAAGTCAATGAATAGAGGGAAAATAAAATTAATGTTACCATTTCAAGGCTTTCTTCCATGCTGATGAAACTCAAAATGAGCTTAAATTAAAAACAAAAATGTTGGCATGTTATCAGTCCATAGCATAGTCTGGGTGTTTCTGGCATTGAAAAGTAATGTTTGTTACTCATGTAGAAAGAGGTTTTTAAAAACTCACCTTGTACTAAGAAACCCTGCTGTTGATAGATGATTATAGTTACGATTCAGATAAACTCACTAGAGAGGAGGAATGATATGGGAAAGATGCCAAATTTAGAATAAAAATAAGGCCTTTGAAAAAAAAATATTTTTCTGCTCTGAAAACTGTTTAACCCTGGCCATATCATTTGTTAAGGTTTTTGAGATGCTCACAGTGTACTACCCAATAAGATTATGTAGTCATATTTTGTAAACAGTATCTACAGTAAAAGCATACCATGCTCTCTTTCACCATTTACTAACCAGTTAGGAGCTTAACGCTTACTCATGAAAACGTGCGTGCCATGTTATTTCACTGATACCCATAGTAATGCAACTTCTGTCATTTCAGAGAAGTACCAATTTTACTTTTTATGTTACTGTCTCACTATAAGTAACTTCAGCTGCTGAGGCTGTGTTGTGAAGCATCCATTAAATTGAGGGTTGACAATGTACACTCTTACTGTGTTTTAAAGGCACATAATTACATCCCATGGCTTGTGCTGAGCCTAGTCAGATTTCTTTCTTTCTTTCTTTCTTTCTTTCTTTCTTTCTTTCTTTCTTTCTTTCTTTCTTTCTTTCTTTCTTTCTTTCTTTCTTTCTTTCTTTCTTTCTTTCTTTCTTTCTTTCTTTCTTTCTTTCTTTCTTTCTTTCTTTCTTTCTTTCTTTCTTTCTTTCTTTCTTTCTTTCTTTCTTTCTTTCTTTCTTTCTTTCTTTCTTTCTTTCTTTCTTTCTTTCTTTCTTTCTTTTCTTTCTGTGTTAAGTGTCTTGTAAAATTTTAATCCTGAAAGTCCACTAATGTAATGAAAAACTAAATTGTGAAGTGGAACTGAAGAAATTTCACCTGTTAATCACTATCCAACAAAAGTGGGGAAAAATACTCAAGAATGATAAGAAATGTTGTTTTATTTTTGGGGGTTTTTCCCCAGTTTTTAGCCTTGATAAAGTTAACATAGAAGCATTATTACTTGGTGGAAGAAACTGCATGTTTTTTCGTAAGCTTTTAAATTTTTTTTAATATCTAGCACACTGCCCTGCAATGAAGTCTCCCCTGGGACTGTAATTTTTCTTTTGTGATTAAAAGTACTGAAGTACGCTGGATCAGGGGTTTACTAGTTAGATACAGAGTCTTTCTGCTTTAGGTCACCAGTTTGAATTCAGTCCAGGCCATCATCAGACTGCTGTTAACATCTGAGGGCAGCATGGCATGCTCAGTCCAATTCCCAGTAGGCACATTTTTTCTCTTCTTCCATTCTCCTGTCTTTCTCTCCTGGGTTGAGCTCCTTGTATTGGGCAATCATCCTGCCAAGTTTAAACGAGTTCCATCATCCACACTTGGATCCAGTTTTCCTTCACCTAGGAACAATTCATCCACAGTCACTTCTTTTATGTTACTTACTCGGGTGTGACATTACCATCACCACCATCAGTGATGTGCCCTTTTAATGCTTCAAGACACTGTGGAGTAGACAGATACATGCTTCAGAAAACTGAAAAGGAAACAAAAAAAATCCCCTAAAATAAACAAAAAAAGCCCCCCCCCCCCCCCCCCCCAGCAAAACACAGCTGTGTTGTGTAGGGTTTTATGGATTAAATGCTTTGGCAGAGGTGCTGGAGTTGATAGGATTTCAGTTTACAGTGAGACAGCCTCATCCATGGAACTCACTTAATTTCATTAGGCTGCCAGACTCTGGGCTGGCTACCCTTCTGGTCATTCTTATCTTTCAGGGAAGATGAGAGGGGTAAAGTTAAAATTAATATCTCAAGGGGAAGATGTAATGGGGTAAAGTTAAAATTAACAGGTTTTTGTATAGAATATGGGAATACTTCTGTTTGGATGCTTGTACAGTCATGGGAAGCCACGGAGAAGTTTTCTGCATCTTTGTGGAAAAAAATAAGCAGGAAGACTTCGGGATGATGTTTGTGTAGGGCCATCCACTGCAGCCTTTTTATGGATATGACCAGTATATTATGTGGCTGTATCTCTGTGTTTGGGTACAGTAAGGAAATAAAAATAAATAAATACATTGGCTAAATTGTCAGTAATCACAGCAGGAGGCTGAAGGATGAAATGAGCCATAGAGGCTAAGCTACTTTCTCAACCGTGAAGCTGACCTCTTTAGGTCAGGGTTATGACATGCTGGTAGACCGAACAGTGTATAGAAGCTTTACTGCTGCTACCTGTGGTGGTAGAAAAAAGGGGACTTGTAGTTCTGAGGTTACCTGTTCATCTCTTCTATGAGCATTACATTTTCCCTTTACAATCACAGACTTTTTTTAAGTGTTAATGTAATTCAGAGCATTTAAAACATCAGCAGATTGTTATTGGAAACATTTTGTATAAGGCTAGAAAATATATAGTAGGGGACTAGCCCGCTTTGGCAGGAGATAGGCAGGGTGATGTAATGGTCCTTTCCTTCTCTAACATTTATGATGCTAGATTTTGTAACTGCTGAGTATACTTTTCCAAAAAAGATGAAAATGTTACAGCCTTTAGCATTAAAATAAATAATTTAGAGCAGGACATAATTGTGCTCTCAGATCTGCATGGCAGAAATCAGCTCCATTATTCTGCTCTCCCTATGTATATGTTAACATTGATCCATAGGCAAGGGGTGGGGGGCGAGTCTGTGTCTTGAGGATCTAAGAGGAGTTCATTGCCTTACATCTTATTGATGAGTTCAGAGTTCATTCACATCACCTATAAGCAAAACTGAAACAGCATATGGGATGAGTATAGCTCTGAGGTTCCTGTAGTCTGTCTATAATTTGAGTCTTAGATACCTACTTATTTTCTAGCACATATTTTGAAACTTCCTAAATAATTATATGTTGCATACATAATATTTTTTCTAAGAGTATTAGAAGACAGAGGCTGTCCATGATATGTTTGTCGTACAAGATTTGTATCTGGCTTCTTCATAATGAAATGCATATAAAATAAACATATTTTTCCAAGCCCTTCCAGTTTTGAGAACTGGAAGCAGTCACACATTTTTCTGTAAAATTTGCTTTGTCAGGTGCCTAAGTGTTGCACAAATATTTTGTTACATACTCTCCATTCCCTGGTATGTAGTCACACTTTCAGAGGTCAGAAGTGGGAGTATAGCAGTTTTACTTTAAAAAACCAGTTTCAAAATTGCACTTGCATCACTGCAGGAGAAGAGTACATATCTAAATAGGCACTTGCACAATTAGGTAACTGCACATTTAGCAGTAATTTGCATAGGTAATGGGCTTTCTTGTAAGCAAACAGAGTAAGAGAAAAAGGGTGAGGAGGCTCATGCCTGGTGCCCATCCTTAAAAATTGCTGCCAGAAATGGCTCAGTTTGCTTAGTGAGTAAGATTTAGCAGGATTTGTTTGGAATACTTGAGAGGCTGTAAACATAGTACAAAACCATGTTAACACAAGATTATCTTATTAGACAAACCTCTTGAATTGCTTAGGAATGCTTAATTTACTAATACAAGCCAAAGTCTTATTTTATTTATTTATTTTCTTTCTTTTTTTCCCCCCCTCCTGATATTGTTTTGGCGGGGGTATGGAGTCCGGGGGAGACCTCTTTTTCCTTAAAAAAAGGCATCTTGTCCTATTCCCTAACCACAGACATGTTACAGACAGTACTTTGGGAGAAGATAATATTGCTCTCATGCTTTCCCTCTGAGGGTGAAGGCGATTGTGCCTGGAGTTGGCCAGCCTGTGGCTGTCCACCATCTGTGTAAGGAATTCACAATCCCAGACAAAAGAAATTGG
Organism: Aptenodytes forsteri; assembly: GCF_000699145.1. Taxonomy (NCBI): domain Eukaryota; kingdom Metazoa; phylum Chordata; class Aves; order Sphenisciformes; family Spheniscidae; genus Aptenodytes; species Aptenodytes forsteri. Next base: position 5,453,322 of record NW_008794774.1, on the reverse strand, counting down.
CAAAGTCTTCTTTCTGTCTGTTCTCCAGAGCCTCAAGATAGCCATAAAACACCTGGACAAAATCAGCAGGTGATGGCAAGGGAAAGAGAATGATCAGTCACAGGCATTGTTGAATCCTTTGAACATTACTTATAGCTTGGACACTGCTGTCACCAGACACAGTTTGATCTTTGGTGAGCTTTCTGGAAGTGCTTTTTTCCCTGGCTGTATGACAACAGGGGGAACCAGATAATGCTGTGGAGGCAAAGCAGAGTTTTCCTATCTTGTAATTTTTATCTCACCTTGTAACTCCAGTTTTTGTTACCTGTATTTGCACTTAAATAATCACGCAGGAGAAAAGGCAGCTTTTTATATGCAGAAAAAACATGTCATATCTTTTTACCTTTGTGACCACCCTAACCAGCAGTGCTTAACTGTGATCTGTGTCCCAAAATTAACAAGTGACTTAAAAACTGAGATCTATCACTGTCTTTCTTTTCCCTTTCATGTTGCTTTACACAAAACTTGAAACAACAACAATTTTAAAACTGAGGAATGCAGTTTTCTTCCAAGTACGTTCTTGTGTTAGCACATTCATAACAGAACTGATTTTCTTGCTTATTTATGATTTCTTAGAACTCACTATTGATCATCAGTTATGACCTTTATGTAATTGACTAGAAACATAGTACGACTCTGAAACTCTGAGAAAATCCTAGCCTTTAATTCACTTCATGTTTTCTTATATTCTTTCCATACCATGTATATGGTTTTTAGCCTGTACAGACTTAAGCATAATAAAATTCAGCTTGAATTTAAAAAGAGAACAAAGAAGTGCAGTGACAGATTAATATATCTAGAAGAGCATCTGTACATGAAACAGAAATACAGCCACAAGAACATACCACCTTTGGCAGGAGAGGAAAAAGTTTCCTACCCGTTAACCTGTTGGCAATTGGAGTCTGAATTTCAGTGCATGGGTGCTTAGCATTGAGGCTGACAGTCTTGCCACTGTCAAGGGATTAAGTTTGTAGTTGTTGTTTTGTTGCATTCCCAAAGCGAAGTCTAAACTATATCAAAAAGCTGCTGGATCACTTCACACTTCAGCTGTCCCCTGAATCCTTCTCCCTCCTGTTGGTGTTTCCTCTCTCTTTTTCTCCTCCCCTCACTATGGTCTTGCAAATACAACCCTTCTTCACAGAGCTGGTGTCAAGCTTCAACGAATATAACTCTGTCTTGCTAAATGTATTAATGCTGCACTCTACTTCAGACATGAACCTTGTTGTGCATCATAAAGCCTCTGTGTGGGTTTATGTGTGCATGTGTGCATGCATGAGTTGATGTTGTTTTTTAACCTGCTGTTTTAAGGAAGACTGCTGCAATTGTTCAACTGTTTCTGTAGGCCATGTTTACAGCTTGTAATCAGCTTGTATGAACCTTAGGGAAATAAGGGTGAAGATTCAAGAGTAAAAAAATTAATTAAAGAGGATTCTGTTACTTCACTGCAAGATTATTTGCGGATAACTAAAACTAAGAAAACTTGGTTTTCATTCTGTTTTCTCAATGTGGAAGGTATATATAGCATCCCTAGAATGCGTTACCAAAAGTGCTAATATCTTATAACAGCAGTCATAATAATCCTTTTAGTCTAGCTAATCATGTGCTAATCTGTTGTTAAGTCAAAAGTATTAGACCATTTTAAATTCATTGTGTCAGCTCAGCTGAAGTAACTGGCATGGTGCTATAAACATTTGGGAGGAAAGTTCTTCGAACTAAAATAACGATGTCATAAAGTAAAGAATTTTGCTAGTTCTACACAGCAAATCTAAGGATGTCATTAGTTTTAGGTCCTGGACAAAAGCATTTGAGTTTATACAGAAACAGAATAGGATTTCAGTGTTTACTACTTCTCGCTAAGCAACTAGGGATAGTTCACTATCTGGAAGATTTTTCTACTTGTAACCTTTTCTTCCTGTAAATGTGTGACTGATGTTTGCACAAAGATACTTGTTCCTGAGGTTTTTTTATGTTTGTAGCCAATGAGGGAATTTAGCATATTTTGTTTATTTTCTTTTAAATTTTGTCTTTGGTTGTGTAGCCTAAAGTAATTACCCAGGCTTTTATCCATCCTGTTGCTCAAGCTTACCTCCTTACAGTTTTATACTTTGGATTTTTTCTTTGTCCCTTCTGCCACTCTTCCTTTGACAGCATGCTTCACATTATTCCCTGAAAGGCTAAATCAGATAGTAACACTCTTCATAATTAGACCATTCAGATCAGACTCAATATAAATAGTGATAAAACTTGATAAGAAGAATAATTTGTGCTCCCTCTTAGTCTTACATGAAAAATGGGCATATATTCTGTTTTACATGGTTCTGTCTTTGGTAAAAGGTTTCAATGATCACCCATGTAGCAGTGAAAATTTCCTTTTCTTTAGCTATCAGGACAGTAGATACACAGGCTTCCTCCTGTCTAGAATATTTTGAGTTAGAAAGCACTTTGTTAGAAGAAAGGTTGTATTTCATATTAAAAATGTGAATACATTATCAAAATACTGTAAATCTCAACAAGCCTGTTACTGTGAAGTTGTTTCTATGATAACAATTTGAAAAATTGCTTTTACATTATAAATTTGAAAATTTGTATTTTATATTACAGATTTCAAAATCTTATTTTCATTTCTTTTTACATGCACCTAAATTTCTTATGTCTCCGTGGAAATTTTTCATATCTTATGCACAAATGAAGTTTGTGTATGACTGTGAAGATTTAGTCATGTTAAATTTAGAAGTGCTGATGTAATTTAACAAGCTCTTCAGAAAATTCAGACCTGAAAATTAATCATTATTTTTGTGACTTGACCTGAGATAGGGATATGTCTTTAATTTTTTTTAACCTATTATAATTTGTTTTGCATTTCTCAGGAATTGTATTTAAAACCAAACACAGTCTTCATTAATAATAGTCTTTTGCAGTCATTTATGAGGTTTTGTTTTCTTTATTTCTTATATGAAGTATTTGATTTTTTTTCTCCCTGGTATTTTAGTACCAAATCTACCAGTCTGACTTACTGTTTATGTTTCCTTTAGCAAGCCACTTCAGCTACAGAGCTGAGTTTTATTAGTGAAAAACTTCTGTAACAGAAAATACCGTGGTTACACTTGTATTGTGGTGTTTAAGGGTCGACTGAAAAATGATTGCAATGCAGAGACGGAAAAACAGAGGACACAGAAAAAGTATTTTCACATATGAAAAATAGAACTACTTTGCCCTTCTCTGTTAAAATCTAAAAGTGCATATATAAAGTGTGTATCAGTGCACTTCCCCCCCCAAATGCCTTCACAGTCTGCTTCTTTCACTTGGGTGCTGTGTGTGTACTATTTAGTGTTGGCCCGCAAACTCTGTTTCCTGACATTTATGATTTGTGACCTTTTAATTTCTATCTTATGAAATTTTTGTCCTGCATGAATGAAGCAACGTGGTCTATGGTCTGCCTGAAAGGGCCACAGGTTAAAGCTGACCTCAAGCAAAGACTGGGGAGTCCTCTCATCTTTGCTACTTAATCTTGCAGACCTGTGTTCTCTGGTTATACTGCACCAGATAATGGTATGTTTTTCACTTACTGCATGGATTGGTTTTGAATCCTGAGAGCAAATAGAATACCCAGCTTGTACACTGTGCTTTACGTCTGTCAGTTTGGAAGCACTATAAAAATGAGGTCAGTTTTATTATTCTCACTTCCAGATGGGAAATTGAGGCAAAGGAGAAGGAAAGTGACTTGCCCAATGTAATAATGGTGGACTGTGTCAGGCATTATCCTTTCTGAAGCCTACAGTAAAATAAATTGGCTGACGGCTTTCAGATTTCTCTCAATGCTGTTCAGAGGTAGTATTTAGATCTGGAACTTGGTGCAAGGACAAATACAGAAGATCATCTGAATCCGTTTTGCTAAGTGGTTTAGTTAAACCGTGATAAAGCTGTGTGTGAATGTTCTTATTCAGAAAGAGAGTGGCCTGAAGTACTTTGCTTGGTTCCTTTTATGTGTACAGTAGCATTCTCCCATCTCTCAGCATTGTTCATTCACATGACTAAAAGAGACTGCTGATGGACCCAGATCACTTCATTTCTGCCCCCCAGTATGCTTACCTTGGATCTCTCAGTTGTGTTAGAGCTTGACAGAGATCCCCTTTCCACTTGAGCATGTTATGTTGCTCAAATCATCCATGCATTTTTAAAAATAGCATTTATTCAAGGGGTATGGAATTGTGTATTTATATAAGAGTGTGAGTTTAAACCAGTGTTTTGGCTGAAAGAGAAACAGAGCATCCCCTGGGCTAGGTACTTCGGTGACTTGTGCAAAGGTAGCCTTGATCTTCAACTTTTGTGTATGTGAAGTAATGGAAAATTATTAGAGACAGGAATTACTCGGCGTAATGTTATACCAGGAAGTGAATGTTTGTAGTATCAGGGCTTCAGTCTGTAAAACATTAAATAAATGTACTGTGATATATAAGTATTTTTCAGTAGTTGTTATTCCCAATTGACTCATGCTGCTCAAGTGTCCTGTAAACAGCTCTGAATGGAGTGAAAGTTGGTAAACAATGAGCTTGAGGCATCTTGCTGTAGAGGTTAAGGTGCTTCTCCTACCAGCTCTGTCCTGACGGCTTTCACCCAAAGCCACTGCCACTAGAGCTGAGTGGCATAGGGAAGTTTAAGCTCGTTGCTCAGTGACTTCTGTTCATGTCCTGGCGAAAACTGGGGCACATTTCTCCTTCCTCAGTTCTTTACTAGGACAGTAAATGCTGAGAAAGTGAAGGTGTCAAAACACGAGGTGGTGGCAATGTTGTACGTGCCATAGCCTTTTTCCCAGTGAATGTGAGACGGAGCTCTATAACCCAGTATTTCCCTTTACAGAATGGAAAGGTATGTTGTGTGAGTACGTGTACAGCTCAAGCAGAGCTGTACCATAAGGAGATCTAGAGGAAAAATTTTGGAGAAGAAAGGACCAGCTGAAAAAATTTTTCAAGGAGCTTTCTTTTCCTGGCAGTGGGCAGCACATAAAAAAAAAGCTGGGTGGAAAGAGCCTTTTCTAGTATGAGCTTTTGGTCAGAAATGGTAACCGGGATTTGCAAGTGTAGGTAAGTAGCTGACATCTAGCAGGCACTTAAGTTTCCCAACTGATTATTGAAATTAATCATCTTGTGTAATTGTTTTAATTCAGGCCTCTGCACAGTAGAGTTTTTTCCCACCCTGTTTCGCATGCCTAAAGAAAAATATATTACAGCCTGTCATAACTTCAAATAATTTCATCTGTAATTCAGAGATGCGATCATAAAATAATACAACCTAGATTTTGCCCCACGATGAAGTGTGGTCCATACAGTGACTTTTGGTCATTCAGGTGGAATAGTTCTTTAGTTGTCCCTCCCTTATTTTATTATGCAAATGTATTTATACTTTTAAAGTGGGGAACATTATTGTTTCTAGAATAAATTGTTGCTAGAATAAATTAAACATGAATAAATAATCTTAAAAATACTTTTATATTTGGAGAAAGAATAGCAGTACCATTTATGTGGGCACTGCATCATGGAACAGCTACTTAATTTCAGGAAGCAGTCTAATGAATATGAACACTTTGGAAATTAGTTGCCCATTTCATTAATTGTTTATTTGCGAATGAAAAGAGCTACTCAAGCAAAGATACTGTTTGGTTTCTGGAAATTGCTCCACCAAACTATCTCCAGATGTTGGGGGAGGTGGGGAAGGAAGAAACTTCATCCACATTTTAATATGTGAAACTTTTGTAGCATGCTCACAATTCATGATCTGTGTTTGGATGCTGTTTTTGCTTTGTCTCCTGTGTGCTAGGTCTTCTCTTTTCCCAGTTTTTGTCCAACAAAACAAAGTTTGTAGCAAAGAGTCTAGAGCAGTATCTTCTGCTGAAGTGTGAAGTGTCCAGCTGAAGAAAAGTTGCATTTTCAGTTTAAATAATACGAAGTTCGCATTTTTTTCTTTTCAGAACTAGGTGGAAAACCATTTACATGTTATAAATTATTATGTTGTAGGATAAATCATAAATGTTTGACGAGAAAGGACAGGTATTAAAATTATGAAAAGTAATGAATTTCAGTAAAATTCTCAGTAGTAAATGTGTTTCTGGAGTGCTAGCTTGCTTTAAGATGCTCTCTTTCTAACTTGTTATACAAATAACTGCATTCTTACAAACAGTAGATGTCTTTCTGAATCTGTATAGGATATCAGACAAGTCTGTGTTTTGTTTTCAATTTTTTCTCTCTTTTTTCTTTCCCTTTTTAAAGCTGAAGTTTTATGGACTGTGTACTTAGATTTTTGCCATTATTTGTTTGCTCTTTTAGCTGAGCAATATCTCACTCCTTATACACTTTACTCTTCCCAAAAGAAGGAATAAAGTCCCTATCCATTTTTGCTAAGAAATATTAGAGAAACTAATTTCTGACTGATAACCAGCCAAAAACAACACAGGGTTTGTGTTCAGGGTTGAATTGTACATGTCTGTTAAAAAAGGCAACTGTGCCGCAGTTCGCTTTACAGTTATTTTCCAGATTATTCAAAATACTTAAGCATTAGAAGAATCTGTCTAGTCCCACAGGAAAAACTGTCCAATAAGCCTCTCCCTTCATCTAAGGGTCATAGAGGAAACTCTGGCTAGACATTTTGGTGACTAATTTAAAATATCTGGCAAGACAATTGATAGCACCCTTCCTTTGTGTTGTGACAAATATATTTCGACTGCAGTTTATTAACATAATCCAACACAACCACAGACATATTGTATGTATTATAGCATAGAATTAGAAACATTTTTTGCACATCACAGTCTTTACTCTCTCTCTTTTTTGACAAGGATCTGGATAATTGCCTCAACAAATGAACTGCTGTGTTCAGTCTGTTTCTATAATTTCATAAATTGTTTTCCATGCTAAAACTAAGCAAGCTTTTACTGAGTAAGTATAAAGAACCACAGTGTAATTACAGGAGCAGTATTATTAAAAAGTGTGACAGAAATGGCAGTTTAACTGACAGCTACTTTTTCTTTGCTTTATTACAACAAATTAAGTATCTCATGGATTGCCAGTTAGTGAGCAACAGTGTCTTCTGCCTGCCTCTCTGTCTCTCTCACTCTCATGCACACATGCATGCATGCACACACGTATCTCAGAGCTGAGACTTATCATAGAAGATTACTGCATAAGCTGGATCGTAAATTACCAGCTGAGGTTCCTAATGCTCCAGGAAATTTTATTTCAAATTAAAAATAAGGGGTTTTGTCTCACACTTAGATAAGTTGAATATTTAGCTCTTGTGTCTCTCCCTTTGTCTGAATATATCGGTTCCCTTTATTGATAAAGGGAATTAGAATTATTCCCATTACTTGCATGGAAAAAGTGAGACACAAGAAGTGATTAACTTTCCCAAGACTCAGAACCCAGTGAATGACCAGGCTAAGAATGAAGCCTAAATTTGCGGTCTTAATCATTGAACCACACTGCCTGCAATCAATATGGCCTTGATCCAGAGCCCACTGAAATCAATGAAAAGAAAGTTTTTGACCAGGTCCTGTATGTAATGTAAAGTCCTTGCTTTAGCTTTTTATTTTCCTCCTAATGATGTGGTTATTAAAGTGCAGCTTTTCCATACAGTACTTTTGTAGAGAGTAATTGAAATCAATTAGTGACACTGATACAATTTGAATGAGGAGTAGGGGCTAACTTCCCCAGTTCTAAGGCTCCTGTCCTTTTCACTTGTTTTCAGTTGGACACCTTTTTATATAAGAAATGTTCACATATTCCAAATCCATTCATTGTCTTTAAAAATGTGTATACTTAAGTATCTGGACTGCTCTTTATGTTTTCCAGGGCTCTGTATTCAAACCTTTCCTTTTACTAATCCTAAAATCAGCAGATCTGCAAAGGGGTGTTCTCCAAATATTCCACAAATATCAGATTTGAATCAGGTTTAATACTAAATAGGTTGTCATTACTTTTAAGTTATATGTGTCTAGTCAATCAGATGTAAATGTTAAATTCCTGGCTAGTATGAACAACAGTAAGTGAAAGGCTAGCATATATCATATATCATTGGGTTTGTAAACTGTGTGCAGGCTGGAGCTGTGTGGATTGTGAAGTTAACTTTACCAAAGAACACTTTACTAAAGGGTTTTGTGAAAATACTTGGCTATAAACATGATTTAAAAATTCTTTTTAGTGATCTCAAATTTTTTGACATAGTTTAAATTGTGAAGACTGGCAAATGTCATTATTTCATTATTTTTAAGATCCTTTTTTACTGTCTGTGGTGTGACATGTCCCTAGTTTTTTATTAGATTAATAAAATTGCTGCAAAAAAGAATGGGATTGTCATGAAACATAAAAGGCCATTCCATTTATGTTTTGTAGTTGTTAAAAGCATCTGAGAACCAGGAAAAATGAGAACAAGTAACTGCAGTACTTAATGAACTGAACCATGGTGACTGTATTTAGTTAATCACTTCACAAAAACTGACTGTATGAAAATTTGCCTTGATTCATGTCCCGGTCAGATGTGATCTTTAGAGATCTATTTGCCTAACAGCTCAGGATCTGCCTACAGATCTGTGAAAACCTAAACTGTATGCGATATTGCTTGGCTCAGTAGCATTGGTGTGTATTGGCTGCAATACTAAGGAAAGAGCTTAACCAGGTGTTGCTACCAAGGAGCCTCCTGGTGAAATATTTCTTAAACAAACCTTTTGGAAAACGACGTTTAAAACTTATATAAACATCTCCTATGAAAGCCTGTAAATCTCTCTGTTTTATAGTATGCCATTTTGAATCTGATTTCAGTATGTCTGATCCTTCAGTTATATTTACCTTTTTTGCACAGTACTCAGAAATACATCTGAATACTCTCAGGTCTTGTTGATGTCTGGCAAAGAACCTGTACAATGTCGTGTACTCAGGTAATTTATTTTACCATTCTTCTTAGACAAAGTTTGGGGGATTCTGAGTTCTTAGATGTCCAGTAATTTTTAGTTCCAGGCTTGGTGTGAACAGAGATATTTATTTTTTTCCAGAGCTCTCATAAGATTGAAAATAAAAATTTGAAATATCTGTATCAGGCAGACAGTTGAGTAAACAGCAGCATTGGTGAAACCAGATCTCCTACAGCTTTATCCTTAGCGTTGAAAATTATTACAGATCTCTAATCTTCCCACAAACTTCCCCTCCAGCCCACCTTCTGCAGCACTCTTGTAATCCAGAGCTACCTTCGCTTGGTTTAATAAGAGGTGTGGTGTGACTAGGCAGGAGCTGCTGATTGACCAGCTGGCTGCTACCTCTTCACTATTAAGTAAGTGTAATGGAATGCCCTGGCTGTAAGTACCTGGCAGGCCAAAACAAAAGGTTTTTGGGACTGCATGCAGCTTCTGGGTCATGCTTTGTGCAACCGTATTATAAGAATTCAGTATCTTTGCAAAGTCTGCCTTTCTGCCAAAGCTGGTGGAAGTAGATTCATGGATTCACAAGTTGTGGAAGGGTAAAAAGATAGACACATAGACTCTGGAATTGCATAACTATTGTTTCCTGTGGAGACATAATCAGATAGGTTGGCAACATTTATTTTTTTTTAAATCGTATTCATTAGTCTTATAAGTTACTTGATTTATACAAATACTTTCCACTTTTTGTCATACCCTGGACACAAGTGGGAGTGAGAGTATGGCTTTGTCTGACTTTCTTCCATCTGGACATTACAGCTAAGGGGTCTTCGAACTTAATCTAATGGGTCGTGGAGTATATTTGCCCCATTTGCTCCCCATGCTGACAGGTTTCATGCACGTGGAGTTTTGAGGAGTGTTTCTTATGCTGGTTCTTTGCTTGTTGAGAACTTACTGTTCTGTGAGAAGTGATTCCTCAGAGAGTTGCTCTCATGTTGCTCCATTTTTTACATCCATACTTCGTATTCCTGAAAAAGTCAGGAGACTTTTAGTAGTTAAAAGGAGTACTGTTTGATGAAGTTAAGATGAAGAATGAAAGCAAGACACTTCTGGCCTATATATAATTTTTTCTTAAATTATAGGTATATTTTTGCCCTTGCAGGTTACATGTCTTTTTTGAAAATTGTCCATCAGTTATAAGGATAAATTCTGAGTTAGACTCTGCTAGTTCAGAACTGCATAGGTGAACTTCAAGAACATTGCAGGTACTTTACAAATTAGTCTGAATTAAGTGGAGCTCCTGATGTTTTACTATAACTGCTAACCATCCAGGTAACACATGTACATTGAGGACACTGGTAAAAGCCATTGAAAGGGATGTGTGTGTGTGTTGGGGGTATTGACTCTAGAAATCATTAAAGTGAATTTCAAACTTCCTCTTTTGGTGATGAATGTCTGTCTGCATTTCAACAGGATGGATGCACATGATGCGCAATGGCATGTTTTCACATGTGAGCTTTGCAGGGCTGTAGCAAACCAATCAGTTTGCTATTGTGCCCACTACTCTCAAAAATGTTGTACTTACTCCTTGACATACTGGATTTTAAATACTTTTAAATTTGAAAGGCCAGTAGTTCTGTCCTTTTCCTCTAACATATTTTTCACTTTTTCTTGTTTGCATCTTTGCCCCTAGTTCTTTTGGTTTATTCTTCTCTCTCTCCCGCCCGCCGCCTTCTGCCTTTGTTCCTTCTCTCCCCTATCTTCTTTCTCTACATCTGACCCAGTGCTCTCCTTCATCCTTTCCTTCCTTCACTACTACCTGTCAGGTGTTCTGCTTCTCTCCACATGTTTTTACTCCCTTGAAGTTTTACAAGGGACTGGGATAGCTTTGCAACTTCTCCGTGTACTGACTAAACACTTGGAAAGTCATCACTTTCTCATAAGCAGTGATTTCCCAAAGCATGTCAAGTATTTAAGATTTAGGAAAAGGAACAACCTGGCATAGGCCCAAACTCTCATTTGACTTCAAAAACTGTGCCTGACCAAAACCCCCAGAAAGCATCAGAAAAATCACAGAAGTGGCAATTTTATTTTGGGAGAATTATGTAGAAGGTCTGTTCTTCTCATCTGCTGGGATTCCCTTCAACAGTATTGAATTTGGATGCTGACACTAATGGGGAATTTACAGAGCTACTGGAGTTATATGTTTCTTTTAGTAGCATTTAGTACTATTACTGTCTAATAACTATTAGATACTGTCCTACTCAATAATTAGGTGAGTGAGATGCCTTCTAAGTTATCAGTTTTGCCAGTTTCCTAGGAAGCATCTGCTTTTCATCTTTGTAGTCCTTATTGAATGGGGCCATTGTTTCAGAAAAGGGAATAAATTTTTAAATGAGGTGAAGAATATTACCATATATGCTTACAACTGAAAGGTGTATTTTAAACTGCTATACCAACAGGCTTGAATGATAATTTGGAATATGAATGTATGGATACCTGCCAATAATGGCCTCCAAAGGTTTCAAAGCAATGGTTATACAGATGAGACCTCCCTTCTGCTATTTAGTCAAAAACGTTTCTGAACTTGCTTGTTTACCCCACCTCTGTCATACATACCCTCCAATGTGGCAATGTTTCTCCAGTTCCTCAGCCCTGGTCTCAGTTGCCCTTCTTTCCAAGTCTAGCAGTTGTTACTAGTGCCTGCCACCACATCTGAGTTTTTTTTTAGTCAGCCCAAATCCCAGCACTGTCATTTCTCCTAAGTAGGAGGAAACAGCTTTCAAGCAAGGCCTCTGCTGTCCCTCCCTGTCTAATGAGCTCCTCCTTCCCTCCAAAGCCTGCCTCCTGGGAACCATCCGCGCTCTTTGCTCCCTCATCTTGCCTTTCTGCTCCCTGCTCAAAGATGTCCCCACCTCACACCCTGCTTCATGTCACCAGCCCTAGGGCTACCTGGCTGTGACCAGCCTGCCCTGCTTGCCTGGGAAGGGTGGGAACAGCTCTGGGCAGGCTGCTAGGAGGTGTATGGTGCGCTGCCTGGGGACAGAGGCATTTAAGGAAGAGAAAACACCTTTCATGTAGCCAGAGAGGATGCCTTTGCCTGCACTGTAGCCCATGGTCCCCCTCACCTCATGTTCCCCTGCCTGCTGGCACAAGGTACATCTCAGGCTTTCTCAAGACATCAGAAAAGAGCAGAACTTGTTTGGAGCGGGGAAAATAAGAAAAGAGTGGAAGAACAGCACAGGCAGCAACAGTCTAGATGTAGCTTTTTGGACTTCTCCCCCCACATACATGGCTGCTCTCCTGCTGTCTCCTAATTTGAGAATTTCTGCTTTATAGAGTTAATTCTCAGGCTCTCTTCCTGAGCTGTTAATTGTGGTTGAAAGGTAGGGGAACTGAGGAGGAGAAGGTACATTAAGTCACTCAGGAAGTCAGTGGAACGGGACTAGAAACAACATCTTCATACAGTCATGTGAGGGCCTGTTCCTCGTCTTCAGGTTTGGCTTCAGAAATGCCTTTGTTTTTCTAGTCGCTGCAATCAGTAGGTGAAATTTTAACCGAGAATAAGTGGAGGCTCCCAGTTTCTGTTTTGAGGACAGAACCTTGTCTTCCCTGCTAGACTGAATTTTTTGTGCCATGTGTCACTGGGGCATCTCACGGTACAAGACAACCCCTCGGTCCTGTGCTGCTGGGAGATTCCTGGCCTGCTTTTATACAAACTTACTCAAGTGCTAGAAGCAATGTGGTCAAATGTGCGTGGAGCGCTGCTTGGGTTCATTTGTTTTGCGAAGCTGTGCAGAAAAGTTTTAGGAATTTCTGCATGGCATTCATTCCACTGTGCAATATGGACATCACTAGCCCCCTTCCTGCTGCAGGCTGAGTCAGGCAATGAATCAGTGTTTTTATTTCTGAGAAGTATACTAACACCATGCTGAAGGCCACTGCCATCTTCTTGTGTAGTTTGGTCTTTGCTTAGGAAAACTGGGAGTATTTTCTGTACTTGGCTTTTCACACTTAAAAATGGCGCTGATTATATATTTTAAAAAAGAGATTGGAGGGGAAAAGGTATTAAATATCATTAATTTATAACTTCTTGATAACTGAACAAAGCAAGTTCTTTGTTACAAAGATGGGAAAAAGTAGGTCTAACTTAAGCCGGTAGGTCCTTTGTGACAATGTACTTCACTAATCACTGCTTACGTACAGTCTAGCATTGAAAAAAGGCTAAAACTCAGAAGTGCTTTTTCCTTCTGTTTTATGTGTTTTTTTTCAATTTGAAAGGGATTTACATTTATTTAAAGACATTTTTTCTAAATTTTGCTTTGAATACAAATCATGTCATACAGCTTTGCCAAAATAAACTTGGCAGCTTACATTTTCTTTCCTTTTTTTTGAGTGTTGGCATGTAATGAATATTAATGGAGCATCACTTCCTGGTTTATGGCATGATACTTTCTTCATGTAAATACTGCTTTTTGAAATACCAAAAGCCAGTGCGCAGTTCAAAGTCTTCAATTCAATTTAGATGAATTGATAAAGACTGTCCATTTTCTATTTCGTGAGCTTGAATGTGTTTGTTTCCTGATGAATTTTTTTTTTTTCTTTTTAGAAAGGTAAGAAAAAGTAATTCCAGGAGTTTGACTCCCTTCTTAGCTACTGAGTACATCTTGTTCCTCTGTGTCTGCATTTAAACTCCTGAAGTTAAACTCCTCTTCTTTTTGAGGATTTCACAGCAGCAAGCACATTGTCGGCAATCAAATAATAATAGGGTGAAGTGAATCAGTCTGGATAAAGTCGAATTGACCTGAATTTGATCCTTAACTCAAACTAACCACAACTATTCTGGGGTTTGAAAATTTTTTGGTTTTAGAAATTACTATCACACACCTCTGCACCATCTGGCTTTTCCTAGGAGTAGAAACAGACTTATCAACATACTGTAACAGAGTCTGTTTTTGTGGTGTGTCTGGCAGAGTTGTTACCCGAAAACTCTGGAAATCTCACCAGAAAGGTGGCTTTTATGCAATTTCCAGACCAGTTTTCACACCAAAGAGGATTACGTGGTAAGCAGAGTGGAGAAAGAGTCTGTGCTTGTGGTTGCATCTTGGTTTTACCAATCACTAATTTGTGCTAGGCTAAATGATGCTTTTAATTATGACGTGGTGGAAGTCTCACAAAAATGAGAGAAAAGTCTCCCATTTGTCTCATCATGACTTGAACTTTTCATCATGGAAATCCGCTGGTTGTAATGAGGTGACACATGAGTTTCTTGGAGCTGAATTTAGTCGTCTCTGTATGTGTATGCTTATTTTATGCTAGTGTCATCCATCACGTAGACCCTGAGGTCTAGACGGAGGAACCCATTCCATCTGGCATGTGCCTTTGTCCCACAGGAGAAAAAAGTTGCAATTAAGGGCTGAGTGTGCTGATTTAACTCTTCCTGCACACAGACAGGCATTTACTGTACAGCTGCTGATGACATGCACGTATGTGGAGGTAGATGAAAGCAGGGGCTTCAGGGAATGGCATTTGAGATGGTGAGGGTGGCAGAAAGAACCTGTCTGGGAGCTCTCATCAGAGCTGCTGCTGAATTTGTCTAGGGAGGAAGGACATTGAGGAGCAGCTATAGCAACGTCTGTGAATAAGGAGTACCATTGATACCTGCTATGGTTACCAAAGGTTTAAGTGTCCCTGTGCAGTCCTCCTGCTGTATGAGCATCAAAATGTAAACTAAGAGCGGAATTTGATCCCATCTGTTAGATAGTTAGGCTGATAGCTTTGCACTTCACTCTCTTGGACTGATACAGTTGAAGTATGCTAGAAAGCAGATATAATTTAGAAACTGCATCCCGATATAATAATCCTCTCAATTTTATAACTTGGGGGAAGGGAGATTGTTACTGACAGACTTTCAGGTTGCTACATTAGGCTCTTTTTCATAAAGCTGTTAAAAAACCTATGACAAGCTCATTCTGCCTTCAGTGAAACAGGACAACACTCCTATTGGTTGCGATGGGAAGAGGCTCTGGGCCAGTGTTCGGCACACACCGAGCCATTTCACTTTCTACCAGCCTGGTCTGCTTTTTCCACAGATGTGCACAATGTATGTATTTACTGCAAAGCATTTATATATTAAATGGTGACCAAGTAAGTTTTGGCCTGTAATAAACTGCTGGGTGCTATGGCAGGAATAAATACAGGGCTTAGCATGAGCACAGCATGTGCACATAGGTGTACATGCTGGATTAGAGCCTGCAGACCAGTCTTTGCATAGGGAGTGAGACCATTCCTGTTTGCAGAGCCCATGCTTAGCACTTTATGTACTGAGTAGCAGCAGGATTACTGTAGCTAATGCTAGACTTAGTGTCATCTAACACCAGTTTGGCAGAAGGCAAAATGAAAGAAATTTTAAGCATACGTGGAATATTGTATTCCTCTAGATAAAGTTGGGAGAGACCTTATAAAAGAAGCTGGGAATGCACTAAACACATTCAGTTGACTTCTTTGTCTATGAGGTTGTGTGTTGCTTGATTTTTAAAGATGCTGAACACTGGCAAATCAAAATGGACAGTCAGGACCTGATAAATGCAAGGTACAAATGGGCATTGTGTTTATTCCTGGTATCAAAATAATCTAGAAGATAAACAGGTTCAAATACAATGCATGCTGCCGAGTGGCAAAAGTTGCTGTTATTTTAATGCAACATATTAGAATATATTCTTCTGGATGGGGTGGCCTGATTGCTCCTGGGACATCTGTATAGCTGTTGTCATCCCCTGCTGAATACATGCGTCTAAATGGATTAATTTTATTTAGTAAAATAGCTTATTTTCTTAAAAAAAAAAAAAAAAAAAAAAGAAATTGTTCCCCATTAGTTGGTGTGCTTTTCCTGCACTTTCCGCAGAATTCTGAAAGTTTGAGTATGCTGGGAGTATGACTGTCCTTATTCCAGCTCTGAGATACAAGAGCAGGTTGTTGCAGCAAAGCCGTAACTACCATTGCCTAATCTGTCTTAGATCTGTAGATAAACAAGACTTCAGAGTCCAGAGGTAATATTTATGCATTTCGAGGTATAAATTCACCTAGCAGCATGAGGGAAGTGGATAGTGTCAACGTCAGACCGGTGACCGCTCCTGTCACTGAATAAAACCAAAAGCAATGGAAAATCTAAACAAAACAAAATTGTGTTATTAGACTGCTGGTTTCCCTTGGGTGCAGTCTAGCATCTGAGTTCTCCTTGACTGGTTTTAAATAAATACATGTAGATGAAGATAGGCTATTATAAGATAAGAGATTAGGAGGAAAACTAATTCTGTATTTAAATGTGAGAGTTTCTGTTTGTCTATATGAACATGCTTTCCTAATGAATCACCTGTTGTCTTCCCACCCCCTGCCTTAAATGAAAAACCAGAATAGGGCATATTGATCTTTCAAAAACAATTTGGTAGTCATTTGGCCCAATTCAGCTACAATTACTGTGAACTGTGCAAGACAATAGTACTAATTTCATAAGGTCAGAAGCAACAACTATGCAAAACAGTAGTACTAAATTCATAAGATCAGAAGCAAGAAATACAGCATCTCTTGACTACCTGCTTTAAATTTGTTGCTCAGGGGCAAGTCGCTGTGACAGAAACTGTGGTAACGGGCTGCCTACAGTCCACCGCAAATGTATAAACAGCTAACAATTTGATTACGTGGAGGTCTTAATCTGAGGACATTGTACAAATGAATACACATTGTGTAAAACTCTAGAAATAATAGCTGCACTGAACATTTCTTACCTAACATAGCAATAAATATGCAGGTATAGGACAGAAGGCAATGATATTTACAGGACTGGTGACACATGTAAAAAGCAACGCTACTGCGCGGTGAGCTTCCTACACTTTGTTGGTCTTCTCCCCGGTATTGTGCTTAAAAATTATTTTCTTCTTGCTTACTGCTTCTTATATTTTAAACAGATACAGAATTTTCACACAGCCATCAGTTAAACAAATAAACAGCAAAGAAAGAAACTGTTTCTGTTCTCCCTCCAACACTGCCTCCCCTCTGCCTTCCTCCCTCACTGATGCCACTCACTGAAGAGCACCTGCTCAGGGTCATTCTGGTGCAGCGACTGTGATAGACATGATTGATTATGTCTAAATTCTTGGGTAGACATGAAGGAGTGACAGTGGGAACATCGCTGTCATCTCAGCAAGCACAGTACTCAGCTGGACTCTACAGGTTTTGAAGTACTTCCACATCCCTCAGTTTAGGCTTATCCATTCTTCCTTGAAGCAGAGATTATTTTATAAAGTCAGCATCTCGAACAGGGTTTGAGGCATACATTGCAAGTCACTGGATTCCTTTACTTTTAGGTTTTGAATTAACATTAATTGCTTATAAAAGTAACACATGCATTCAGCATGGAGGTGTACAGCCAACATAAAATCTATTCTAGCTTTACTGTCAGCAGTTTACATTATGTTGTCTTGGGTCACACTGAGGACTATCTCCTTAAACCGCAGCCACCTGGGTTCTGATTAGTTTTCTTTATTTTCTGCCCATGCGTGATCAAATGTTACATGTAAAGTTATAAAAATAAGGAGTAATAAGGAAGAAGAAAGTTACTTAACATCAAGGTCCACAGAACCTGTGCATGTATTGAAGGACCTGTATGCTTTCCAAAATTGAGTCCCAAATTGAAATGGGCACTAAAAATTGGGAAGTGTCAAGAAATAAATAATGAGGGTCACTATCAATGATCTGGAATGCTTTTGTTAGATAAAGCCTTTATACCCAATTGTCCCACATACAGTCTTTTTATACCCATTTAGTACAACTGATTTTAGTATAATGATTTTTTTATTAAAAATTGTTAAAAATAAGCATTGTTCACTTTTATTCACAATACATAAAAGGGAGCAGTTTCTTTTTCAGGTTGATTGGAATTCCTTTTTCTGTGAATCCTTGGGAATTAAATGAAAGTGGTAACTCAGGAAGAGGAAAGCAGCCCCGTTGCTGCATACTCATTGCAAAGATACTGTTTCTCCCATTTAGAAATGTGACTAGATCTGGTGCCTTCTACCCAAAAAGAGTCTTAGTCTGGGATATATTTTCTCTTGTTTGTCCCCACACTGGTTCCGAGATCTAGAAATTCAGTGAAGTTTTAGCACAGCACATACGTTGGGACATCCAGACTCAGCTTCTGCATATCTCCTCTGCCCACCCTGAGACAGACAGAAACCATTGTGACAAGGTTGTTGCCTTAATTATGATGCACAGTGGTGAAGGTAATTTCAGAGGATGAGTTTGTGTTACCTCCCATACGCTTTCAACAGAGACTTGCTGACTAAGCACATCCCAAGTATTGCATCAGCCAGAGCCGTAAGTGATATAGCATTTATCTAATATTCTGTGAAAATGAAGTTTTTACACTTGCAGACCTGCTGGCACACATTTCTCACTCTCTTTCCTTCTAGCATTTTGTGGATTTCACTTTCTCATAGGAATGAGTAAGATACTTACCATGCATACACACGTTGAGTGCAGTGCCTTTTGTTAGTAACCCTAGTGTAGCACCCTTCCTCAGTCTGATGCTCACGTTGTACCAAACCCCCTAATTCTGAATGAGGAGTCTCTTCAAATTTAGTCAATACCGGGTTTCTTTTATTAAAAAAAAATGTAAAGAAGCGATTACACAGTCATTATCCACTCACTTTTTTATGAAAGAATAATTTTATTTCTAAAAGCAACCATCTCTGGAGAAAAGGGTTACATCTGTGAGAGAGCTAATGCCCAGCAATGAGGGAAATGAAAATTTTAAACTCACGTAAAATTTCAATGGTTCTAATAATGCCTCTATGGAAAGCACATTTCAAGGTCTTACAAGAGAGACCTTCCCCATCACTGTTTTTACAGTTTTCATTCGGCCATTGATTCCCCATTGGTGATTGCAAGTAATCATTGACACTGACTTACACTGTTTCCTTGTAATATCAACTTTTTCAGCTTGGAGAATGAAGCCTGGGGGTCTAGTGACTTTACCTGTGACTGTTTTGAGCTGTGAACATGCTATTCCCTAGTAAGAGAAACTTGTCAATGGTTCATGTTACTGTCCAACCAACATAACACACAAGAGCTGCTTAACAGAGTCAGGCAGATTTTGTTTCTACTAAGTTGGGTGTTGCAAACTGGTGAATATACAGCATTTGGCTCTAACAGATGCTAGGTAAGTGTAAACTGTGTTGACAAATCAGTTTTAAAATTAATTGCTAAATATATGGCTTGCTCTTCTGGCAGTTTTGAAGATGTGCCTGTTTACAGGAACTTCAGAAACAGGAATTCTGATATGATTTTTGTGTGTTGTACTTAGAGGACGCAATGATTTAATTATTTATTGAATTGTGTGAGAAGAATTTTTTCTATCTTTAAAGAGAAGAGTATGAATATGAGTATATGTAAATAGCGAGGATGCAAATATTTGCAGAATCAAGTGGTATGGTTGATAGGCATTAAAAAAAACAGTAGAGACCATGAAAGACCTGGAAATATGTATATTTTTTGCAGGCCTGTACTTGTCTTGTACTTTGTTCTTTTTTTAGTTAACATATAGCTCTGTCTTGTCCTTATTATATTAAAGATAACTATTGTCCCTATGTATGACAGTGGCAGCAGATCTTACTTTGGTGATTTCACACCCCCTTGGATTAAATTAAATTTGTCTTTGTGTACATTTCAAACATGTTCTGCCAGACACAACATGTCCTATGTTAGCTGAGTTGGACATTGTATGTTGTAAATCTATGCAATTGAAATAGTGCTTTCAAATATGTGTTATAATGATTTAATGAGACATAAATTTGAAGATCAAAACTATTTAAATTTGAAGGTTGTGCAGGGGAAGAGGCCTGGGAGAACAAAAATCTTTTTCTGAGCTCATACATGATACTGTAGGATGGAAGCTCCAGCTTTGTGCCAGTAGGAGCACATTTATTCTGTACATTGGGAAAAAAAAACAAACCACTTGAATAAAAAGAACAAGCTGATAAAGGTTGTGCTTCAGTTTATAAAAGCAAATAAATATATGTATATTATATTGTATTATGTATATTTGTGTTCTTGAGTATAGCTAAAGGACAACTTCCCATGAAATAATGCATTCCTTTAGAACTGCTGTGGATTTTCATAATTTTTTTAAACATTCCTATTGTAACCTACATCAAAAGGGCAGCTATCGTTCTTGTGTCTGACTATACATATGCATTATAAAAAAGTGAGTCTACTGTAATTACCAGTTTGCAGAGCGAATTCCTGCAGGGTTTGTACTCTCCCCATTAGTAAAAGAGATAATTTGAAATGTATTAAAATTTCACTGTACAACTGGGAGTTTTTGTTCACAGTAAATGTGGTAATGTTTCTTCATTGCTTGACTGTTTGTGTTTAAATTTAGGCAGTGTGCCCAACAGGGACAAAATTATAGGATAAAGCTATGTATAAAAGAAAATCCTTCTGAGAAAACCAATAACAATTTTTCTACCCTCCCCCCCCCCCCCCCCCAGTTATATATATAATCATGCTCCATTCTGGCCAAGGAAATACATTTTATCTATTTCACGCTTACTGGAATTCTTCTCTGTCATACATAAGCTGAAGGGATAGAGTATATACATCAGCCAACCTTTGTGCAAAAATTCCATGGCTTTGTTTTTGGGAAGTGTTGAAGAAGCAAAATTTAAATGATACATGAATAAAATAAATACATGTTTAGTGAACAACATTATCTAATTAAGAGAAAAATTTTCACCTGTTGACCCGGCATTTTGGGGGAAAGGGGAAAAAAAAAGGTTATGTGGTCTGCTTGTTTTTACTTGCTTACAGTATCAGTTTTGTGGCTGACAGAGAGTTGGCCACTGAAGGAACAGTGCAGGATTGCATCTCTAATTAATTCCAATAAGAAGTTATTGCTTTAGTGTATAACTTAAAAACATGGTACAGAGTGTTGATCTTGATGAGATAGAAAAGATTATTTTCTTTTTAGAAAGTATTCAAACTTTTCTAATAAATTTTAATTCATTGCACTTCTTTTGAGAACAATAAAATCTTTCACTATAACTTTTTCATGTAACTTCTATAGAACTCACATTTATATTCACTGGCTAAAATGCAGTACAGTGCAGTCTAAATCTGTGTATTTTTTTGGCCAAATTGAAAGCCCATCATTTAGAATCCAGAAAGCAGTAACATCTGAGAAGGTAAAGAAAAGCCTGAAAAGTGAAGTCTTCCTGAAGAGCAGAATAGACAATAAACAATGTGTTTGTGATATTTTTAAAGGAGAATTCCTGAATAAATGGACAGAAAGGCATAGCTATTCCAGGAGCCATGCTGCATTTTACTTCGTTTAAATCAGATTTTGCTTATTCTTTTGACTTACAGAAGAAGAAGGTGGAAAATAAAAAATCTGACTACTGATTTTGCCAACATAATTTTGTGTGGACATTTATGTTTTTCTTATAAGGTTCCTTATTTATCTGTTAAAGGTGATATTTTTCCACATGTACATGTTTTCACTTGTATTTTTTACTGGACAGGCTGTAACTGTTTGAGGCCAAATGAAACTAGTCTTGAGAACATGAGTTATTTATCTGATGACCTTTAAGGCTTTAAATGTTCTCATCATCTTCTGATTAATTTGTGTAGAAACAATACATGAAGAATAGATATTTGATTTAATAGATTTAAATAACTCTTTTGAACCACTTATAATCTATTGATAAAATCTTCTTTCGTGGATTACTGACCCAGTAGTCCATGTAACGTGACAAAAATATGTTGATTATTTCCTTCTGCATGCATGCTACATTCATAGGCTCAATGTCTTTTTTGAGATACCGCAGGAAAAATTTCCTTTTGGGGCATGCTTTATTTAGTTTTAAATTTTACATCACAAGTTTCAAATGTTGTTGGTTTACATACTTTTTTCTAAAAACATTTGCTGTAAGGAAATGGAAGTCTGTGAATAGCAAGGCTGATACCACAGCATGGGAATCTCAGTACACTTCACATAGTGGCCAGCAGAGATTCTCCCCCCCACCCCCCTACCCGCCGCAGAGTTGTCAGTAAGGTTTATAGAAAGAAAAATGGTTATACTTCTACTAGCAATGGCTAAATAATGTTTTTCGGTTTGTGGAATGTTTTTCTTTGTTCATATAAAAGCAATAATGTTGTGTGTAAGGGTGGTGTAGAAATAGTAAACCATTCAGTAAACCATTCAGTTGTTCAGTTCAGAAACAGAGAATGATTGGTCCAGGGTGGACAGGGCAGTAAAACCAGAGGAAGCAACTTGCCTCCTGTGCTCTCTGAAGGAGACCGTAGTTGTGCTTACTTGAGGTGAGGAGCTGGGTGGAGCTAGCAATGCTCATCTCTAGAAGAGTCATGGGGAGAGGAGGGTATGTGAGGCTGTTTTTGCAGGTGTGTCCATCCACGTTCTTGGGTACCTATCCAGCACTGGCTATTGTCTTGACAAAGTGCGTGGCTGAACTCCAGTGACTGACAGCGTTGGTTTCAAAACATGAATCTGGTTTCCATCTATAAGAACAATGCCTGCATTTGCTACCATGCTCTCAGACACAGGGAATCTCACTCTTAAATCAACCATGTGTTTTTCTTCAAATTTTAAGCAAAGAAGCACTTGTCAGTCTTAATTTTTTCAGTGCAAACAACTTTGCCTTTGATGCCTGGGAACCTTGGGCTAGTTTTGCATGCTGTAGAACCATAGGGTGATACTGTACCTGCAGTCTTGGTAGAATATCCTTTTGGCAGCACTGTGAGTTGAGTGTGTGGAATCAGGATGAACATGGCCTACAGAAAGTTCCTGGAAAATAACAAAGCTATTCTGTGTTATATTTGTTTTCTCTGGAAGAGTCTAGGTAGCATTGCTTGAGACAGGTTTCCACTTTTGGAAGTATCTAAAGTAGAATTGAAGAGTGACTCCTAACTTAAATGCAACATTACAAATGACATTTTATTCTTTTTCCTTCTTTTTTTATTCCCCATTCATTTACCAGCTCTTTCTCAAGAAGCGTTGAAAATGGTTTTCTAAAATGCTTAAAGGCTACGTTGTCCTTCTTCCAGGAAAAGCTGTTTTATCCTATTAAGAGCTTTCCCTCTTGTTAGCATCCCTGCCTTCATATTGTATTAGTAACTGTTTTCTTGAATGCCACAGAGAAATATACCAGTATTAGTACCTTTCAAATTGTATTACTGAAAATAAATACAAGTAAGAAACAATACTAATATAGTGTGATGTGAAATTGCTAAAACAATACTGCAATGCAGTGAACAACTCAGAAGATATTTGGGTATCTCTGAATGGGAGAGAGATCGGAAATCTCATTGCATTGCATGGATGTTTAAGATCATTGAAATGCAAGGTATATTCCGCATGGATGTTTAAGATCATTGAAGTGCAAGGTATATTCCCCCTTACTGTTTTTTTTTTTGGACAATGCATTATTAGGCTATAGGTATTTAAGTTAAAAATGGTCATTTATCAATTAAGGTTATTTTCCCTAGGTGATTCCTGTATTTAAAATTATTCCTTTAACAATGGCAAACCAACCTAAAGTTGTATAATTAAAAAAAAAACTGTTAAATTTTTTGTGCCAACAGAAGAAATAGTAATGTTTCATGCTTCTGCCTTACCTTCTGTCCTCATACTTCCCTGTGTTGTGTGAGCAGTTCATTAGTCTCATCTCTGAAAATGGTATGTCATATCATTACCCAGTTTTTACAGGTTGGTCAGTTAGAAATTGAGTGGTTAAGTAAGTGACTTAACCAGTGCCACACAGTGCATCTGTGGGAGTGGCAGACCCAGGATAAGAATCGAGGCATTCCTCTTTCTGTCCATTGTTTTGGCTGCAGAATTACCCATATAAAAATTGTAGGTGAGTTTAAAAATTGTCATGTTTGTACCAGAATTACATGATGGAGATATTAGGGCTGTCTGCAGAGACAGAAATACTTCTGCATGTGTACTCTTCCTTCTGTAGAAAGTATGGCAAGCACTTCCACCCCAATTTTCTTTCTTTCTTAGAAGTGAAAATATACTTTGGAAATTAGAAATCACTACACCTTTGCTACGTTATTCATCTGCTTTTATAATTTTATTGGAGATTTTTTTCCTCCTTTTTTTAAATGAGTTTCCTTGGGAAGGAATGTTTTCTCTTGAAATGAACTTTACAATCTCTTGCACTGTGATCTTTCTATAATCCAAATGAGTACAGGTTCAGCAATTAAACATTCTGAAGCACAGAGAGAAGCTATAGACAACTGCAAAGTGCATGAGAGAGTGGGGGGTGAACTGGACCATTCTTGTTCTTGAAAAACAAAATTGTCTTTTTTTTCATGCTCACAGGCTTAAATGATTAGTGAAATGTACCCAAGCTCTGACTTTTAGTGATTGCCTCATAACATTGTAGGTGCAATTATCTGCCAACAATGAATTATGAATGTATTTGGTGGCCCACAACATCTGTAGTTGTTTTTCTAAGTGTTGTCAAATCTGTGAGCAATTCAATAAGGACAGAAGTTTGTGGTCTCAAATATAAAAGGTTGTCCTAAAGTCTAGCTCAAAGTTGAACGACTGCAGATTTTTTACTGCCCACATCCGAGCTTTGGTTGTCTTCTCAGGTAGTATGGCTGTCTATAAATTACAAAAAATTCCTGTGCTGGTTTTGGCTGGGATAGAGTTAATTTTCTTCATAGTGGCTGGTATGGTGCTATGTTTTGGATTTGTGCTGAAAACAGTGTTGATAATACACCAACATTTTAGTTATTGCTGAGCAGTGCTTGCACAGCATCAAGGCCTTCTCTGTTTCTCACACTGCCCCCCCCACCAAGTTGACTGGGGTCACAGAGGTTAGGAGGGGACAAAGTCGGGACAGCTGACCCCAACTGACCAAAGGGATATCCCAGACCATATGACGTCATGCTCAGCATATAAAGCTGGGGGAAGAGGAAGGAAGGGTGGGACGTTGGGAGTGATGACGTTTTGTCTTCCCAAGTAACCATTACGCGTGATGGAGCCCTGCTTTCCTGGAGATGGCTGAACACCTGCCTGCCGATGGGAAGCAGTGAATGAATTCCTTGTTTTGTTTTGCTTGCATGGCGGCTTTTGCTCTACCTATTAAACTGTCTTTATCTCAACCCACAACTTTTCTCACTTTTACCCTTCCGATTCTCTCCCCCATCCCACTGGGGAGGAGTGAGCAAGCGGCTGTGTGGGGCTTAGTTGCTGGCTGGGGCTAAACCATGACAATTCCCTATAATACCAAGCTTACTATAGGCAGGTCACATTGTGCATTTCCTAAATGTCAGTATGGAAATGATCCTCCTTTTGGTGTTAATTTAAAACAAAGTCTGTTGTACTCCTGATTTGCCAGCTATTAAAAGTAGTATAATTTCATTGGGATCTTTTTGCCATTTACGCAGAAGAATTTATGCTGTGGTCTTTTAAAGCAATACTTAATTGACAAGAGAGAAAAAAATTTATTGGAATTCCTGAAGTAGTAAAGAGGAGAAGTGACAGATTTTCTAAGAGCTGTTTACAGATCATATATAATATGTGCTCTGAAAAAGAAAGAAACCCCCCCCGCCAACCTAAAACTGTAGTGTGGTACAATCCTGTGCTGAGCAATAGTGTCGATTTATATGGACAGATTTTATCTTCTTCACTTTATAACTGAGAAACAGTAAGAAAAACTTAACGGCAGAGAAGACTTTCCATTAAAAATATGCTGGAACACTTGCAGGACTTACCTGTTGTCTGCTGCTTTATATCTTTTCTTGTCATAAGTCAACATGCAGCAACAGAAGAGTGGATCTCTGTGTTTCTCATCAACCTCTTGCTCGTTAACTTTGAACGATTATTTTGATGTGCCATCATGTCTCAAGACCAACTACTGTTGGCTTTAAATTACTCTCCCAATGACAGTGTTACTTACTTTCAATAAAATATTAGTTCAAAATGAGGTATTGGGTATTTATAATACAGAATTAAAACTGTTTGACAGTGGAAAGAGAAGATTGTGTTTGACACATTGGGTTTGGGTTTTTCTTAAAGTTGAGAGATAAGCTGCAAAAAGTGCTTTTTGCTTTTAGTTTTCCAATATTTCCCATCATTTCACCCAGATATTTCATTTATTGACCTGCACCACCAGAAATTTTTATTGTTTTTAAAATCATAACAAAATAATTTATTCTGTCAATTAAATATGGAAAGTTCTTGCCCTTATTACTAAAATGCATAGAACGTGTGAATTGCCACATTATGCAAAA
This sequence comes from Aptenodytes forsteri, assembly GCF_000699145.1. NCBI lineage: Eukaryota > Metazoa > Chordata > Aves > Sphenisciformes > Spheniscidae > Aptenodytes > Aptenodytes forsteri. The sequence goes on along the minus strand of NW_008794774.1, from coordinate 5,427,062 downwards.
TCTAAATTTTAAGTATACATGTGTGTATATGCGTGTGTTTAAAAATCCTGGCATCCTTACTAACTAATACATTTGTGCAGAGTGCATACTCGCGCAGAGTCTTACTCATTTTAATGCAGCTGTAAGGAACTGCACTTATGCATGTTTGCTGGTTTGAAGTCTCACTAAAAAGATTTCACAAACACTGGACCAAATAATCTTCAAGCCTCATGCTACTGTGATTGGTAACAGTGGATTTAGATTGTGTGAACTCCGTAGGATAAATGTATGCTAGATGCTTTAGACAGGTAGATGGAACTTCCGTGCAAAGAGAGTGAGTATAGTTGACTCTGTCATGTATCATAGATGGCTTGATAGGATACATTTCTTAAATATGTTTTTTTACATGAGAAAGATGAGGCAAGGACATTACGACCAAGGCTCTGTTAAACTGCCCACTGTATAGAAGTCTGTAGCTGAAACTTCAGTAAGACAGTATTTAACCTCACAGGACTCTTGGAGCCTCATCACGCTACATTAAGAATTTTTGTTAGATTCACTATTAAAATTCAGGATGAAGGAAGTTGCAAAACTTATCTATCTCTCCAGAATGTTGCATCATTTTAAACTGCCTCCATCTTCTGTGGTCACTTGTAAGAACTCCAGAGGAGGAATCATATATCTTCTTTACATGTTCTCCTCCTTCTCCCACACTGTGATCCCTTTCATGATAGGTTATTGCTTCTTATCTCTTGGAAGCTCTGCAAAACAGCCAGACAGATTGATTTTCCATTACTGCTATAGGCTGTTCCTATTAATATGTGAATAATATTTACTTGTTAGATATAATTAAATCACCCAAACTATGTTAAATGAATATCCTTCGTCTGGGGCAAACCCACAGAAGTCAGGTCTAACATCTCTTAATGTTAGCCGTACAAACTTACGCATAGGTGTACTAGACCACATGCTTTAATACTAGGCAAAGTCCCCTTCTTTCTGCATTACACTCTAGAGGAAGAAGATCTCAAAGAGTGCAGCAAGATATTTCTGCATGTTTCAGTGTCAATTATAAAACCATTAATTTATTCTTGTATGTGTGTATTTTGTTCTTAAACCTTAATAGCATTGCTTTAGGATTTAAGGAATAATTTGTGTAAACTATTTAAAATTATTCTACTGAAATCCAGGCCATTTTTTCCACAGGTCCTCAAGGGCCACTGTAATTTGGTAGAAATGCAAGGAGCGTTATGTTAGGAACTCAGTGGAAGGGGTGTATAAAAGTGGCTGAGAACTCCTGCTATCTGCAGACCATTGATAGACCGTCAAACATAATGGCACTTCTCAAGAAGCTGTAGAAAACCATGTTTTGTTGCTTACTTAAGGGCCTTAACCTGCAAGTTGTCCTCTAAATGCAGTTGCCTATCAGCTGGTACAGGGGGAGCCTGTATCTGCTGATTTTACTGTTCCTCGCACTATGCAATGTCATTGGTTTCTTTTCCATTCCTTCTGTTTTCTTTCTGTCTTTCGTGGAGGAGTTTCTGAGGAAAACCTTCATCAGGAAAAATTTCTCTTTCTTTCCCTACAAAATAGTGTAGTGCACAAAGTCCCATGACATAAACTTTTTAGCAATATGTTGCAAAGGCAGAATTACAGTGGATGACTTCTGGAATGCCTAGCAGTACTCTTTCAGAAGCATTTTCTGGCAGAAGTTTAGCATTGCTACACCCTTGGATTTTTACACCTACTTTTTAACAGGTTTGAACAATGGCTACAATATTTAGCTGCTGCAAACTCACCCAGGATCTTTTTATTGCCCCTACTATCCACCCCACCTCTTTCAAATTAAGCAGTAACAGATGCCCAACCAGTTACACCAATCCATGCTGCTACCTACAAGCACACCAGCTACTGTAGTTTTATCCCTTTTGTATCTTAAAATCCTTCCTCTGGGGAATGGAGGGGCTGCGTTAAACCTTTGGATTCTTCGGTGAATCTACGCCACATTCATCTCCTGCTGCTGTTCTGGGTCATTCCTAAGCCTGTTGCACAAACTGTCAGTGACTTGTATGCCTAAGTTAAATGCTGTTGAAAACCAGTAGAAAGATACTGTTAATAATTCACATGCATATCCTTGCAAGGCTTAGTACGTATGTTGGTTGCGTTGTGAAGGTCTTTAAAGACAATGCTTTCTTCCGTGATAATGAATGTTAAGGTTCTATCTGTGTGTGTAGGAACACACTATTCCTGGCATCTTGAGTCTTCTCTCTGCCAAGTTATGCTGGTTTTATGTTGTATATTGTAGTGATCTGAGGCAGTTACAATGATTCTGGATTAACTGAGTAAAGTGAAAAATGAATCTTTGAAATAAAGACTAAATTCTACTTGATATTTTCAATAGCCTCCATCACTATAGAGTGCCTCACAATTTGTGTTGCATTTAGCCTGACAATAAGACTTTACTATCATTGTGTCTGGTTATTGTTTGGGGAATGTAGGCATCAGGCTAACAAAGTAATTTGCCCAAGATAATGCCAGAGTGTGAACTAGAATATGAATTTTTCCAGTCCAAAATGAGCATCTTGCAGCTTGAGGGGTTATCCTCATCACTTAGAAGTATGCATGGGATTCTCAGTGATGGGATGGAAAACGACTGAAACCAGATTACAACCTGGCATCAACACACCCTCTGCAGAAAAAGCAGCCAAGTAAGGCCAGGCTGAATATTTTGGCCATGCTGTTTATCTTTGGAGTTTCTCATGCCAATCCATATTACTTTATAAAAATGTATAGCTCTTTTTGAAGACTTTTCAGATTTAGTTATTTGAGGAACAAGCTGACATTTTCACATTTCTGAAAAGTTTGCATAAATGTTCCGGGGGGGGTATGTATAAAAGATAAAAATCTTACTAATTAGTAAGATTTCTTACTAACTAGTAAGATCTTTCAACACTTTACACCATCAAGACTGTCTTTAACTCAGGGAAGAGGAAAAGAAACATGAAACCTCTAAACTTTTTCCCCCCCATCTTATAATTTATAATGGCTAAATGGATCATTTTTGAATGTGTGTAATAAAACTCACTCTTAGGCTGAAACATTGTATTTCAGGTTCAACCTGAATCCAATTTTTACAGGCAACCTGTTAACCTCTGGGCCAAAAATAGGTAGGGTTGTAATGGAATGCTGATGAACCTTAATAAAGCAACTCTACCAAATGACACAGTTTCATCTAGTATATGTACATACACTATACCACTCCTATTATACGTACCGTGACACATGAACAAGACAAAATAACATCAAATACAACAAATGTGTGTCACATTGATGCAGAGATTTAAAAAAGGTGGTGAATGTGAGAAAACCTTTTACGGTAAAATAAGAATACCATTTTGTAAGCCCTTCTCTTTGCAGTACAATTAATTACTGAGTTCATTAATTAATGAACATATTAGAGAAAGAACACCATTACTGACTGGTGGAGACCTGATATATTACTGAGTCAATAACTAACTATCGAACATGAAACAGGACCTTTCAGGAGAATTTTTTTCTCATAACCCACAAACACATATATTATTCTTGCACGGTCAGCACTTCTTTGGTACCTTTATATTTCATATTACTAATTCTTTTAATCAAACATACATACAGCAGTGTTTTATAACCTAGGTAATGAGTAATTGGACAGGTGACATTGGGACTGAGGCCCTGAAGTGTCAGGCATAATAGAGCAGGATCTTTTTTTTCCCCATTACATTTTTGAGAGTAGAAGATAGTAAAAGAGCAGATAGGATAGGAGGGAGAAAGGACTCTTGTACCAGAAATTTGTCATAGAAATACAGATTTTAAGTGGATCCATGAACTATAAATGGCTTTAAATTGCTGTCTGATGCAGATAAATAAGTAAAGAGATAAAACATTTAAAATAGCTCTGAACCTTTTTCATTGTCAGCAACCAAGGAGTTTAGCTTGGCCAAGCTGAAGTTGAATGTAATTTTCTTTAAGTCAGTATAGTTAAGGTAATTCTTTTTTGGTATGGAAGGAGTGTGGGTGGGTGGGTGTTAATTGTTTGGAACAGGCAAGGGCCTTCACAATGCTTCAGTATCTCAGTGGCCATAGGTACCAAGCACCCTTCCCCCACCTTAGCCCCCAAGTAATCATTGATTGCATCTAAATCTATAGAGATATCTTTTCCTGGCAGCTCTGGTAGTTACAGTAGATTGTTAATCTGTGAATGATCAGAATAAGCCTCTCTGTCTCAGAAATCTCCATGCAAATTACAGCTAAATGCATGCCATAAATTTATTAGTAGCAGTTTGAAGTGCACAGGTCATCTACACTATTTAAAAACATATGTCTGTTACACATAAAAAAGAGTCTCATTCAATTTATATTCACTTTTCTGTGGACGTAGCTAGCCCCTGTCAAAGTAAACCTGTGTAATTTTTGAAATAATTTTAAAAAGGGAGATGAGATTTTAATAAGGTGTATTATTTAAGCAAATTTTAGATCTCTGCATGGGACTGGACTCTTAGCATCACTGCTTTGAAATAGTTTCATCTTTTGCAAAACAGATGAATATATGTTTGACAAATAGGGAGTGCTAAGAGGTAAAGGGCTATGCCTAGGTATTGGAGAAAGTGATAGATGAAAAGGAAAGTTACAGGATGTTTTATGAACCAGTCCTATTCTTGTACCTTGATCATTTTATCCTATTTTGGGAACACATCAAATCCATTACTCCTTTCTGTAGCAGTGTTGTATCTTATGTGAACCCCAAAAAGGAAACTTGAGAATAACCTTTGGATACCATGAGGGAAGGGGAAAGAGATCTGTAGTTTTCCTTTTTGTATGTTTTTGTTTCCTCATTTTACTCTTGGCTTTAATCAAGCTGATATGCTGCTACAGTAAGACATCGCTAGTAACATTTTCCTTCAGGCAGTTGATGCAAAACCAGGAAATTTGTGGGACACCTACAGAATCCTCATCCTACTACTTTTTTTTCCCTAAAGGAAATAGAGCAATTCTTTTAAAGACTTTAGGAATGTATTCATCTCCATGGGACAACAGACTATGTTATTATTGAATAAGCATTTTGGATGTCATTGCTCAGGGATACTGATACATGTTTTTGAAAGAAAATTAATCTCTACTTAAAAGAATGAGCAATACTTTGAATATTAGAAGGCTGGTTTTTGCTGTACAGTTAATACCCTTCTAGCCCTCACAACAGATTTGTACAAGAAGGAAGAAAGACATTAATATGTTTTTTCTGTTTCTTTTTCTAGGCCATCCGCTGTACACTGGTAAATTGCACATGTGAATGTTTTCAGCCAGGGAAGATTAACCTGAGAACCTGTGATCAGTGTAAACATGGCTGGGTGGCACATGGTAAGAAATGTCGGTTCTGGGCTTGCCTTGTCTATTCTGTCCATCTTTCACAGTGTCTTTAAATACCAAGAGCTGGAGTGATACAGACAGTAGTGATATCTATTTGTCTGTACATGCATGTGCATGCATTCTGGGTTTGTGCACGTGTATGCATGCACATACTTTTTTTACAGCAATTTCTAGGATGGAAAAGTGAGGGTCTGTTATTCTGGCAATAGGTTCAAGTGCCACTGGAGTTCAACAGCTTGTGTACAGCTCAAAAGAATATTGTAGCCTCCAGGAAATAATGTAGTTCTAGCAGGGCTTAGCAGAAAGGCAAGAAGTTTATAGTATGGTTGCACAGCAGAATTTGTATTGTAAAGAAGCATCAGCCAATAAGTCACTGAGCCTAATGGAAATTCAAACATACCAATATCAAACTTTCAGAGTTTGGATGTCAGAATGAAATGAGTGTATCCTATATGGCTCAACAAAAGTGTGCATATATGATCTGTGAGTTGAACCTCTCTTCCCATGTTTAAGTAGCTAAAGAAAGAAAGGAGGGATTAGAATGCCCAGATCCTATATAAAGGCATCAAAATACACTTAGAGACCTTCCATTTTATTTATCCTTTACTATTTTGTGTTTGGTGTTTTTTTTTCTTGACAGTCTTGGTTAAGCTATGCATAAGAGATAAAGAGAGAGTTGTATACACAATTAGAAGGCAAATAAGGAGGATACATAAAATGGTTTAATGGGGAAAAAAAAACCAACCAAAAAACAGAAAGCCAAAAGGGGGGGGAAAGAGAAAGATTACGATGTTTGCAGAAGAAATTAGTGTTGGAGATTTCTTCTCATGGTCTAGGCTACTGGCACCTAAGCAAGCACAGTCTCTGTTCCCCACTTCTGCCAGACATTCAGTGGGTTATATTCTCTACATTTTATTTTAATTTTATGAGTCCTGGGGTGGAAGCTTAGTACTTCCCTCCTAAGATGCACTTGATCTCTATTTATTTAGCTCATGTCTGTGTGTATTTGTGCCTGAGCATGCTGACATATGGCAAGTGTGAATACTCAACAAATTCAACAGCACAGACTGCCGGAGAAGTTTTTAAAACACTCACACACATGGAAAGGAAAGCAGGAATGCAGGTACCATGCAGTCCTGTGTCACTGCATAGTAGTATATACAGCCTGCCTAGAATTACCCTAACACCACCAATCTGGTAGCTGGTTGCAGATCTATTATATACTAGATTCTCTAGGGACACAGCTTATTTTCTCTCCTCTTAATTCCCAGAAAGATATCTTCAGTCACAGTATAACCAGACTCACATTTCTTGGAAGGATTGCTAAACCTCGCAAGATTTCTGTAGTTCAGGCATGCTTCAGGCTTTCTGTAGAATCAGCATCTGAGGTTTTGCTGATCCACAGATAGGGAAGACTTGTCTATCTATTTTCCAGGGTGTCCTCCTGTTGAGTAATAGAAATTAGGAGTCTAGCACTTAGAGTCTGGCATATGGGCATACTGCATTTTCTTTTTAACCAGTATATCTTAGAAGACTGTGATCAGATTTTCCTGATAAATTCTTCCCGGTGAGGTGGTTGAATTCAAAATCAGAATACATGACAGTGATCTCAGATTACCATACTGTGTATAATAGAAATATCCCTGTTTTACAAATCCAGAAAGTTGAAAGGTGAATGTGATGATCAGGGATACACCACCTGCTCCCGTACCTGAGTGCTTAACATTCCAAATAGAAAATTTAATACAGCTATATGTTACTAGAAAGAGTTTGTTTTACTACTGCACCAAGTGAAGAATGCTCTGATTTTTTTTTTTTAGTACGCTTTGTGTACATTCATCTGGAGTATTTACATTTTATGGCAGAGCGAGACAAGTCAGATGTATGTTTCATATACATACTCAAAGCACAGGCTTCTAAATTACTTCCTGGAGACTATGATGCATCTGCTTCAGTTCTTGATCTTTCTGTTTTCCAGAATTCTGAGGGCAGCATTCAGGAGACTGATCAATTCATGGCACTCTAGCACCTGGGTTTCAAAATGACTGAATCAGGTTGCTGTTCAGAAGTGATTTTCTTTAAACCGTTAGCATGGTACTTTCAGAAGTTGTTCCTTGAATGCAAATAGTATTTCCTGCTGCTTTAATTAAAGGGTTTCTTTCTGATTTTTATTAATGAATTTCTACTCAGCTCCTTGACACATGATGTAGTGCTTTACTGAATGTAATTATCAAAGAATAGGTGTTTCCAACAGGAAGTCCTGTGCTTATTCAGTTCTGATAACCTAGAATCATAATTAACTGAATAGATCAAAAATAGCTTAGAACTGCAGTCTTCTCATGCTGTACTTGACTAATCTGTGCAGAGTTAATTCATGTTAATAACTGCCATTTAAAATGTTGGAATTCTTGGAGTGAGGAGGAAAGGGCATACAGCCACCACAGTATTATTGCACTTAGCAACTGCTGACCTGTTTTCTTTTTTCCTGCTTCCATTGTCTTTCTTACATTTTTCCTTGCTCACCTGAAGTGTGCTGCACACATCTTGAAAGGAAAGTTTTCCTACAAGTTCAATTTCTTCTGTCTGGAGTTGCCAAAAGTAGGATTGTCAATATATGAACAGATTCATCAGAGGAGTTCTTTTGTGGCAAGATAAATGTTTCTGTTGGCAAAAGTTCAGCTTATCGAGTTTTGACCCTGCACCCCTGTGCTACAGTGATAATCCTACCATCAGTGTTTTTAGAGCTGAAGCCAAAAGCTGTGTAGAGCATAGCAGCTTTCTCTAGTACTGCTGTGCATAATGGAGAACGGGTTATTGCTGGTGTGAATCTCTGGATATTTTAAGGGATTTGGATAACTAGACTGTTTTAATTTGTTTTCAGCTGAAGCCTGGCTTTCATATTGTCAGTCTGGGTGGGGATTTATTTTCTAAAACAAAAAATAAATGGTTTAAATTGGATAAGACATTTCCTAGGCCTCAAGCAGGCAAACAGATAACAGTTAGATGTTTTTCCTTGTATTTTTTTAACGGTTAAGATACCTTTATAGTCCATATGGTGAAAAATAAAATCTTATTAAAATCTTCTAGGCGATTTCAGTTAGATGTTTTTCCTTGTATTTTTTTAACGGTTAAGATACCTTTATAGTCCATATGGTGAAAAATAAAATCTTATTAAAATCTTCATAGGCGATTTTTTTTAAGGAGAATTTATTTTAACACAGGCAATTGCTATTTTGTGGCTTTTAAATAACGTAGGAGCAAGATGACTACAAAAAATTAAGACTTATCTTGAGTGCTTGAATTGGTTTCTTCTCCTGATATTTTTGTTATAGTAAAAATAACATACTATACTATGAAGATAGTCATGACATTTTATTATTTTTAGTACAAAAATCACTTACTCAAACTTTATTGGAAATAATGAAAAAAACCCACTTTATTTGTCACTCCCTTCACCTAGCAGAAGTATCTTAGCCTATAAGGAAAGAAATTAAGCAAGTCTGCAGTAAGAAGATGTTGATTTCATTGACTTTGCATTTTGCCTTGTATGCTTGTCATTGATGTCAGAATAACAACTACTGTACTGCTATCAGAAATACTCTTACTGTACCTTATCCAACAAATCAAAAGACCCAATGCAGTATCAATGGGAAATACAGTCTACCCTCTCTCTTAACCGTTTTGCTCTAAAAAGGTGTGCCAAGGTGACATATGTCATAGGGGACTAAAACTATTATTTATGACATTAATTCTATTTATTTTAGTTTCAGTAGCTCAGACTTGGCAGTCTTTAAAAATGCAGTCTTTAAAAAACCACAGTATAATAATATTATTAAGTTTGTCTGAAATCTTTGTCACCTTGTTTCAAAGGGAGTCAGAAAATTAGAAGTACTAGTTCTCTGTCATGCCCTAAAACTGATCACTGGTAACTCAATCAGACAGCACCAGCATGTTTTTCAGATGTTTTTGGTATACTGTGCATTCTTGGACTAGCTGAATTTCACACTATTCAATCTACTCTAGGAAATGAAGTATCCTGTGAACATTTTTGCTGTCTTCCTTCTTTTTTTTCTTTCTCTCAGAGAAAGCTGATCCTTAGTCCTCTAGTGATCTGTGATGTCTTTTCATCTGCATCATGCCAATCAGCACAGCTCGGGGCTGGGCTATTTATTCAAGTAGGCTTTAGTACCTCTCTGAGGTATGATGAGGACACATATGGCCCCATCTCCAGGCCAGGACTTGGCCAGGCCTTTTCTCTAGTAACTTCGAGATTAAGTTCCTTTTGGTTTTCATGAAAATGACATTAACTAGTAGATTTTGGCACACAGGGCAAATCCATTACTCTTTTTCAGTTTAAAAGCTGCCATCCAGTGAATATTCATGCTCAGAGACTTGCCACGTGGTTTACACTTTCACCTTGTGAAGGAACTTTTCTGCTGCCAGTATTTATATAATGCATGTACTAGCTTGCTGTAAATGAGACTAACAATGAAAACAGCTAGAAAATAAAGGTCATGAAATCAGATGCATGACATGACTGTGACTTCTTCTTTCAGAATGGTTGCGTTTTCTGAATTTCTACATGGTAGTTCATGAAATTGTCAGGTAAAAGAAACATGAAGTGAGAACAAAAGAAAGGAAGGACAGGTGTAAATAAATAAAGAAAAAGAATGCTGTGGAAATTTTAGAAATTGCATCTCTCCCTTACTCTGAAGTTGCTGAAAGGACTTGGTCCAGGAAGAAGGTTTAGATTTTAAATGTGAGCTGCATGGGAATGAGGCAGGAAGGAAGAGGAGTGCTATGTTGAAATAAAAATCAGCAGGGTTCCATTATTTGTCTCAGTCCAAAGTTGTTAAGTGAAAGAAATCCAGGTTTGCAAAGTCAAAGATCATACAAAACAAAACAAAACAAAACAAAACAAAACAAAACAAAACAAAACAAAACAAAACAAAACAAAACAAAACAAAACAAAACAAAACAAAAACAAAACAAAACAAAAACAAAACCACGTCACAGATCTTAGAGTCTCTCTAAAAGCTAGCAGAACTGCTATGTTGTTCTTTACTTAAAAATTGAGATAGTAGAGAATAAATACTAAAATAGGAAAGGAGAAATGTAATCCTATTATTATAGTTTACTTGTAAAATAATTGGGTTATTTTTTTATTGTTCCGTAGGATATAAAAAATAATCACAATTTTAGCATACCAAACATACTTGTTTCATTCTATTCAGTTTATGTAATGCTTTAAAATGCTTTAAAATTACTTGAGAACACCATGGATTTCTTTTTTTTTTTTTAGTTACATAGAGATTTTTAGCAAAGTAATTATCTACAATTCATTGATGACAAAGGCTAGCTCTTCATAACTTTTAAAGTAAAACTATTTTAGATCCAGTCTGGCTTTTCCTGTCTTTTACTGACAAAATCATTTTAATCCATCTGTTATAACATCCTTTTGACCCTGAAGGCTGAGGCATATTTTTCATTACTCAGGTGCTTCCAAGAACCTTACCTGATTAACTTCCATTACTGGTAAACACTTTTTTAAGTCCCCTCTTCTGCCTATGCCATCCCTTTTTGCTTCCCTTCAGTAGCAATTCCCAAAGCAGCCAATGCAGCACAGAGAAGATGCACTCTCTTACCTTGTGGGTACTCTGACCCAGTATCTGGTTTTAAAGCCTGCCACATTGGTAGGAACAAAGTGATGTAATGTTTGCTTTGGGTTACTCAGAGATCACCTTTAATGCCAGTCAAGCTGAGGTAAAAGCAAACGAGAATATCCAAGTATTAGGGCATCCAAGACAAATAATATTGTTTCAAAGGTTTATAAGACACAAGTGACAGAAAGGAAATAATCCTTAGTTGCCCCAAGATCAAATAAAAAGCCTTCCTTTTCCATCCTTGTATTCAGCTGATACTTATATAACCATACGGTCAAGGGTTCAGCCCTCATGCAAATTTGACATCCTCAGGTGTCGAGTAAGGTTTTCCCTGGGGATAAACCACAGGCTCTAACTTACATATGTTCACACTCACACCTCCTTGCATTTCCCTGGGGGTCCACTCAGATTAAAATCTTTTTTCTCTTCTTCCCTGCCACCCCCAGGACATCTTAATGCAATCAGAAAGAGGTTAGACCTTTCTCCCTCTCCCCAACTTTATTGGCTTGCAGCCCTGGGTTTGAATATGCCAATGTCCCTTGGATGTGGTCAGTTGAGATTATCCCTGACCAGACATTAAGCAGCCAGCTAAGGACTGCTGCAGTGCCTGGTAAGCCCTAAACAGACCATGACCCATTCTGAAGCATAGTGCTCTTTTTGCTCTTTTCTGCTGGGTTGGGCTATATTCACATCTCAAAGTGAAGCCCTTTCTCATTGTCAACGTTTTATTATCTGAAAAACTTTTAATTTACTAATCACACTTTGTACTCTCACAGAACTGGCATTCATATCATCAGATACTCTTTGGCAACTCTGAAATACATATAAGGCCACTTTTATAGCTATGATCTCCCTTGACTAGCTATAAAATGCCCAGAGAGGTTTAGACTAAAGGTATTTCAAAAGTGCAAGATATTGTTATTTGGTGCCCATAATTATTGAATTTACATTTTACAGAAAAGGCTTCATCCCATTTAGTACACCCATTACCATAGGATAAAATGCTAGGAGATGTCTTGGACAATGATGTCTTACCCTCTCTTCTTAAGGAGAGAATCCAGTAAGGGAAAAAAAATAGACTTGCTATGTACAAGAGGGAACAAAGGCAATAAAAACAATGATTTTTTAATTAGCATTTGGAATTCCTCTTTCCAGACATAGTAGAGGCTGCTTTTTGGAAAGGTAGTCAGTGAAACCCTTGATCTTGCCCTTTTAAGTATGGTGACAGGAAGTTCACCACATGGCATAGCTTCAGATAGGAGCAAAAAGAGTGTCTGGTGCTCGCTGCTTGATTCCCAGATGAGCAGGATAAATTCTGTGGGACCTGAGAGTGCAAATCACCAATGGATTTGTGGGGCAGCAGTGGTGGACTTCTGCAGCATGCACCCACAATTCTCCAGGATGTTTAGGTAACAATACCTGCTTACTTGTCTTTTTTAACACCTATGCTGCTGCACATGAATTGCTGTGATGTGCTAACCACTTTATCATTTTATTACACTTTATTACATCATAAATTTTTATATCTTCTTAACGATCCTACAAGAAGCTTAATTGTTTATAGGAACATCTTAATTAACTAGAGTTCACTAGGTTAAGCAGAACACAAATTGAAAGAGCTCTAAATGAAACAAATTCTACCACTCCATTCCATATAGCTTCATAAGGTTAAAATGGGATTTGACTGCAAGAATAAAAAATTCATACTGCTTTCATATGTTACAAAGTAACGATAATACCATGGGTAACTTTACCTCAGCTTTCTGTTTTGCAAATGTGAAATTCAATGGAAAAAACATATTTTTTTTACCTACTAGGAAGAATTTCAATTTGAGCTGTAGCATTATGAGGAAACTTGCCCCAGATTAATTTAGCAGACAATAGTGTTACTTTATTATCCCATTTCCATCTGGATTTTAGAAATAGAAAAAAATAATACAAGAAATGTATAACATGAGTCTCAAAGACTTCTCTAATTTTATTCTAATTGATTACAGTCAATTTTTCTGAAGTATATTTAACAGGAGCTTTGTGAAATCGTTACAGTACATGAATTGGGGTGGGAAAGATTGATGTTTATGAATGGTACAACTAGCTGTATGAACCAGTCTTCCCAGGGTCTGAACATCTTCAGCTGTCAGCAACTTTAGGACAGCAGGTTTTCCTGGGAAAACTGAGGTGGTTTAGCACATGTGGGAGAGCATTTCATAGGCTTGAACCAGAATTACACCCTAGACTGAAACATCACCATGGTCTTGGCTTGCCTTTGTGAAATGCCTCTACAACACAGTACTCCATCCAAACAGAATGATGTTAAGAGGTAGGCAGTGCCTGTTGCATTTTCATTACAGTTTTCAAGGCTGCATAAAAGACGGAGTAGGTTTTGCCTGGAGAAGTGGTGGAATTTCCCCCACTGTAAATATCAAAGAATCAAAGACTCAGTTTGACAGCGCCAGAGATAACCTAATCTCAGGCCCTGCTTTCAATAGAAGGCTGCACCAGACAATCTGCAGAAATCTCTTCCAACCTAGACTTTCTGTGAATCTGTGAATCACAGTTAATGGAATTTGAGGTGCATTTGGATTAAGATGGAAATCCTCCAAATCCAGACCACAATCCAGGACTCCCAAATGTGCTTCTGTCTCACTGTACATAGTATGTTAACCAGATGTTATTAGGACCATTAAGATACATATTAACTCCTATCTCACCATTATTAAGGGAGAGAATATTTTGAAGAAGGTGTTAGTGGCTGATAGGAAAGAGGCATTTGGCTTTAGAGACAAGAGGGGTAAGATCAAAGATGAATGACTAGTCATGGTAACAGAAAGATATTTATTAATTTGGTGGCTTCCATTATAAGTTGCAGGTTTCAACAATGACACTGTCAATGCATGTGTCAAATAGCAGCAAAAGTGGAGCTGCCCAACAAAGAGGTCTGAGCCAGGAGTCAAGGGCAACTCCAGCACTAGCAATGTCTGCATCATAGGCACAGTTCCTTGAGGTCTGATCGTGGTAGACAGAACTAGGTGTTGGTAACTGAGTCCATTGACAACCTCAGGCATGGCAAGGGAATGAGTCAGGTCAGGGGTCCATCCAGGGGCTCCAACCAGGAACAAAAGAAGGTGGGGCCTGAGACAGGGCTGAAGACCAGGCTGTAACATGGGTCTGAGGGTCATTGAGAAGACAGGACTATGGACAGGCACAGCTACGATGTACCTTGGGTAGGGAATGAAGGTCCAGGCCTGAGGTTTAGTAGGGGTCCCGGACCCATGGACTGAGGATGCAGGGTGGAGATCTCCGGAGAGGCTGGTCAGCGCAATGAAGGCCAGTTGGTGCACTCAGGGCATGACACCATGGACTGATCAATAGTTGCTGTGTCTAGCAGAGGTGACAGATGATACCAACACACACATAAGCAGCTGTGTGTTGAGACGCTCATGTGATTAATCTACATGTGTTTCTCCATCAGGGTAATTACCAGTGCTGAAGTCCTCCTTCACATAGGCACAAATGCACACACTGATGGAGAGGACTGCAAGATCCAAATCCCACAGAAGAGAAGAGGCTCTGTCTCATCTTCCCTACCATGGTCCCATAGTCAGGTGTCTTCATTCATGCAGGAAGCGTCTAGTAGCCCAGATGTTTTTCTGAGAATTTGGAGTGAAGGTCCTTTAGAGCTTGTTCCTTTGAACATACTAGCTATCAACAAGGAGGAGGGAGAAAAAGCCTCCCACTTTATTTATTTATTTATTTAAGGGGTCAATTCTGAATTAAAACCATGCTCATGAGGTACCACTACACAAAGTTAGGTCTAATCTTCATTTTTAGGAGAAAGCATTTTAGGGGGTTTTTGTTCTTTTTTTTTTTTTTTCTTCTCTGTAATCATGTTTTCCACTATCGAAGAAAAAGTTTTTTATATAGAAAGAAAACATAAAAGAAAACACCTGTTTGGCTTGCAGGAATTGGCCAGGGAAGCTGTTTTCCTGACAGGCCAAAAGCGACCAGCACAGGGCCCCTTTAAAAAAAAAGTCAGGGTTTTTTTTTTCCTATTTCATGTGAGCATTGGCAGAAACTCTGACAACCAGTTCTTCATATTTTATTATGTTCTTGTCTGGCAGAATCTCTGTCAGGCAAAAACCTTGTCAGCGGAAAACCTGTCGTAGGATCAGAGGAGACAAAAACAGGTGTCACAGAGGCAGTCAAAACTGAAGGAAAAAAAAAGATTAGGCTAAAGAGAGAAAGGCAGACAATTACATTAATGCCATTGCTTTTATCTTATAGATGTGTGTTATTATCTCGGGGTGCTGAGTGCGCAATTGCCTCAAAGAAAAGTAGACAGGAGACAAGGGGAAACTTGATAGTTATTAACTGAAGAGGCAGTGTGTCAAAGCTGGATGGGGTTCAAAGTTTTGCAAAGGGATAAAAAAAATTGCAGACAGCAAGCAACGTCTGTGAACAAACTGTGGTTCTGCTTTCGGCTACATAAACCTAGTAGCAATCTAAATGTTTCAACTTGGAATCAGATCATAGACAGAAAAATTAATGAAAGTTTTCATTCAGACTTTTTTTAATAACATTTATTTTGTGTACATGCAACTGAAGTGCTGGGGGTTTTTTTTTGATCTGTTATAAAAATGTTGTTAGAGCATGAGGCATGGTGAGGCATGAAGACATTTATCAGTTTAGTTGCTGTGTTGTTTGGGTTTGAAACACCTATTATCAACACACATTTAATTTTAAAATGCTATTAAGAATCCTTTTACTAAGTGCGAACATCTGTACATGCAAGCTGTAAATTAGAAGATCACATATGTGTCCTTCTGTCAGAGACTAAATGCATTTGGCAAATGGTTTCCATTATTAGCTTTTAAATACAGTAAAAGGCAGAAGGAAAAGTTTGGTTTGCCTATGAATCAGAATATGCTTTACTTACTCTCCTTCCATGATTTTTTGAAATCCACAGTGTCTTAGAACAGAAATGTTCACTATCTGGATTAAACTGTGGACGAAGACAGAACTGAAATAGAGATCACCAAAGGATGCCATGTTGTAGCTAGAATTTATACCCAGACTGATGCAGGATGTTCACCCACCCATATAAATGTTAATGTCCCATGCTCTCTGCACTTGTGCCAGGGGTGAATGGGATAATTTCCTACACCATGAAAATATTTGAGCCATTCAATAGACACTGGCAAGTTTTCTTGTCCTTAGTCACCTTCTAAGCATGATATTTTTGAGGAGCAGGTTTTTTCAACCTACAAAATGCACCACATCACACTATGTTACAGGTGGTATTAAATCTACATCCTGAGGGAGGCTAACTTAGATGGCCTCTTAGGACTGCAGTAGCTTGCCTGTCCCTCCAGCATTTTAGTCATTCATAAACTGCCTTCTGTTCTTGAAAGGATGTTTTAATTCTTTTTCTGTGGTTGAAGGAAAAGAAGAAAATCTTGAACTCTGAAAACGTGAAACTGTTCATGTTCACCACTAAAATCAACAGCAAACTACAGTGCTCCACATTGCCATTAATAAGACTGTATCTGTTTTACCATACTCGACATGATGTTGTTGCAACAGTATTATGGAATCTTTTTATGTTGGTATTGTATATTTAATCTGTCTGCCAATTTGTTTCTCTTGCTGCAGAAAGTGGCCCAGTTATTTAGATAAGAAAAAAGTCTGGAAAGCTCTCTGTTGTTGTCTGGACACAGACTAGATAAAATTTCTGTTTCGTTTTCCTGTTGACCCTTGAACAAATCTAGTAATCTGGAAAGATGATGATGTTTATAAAATTATGTATTGTCATGTGTATGTGTGTATGCATTCCAACTGTATCCCTCTTTGGTAAGTTAGAGAACTGGCTGGAAAGCCTGCAAGAAAATCTAGAGTGGGACTATTGCAGAGCTCAAATTTAAAACTGAAATGGAATGAGATCCATAATGACCTGTACATTGCAACCTACTGACTCTTCTCTGTGGTGTTCTGAGATACACAGCCAGGCAAATCAGCTGAGAGAAAGGGTTTCACTAGACCTTTTCATCCCTCTCTAGGATACCTAAATATTTATCTAGGATCAGGAAATTAGCAAGAGGTATGTGTATTTACAACTCCAATAGCATTAAAACTAGGATATTTAAAATTCTTTTATATTCAGTAAAGGCAAAATGTCATGCTTTTATTGTAGCTATTAAAAAAACAATATGAGACCTCTAAAGTACAAAATCCATCACTATGTACTTGTATTTCTTTTGCTTAACAAAAATGGAATCCACTCAGAAGCACGGCTTTTAATTTGGTTGACCTTGTCCACTGCATGTTGGGAAGGAATGAGTCTAAGGTCAATGAGTAAATTTGCATAGCTGAGCCAATGAGCTAGCCACAGTATAGATGAAATGAAAGATTTTGTCTTTATTTTCTGTCTTTTGATAAATTGAACAAGTATTTGAGCCTTATTTTAATGTACCTTTTGTAATTAATTTCCTTTGAGTTACACAGGGTCCCAAAACTTCAGTAAAATATAAAAGGTGAAGTAGATTTCCCCTCCCTGTTCTACTACATAAAAAAAAAAAGAAACCACAAATAGAACATAAAAGTTCGTTCATTGATTTGTTACAAATAGATCCAAAGTTTTTTGCTGGAACTTTACATAATAAGAATACTGCAGGGTGTAATGTGAAGATTGACATTGTATCAATTTCAAAGTTCTCTTTACAATTCAGGTTATACTGAGCAGACTCTCTGTAAAATCTGGGGGATTTTGTTTTCTACTCAAGAAGGTAAAGAGTGGATAAGCCAACATGGGGAGGTTCAGGCTTAACATTAGGAAGCGTTTCTTTACCGAGAGTGTGGTCAAACAGTGGAACAGGATTCCTAGAGAGGTGGTCGATGCCCCAAGCCTGTCAGTGTTTAAGAGGCATTTGGACAATGCCCTTAATAATATGCTTTAACTGTTGGTCAGCCCTGAAGTGGTCAGGCAGTTGGACTAAATGATTGTTGTAGATCCCTTCCAACTGAAATATTCTAAATTATCTAAATGATTATGGTGCATACTTGATACTTCAGAGTTAGGTAAGAAAAACAGTACTGAAAGGTTCCTAACTCCTGTACTAATTATCCAATGCGTCATTTTTGGGTGTTGAAAGCAATCTTCTGTAATGTCTTCTACTTCTTTATCATCCTTTTTTGCCCCCCTTTTTTAACAGTTAAAATTTCTGAGACAAGTACTTGAAATTTAGAATTCACCATGGAAATATTACTCGGCTGTATGTTGTTATAGTAAAACACAAGGGCCTTTTTTAGGCTGTTCCACAAAAATTTTGATTACTCAGCAAGTATGTGATTTTAAGATTCATTAGATCTCTTCTTCCTCTATCAGTGAACAGCTTTCCACTCACGCTGAGGTAGAGTATCAGACTATCAGGGCAGTGCTAAGAATTGAATTGGGCTGTTAAAAGGTAGCCTTCTTAATTTAAGCACCTAGCTGAACCCATTGTAGTCATGTTTTCGGAAAAGATTGTGCAGGTTACGACCAAAAAGTCACAAACTTATTAAGACTTTTCTGGGTGAACTTTTTAGCCCACTGAAAGTGTAAGAACTATGAGTAATACCTCATGCTGCACCAGAAAGGGACTTTTAACGTGTTATCATGTTCAGTCACTGATACCTTCTTAATAAGTACACATCTGTTTATGTCATTTTTCAGGTATGATAAAGCTCATTCTTTTATATAGCATGTTTCATCTTGAAGTGTCCTAAGCACTTACGAAATCATACACTGCTGCAGATACTGTTGACTGTATTCACCTGTGAAACAGGCGTTGTTCATTAGCATACAGAAATTGAACCAATACTTTAGAATAGAAAATGGTGAGGAATGCGTTATCCACATGAAATTAGATGGGCAATTCAGGACAGCAGAATACAAATATCTACTCTGAGATTTGGCAAGGCTAAAGTTAATACTCTTGTCCTTACAGAAAAACCAACAATGAGACTTAGGTCCTTCTCTTATCTCTTATTTGAAAAAGTATGTGTCTAACTACATAAATGGCCTCTTGAATCCACCTAGAACACCGGCATTAGTTCATTAATGATACCAGAGGAGAAATCAGAAGTACTACAGAAAGCAACTTCTCTCTGTCAGCTGTTTCCTTAGCAATCTCTTTTAAAGAAACAAGATAATTTTTATAAATTACAAATTATAGTGAAAAGTTTCATTCTCCTGCTGAGTGCGAGGGCTTTCAATAGTCAATGATCTGAAAGAATTTCAGATGCTTACCATATTATTACTTCTCATACAGGTGCAAGTGCATTTCCTTTCCCTTCACGTACAGCTTTTTCTTTTTTTTTTTTTGTCTGTAGCATGAGGTCAGTCTTTAGTTTGCAAATGTTCTTACACACCCCTGCAAAAATATATGCTTTGTTGTGTTATAAATCACACATTTCAGTGCATATGCTGACTTGTACCTCAAAAGGATAAATTTCACTGCTTGTTTGTTTATTACATTATGTGCAGAATAAGGCCACAAATCAAAATTGGAGATAATTTCACTGTCACTTGGAATGTTGATCCAACACTGGACTAAATCTTATTTGTGTGTGTTTTGAGAAGTGGATGTCTATAGATAATATTGCTTGAAAACAAATATTGCAGATAAATAGAATAGTACGGGGTATCTTGTGAAAATTTCTATCCGCTGGTCAAAGAGTGTGCTTAGTAATTTAAAAGGACTTTTTTTATTTATTTTTTCACTTCTATTCCATCTTGGCCTTTCCAAAGCTATTATCCTCAAAGTGGTCACATTACATGAAGTGGGTAAATGTCCACAGGGTTTTGTAATCTCTTTCTAGCTATTAGTTTTAAAATCCACCCAATAGTCTTTAGATAAAGACATCTCACAGTAATTCTGACTTGGGCCAAAGTAGAATCATGACCTTAAAATCTTCAGCAAGCCAAGTCTTCTTTAGCTGGGAGAACTTGCTTTTCCTCACTGCAGGCATAGGGTTTACCGTTAAGTAAAGGGAAACAAAAACAAATATTAAGATATATTAGAAATACAGTATGATGCAGTGATTAAAATTCATTGAGTATTCAGAAAATACTAATTCAGGTCTTGACTCCGGTCTGCATTTGTGTAAACTTGGAGAAGCCAGTTAACCTCTTTGGATCCTATTCTCATTCTGTAAGACTGAAGGTGGAAAGCTCAAGGTGATCCAGACCTGCTTAATTATTTTGATAGTCTGATAGAAGGTGTTACATCTATTAACACTAATATTATTTACAGCATACTTATTGCAAGTAATAGTACTGTTTTTAAAAAAAAATTAATATTTTATTTTATTTTACTGCTTCCAAATGATTGCTCTGCCCCTCAGGTACACATACAGCACAGCCTCCACAGTAACAAAATCAATTTTCTAGGCTTTTCTAGCTGAGTACTTTGATGACACATCTGTTACGGTAGTAGCAAAATAACCATGTTACAAAAATATCATACAAAAAGGGGGGGGGGGGGGGAGGAAAGTATTTGACCTGTTTAAGCTTCAATCAAATCCCATTCATTAGACCTTGTAAATAAATCAGTCCCACATCATGAAGCCTATATAGCTGAAGTACTTTGGAAGAAGAGCTTTTGGAAGAAAAATCCCACCCTTCACATTCTGCAGTATAAATGTCCTGTGGAGAGACATAGGACTGCAGTCCCTAGGCTTGCCAATTCCTTATCTTTTTTGAATGTTAAATTAGTATTTAAAGCTATTTATTCAAAGTTGACTTAACCACTAGAATAGGACAGATCAGACAAATCAGTTGCAAGAAATTAAGTATGAGGAAACCAGAAGTCTTTGACAAAGTATTCCTTGGAGTAAACGTGTTGAATGAAGCCAGTGAGTAAATGATAAGGGCCTTTGCGCTCTGGATGTAAGAAAGCAATTTATCAAGAGTACGTGAACTCTCCAGTGACCATAAGCCAAGAAGAAACCAAAGTACAGGAGAAGAAGTCCCTATAAAAATATTTTAAATGCTCAGAAGGTTTTGTTTAAAAAAAGCAGTGAGAAGCCTAGGTGCTGCAACGTAGTCCATAAAATGGAACGAAAATTAAATTTAAACATTGATACTCAGTAAAGTGCATGATGTCATATGCAATTCCATCATATTTAACTTCACAAGGCGATAAGAATTACCTTCATCCTGCAAACCTCCCCTCCCCTCATCTCTAAATTATTCACGTCACAGTGAATAACATGAAATTCACACAGAAGGGTAAAACTAACTAGCTAGCTCAAGTAGCAGTGAATTCATGATAGAATTTTTTGTAAATCAGGGGACTAATTTTTAACATGTTTAAAAGGCTGGGGTTTAGGGTGTATCTGTTTTATTTTTTTCCCCTAGAGGTTAAGTCTCAAACCTTTAACAGTCCCTATCAATTCTGCATAGCTTCAGTCTTGGTCATCAGTTAATCATAAATTTTCTGTCATTTCTTTTGAACTTATGAGTATTGTAGTCTCTGGGGCTCAGCTGAGCACCCTTCTGCTGTAGGAATTAGTTAATTGTGACCTTTGGGAACTAGGCCTGTTTTGGACTGCATCTGTGAAAAAGAATCACTAAGTGATGAGCGGTGTCCCTCAGGGGTCTGCACTGGGATCAGTACGATTTAATATCTTCATCAATGCAATAGACAGTAGGATCAAGTGCACCCTCAGCAAGTTTGCAGATGACACCAAGCTGAGTGGTGCAGTTGACATGCCTGAGGGACGGGGTGCCATCCAGAGGGACCTGGACAAGCTCGAGAAGTGGGCCTGTGTGAACGTCATGAGGTTCAACAAGGCCAAGTGCAAGGTCCTGCACCTGGCTTGGGGCAACCCTCAGTATCAATACAGGCTGGGGGATGAAGGGATTGAGAGCAGCCCTGCCGAAAAGGACTTGGGGGTACTGGTGGATGAAAAGCTGGACATGAGC